>NC_139652.1:2707183-3024683 GCF_964638095.1 Poromitra crassiceps
ATAAAGCAAGTTAACCTGGTCATGCTAATCCAGTTTGAATTTAACTAATATGAAATAAAAGCCAGACTTTTCTTGAATCACAGGCAGGCTATATGCTTTTTAGTTAAACTGGTCATAACTTTTAATTAAACTGGGGCCATGCTAATCCAGTTTCAATCATCTGAATTGAACTCAAATTAAATATGAAATGAAAAGGCAGACTTCTCTTGAATTACAGGCAGAGCATATGCTTCAGCTTGTTAAACAAGTAAAACTGGTCAGGCTAATCCAGTTTCAATAATCTGAATTTAACTCAAAAAAAAAAAAAAAAAAAAAAAAAAAACATTTGGGCCAATGTCCGCGACCCAATCAAAACGGCCCCGCGACCCACCAGTTGAGAAACGCTGCCCTAGAGACAATAATGTGTCTGTGGTAGCCTACTAAAGAGTGTATGGTGACTGTATGGTATGGTATTATTAGTTTGTTTTATCTTCTATGGTATCAAGGCTTTAACGTTTCTATAATATTCCTACAGTGTGCCTGTGATGGTGACTTTATCTATTCTAATGAGTGTTTTGGGTATATTTGTATGGGGCGATCTCACTTTAACTCATTGAGTGCCATGGACGTCCTTCGACGTCCAATTAAATAGTGACGTAGAGTGCCACGGACGTCCTTCGACGTCCAATGCGTTTTTTGACGGTGGGACGTCGATCAAAGCCTTCCGCAGCTCCTGTACAACTATAGTAGCTATTGGAGGTCTATAACCTATTTTACAGAACCCTTAGGTGGCGACAGTGCTCTCCAGATTACAGAAATGTCAGGAATACACAGCCTGAAATAGCCTTGATCAAAGAGAACCCGCTCATGCTGCAGTCCAGAGCCATGTAGATTGTTCTGGCTGCAACTGACGGTGCGTGCGAACACAGTCAATCCGCGCACACAACTGAGTCCTTCTGCCTCTGTCTGTCTGTCAGCATAGTTTCTCCACATGATTAGCCGCTAGAAAAGCAGCAGCGCGACACTGAAAAGCCAAACCTTTCACTGCAGTCCGCGTGTGGCTTCTCCATGTTGCGCTGCCTGGGAGGCGGCGCACCAAAAGCATTCCGAAAATAGACGCTTGGTGCGAGGCTGTGTGTTACTAGTGTGGGGAGGAGTTTTCAGCTGAGGGGGGGGAGGGGGGGTGGGGCACGCAGGGCAGGACACAACTACACCACATCACTACATCAGAAAATATTATCTAGAGTCAGTGAATGTGCTTGAAATGCTGCATTTCACAAAAGGCTGAATATCTCAGCTTATAATTTGAAATGCCTGAAAACGCTGAAAACAACCTATCTTCTCCGGCTCATAACTAAAGAACGGAAAATGGTATCAATAAACTTTTTTTTGCTGATGATACAATAGAGTCTCCTTGTTCTTTTTGCGTGTTCGGTGTTTACATAGTAATATCACACAATATTCTGTGGGCCTCGAGAAATCACTGAAAACGCTCTGAAAACTCTGGCACTGGGAGCGTCCGTTCTCCAAAAGTGGCTGGCACTCAATGAGTTAATATTCCTATATGGCAGCGGTTCCCAACCTTTTCCGAGTCACTTGAAAATGAAAGATTGAAATTTGTGACTTGTTCTATGATTCTGACTGATTATGACCATCTTCTGGTTAGGAAGAAACCTGCATTTCGTGGGAACTGTCCATAGCTCAATATGGCACTATGCTGCTTTGACATACAGCATGTTCAAGTTTGCTGTCTGTTGTAGTGTAATACTGTATGTCTACAAGTAAAAAGGGTGTAGCCTAAAATGTTTGCCATTAAAATTAATACAAAAATCATTTACAATAAATGACTCTCTCAGCACCCCAAACTCTGAATGACTTCCAGCATCCCTGCTGGGAATGAGAAGGAGCTGGAAATAGGTACGGCAGGAAGTAGCACTTTGGTTCATAAGGGGAAAAGAGAACACAGGAAGTAGCACTTTGGTTCATAAGGGGAAAAGAGAACACAGGAAGTAGCACTTTGGTTCATAAGGGGAAAAGAGAACACAGGAAGTAGCACTTTGGTTCATAAGGGGAAAAGAGAACACAGGAAGTAGCACTTTGGTTCATAAGGGGAAAAGAGAACACAGGAAGTAGCACTTTGGTTCATAAGGGGAAAAGTGAATGGGCTTTTGTAGGGATTTGGGTTAAATGCATGAAATAAGGTCTGTGGTTAACAAAAGTTTATGGGACTGATAATTTGTGTTCAGCAGGATCATCTTCACAAACGTAGACCTCTTTTAGGATTTTTTTTTTTTTTTAATATATATAATTTTTTTATTGTTTCGTTTTCAGACATCAGTTTAAAGTCATAAGCAATTGGGTATACAGCCCCAAGCAAAAAAACAACAACAACACAACTGCAGGCGGGACAGAACCCAAAACAAATAATCTTCAAATAAGTTGTCCAACAGTGTGAGTGCTTAATCTGAAAAGAAACATTTTCTCCCACCCCGTGAACTTAACCTAACCTAATCCTAACCTGAAAATTCAGTCCTTGTCCAGGGAAGCCAGAGTTACAGAATTCTCCTAACTTCTGTGACTCAAAGTGAAAGTGAAAGTGAAAACAGTGATGATTTCAGCTAAGGAGAGGGTGTAAATGACATCTTTTCAAGTCAACTTGGCATCTCAGGGCTTGTTCTTTTTGTTTTTCTCTCATTTGAAGCTGGTCACCATCCACTTCAGTTGTTTAGGAGGATGCTGTAACTCTGTTCATGTTCTTTAGGAGGATGCTGTAACTCTGTTCATGTTCTTTAGGAGGATGCTGTAACTCTGTTCATGTTCTTTAGGAGGATGCTGTAACTCTGTTCATGTTCTTTAGGAGGATGCTGTAACTCTGTTCATGTTCTTTAGGAGGATGCTGTAACTCTGTTCATGTTCTTTAGGAGGATGCTGTAACTCTGTTCATGTTCTTTAGGAGGATGCTGTAACTCTGTTCATGTTCTTTAGGAGGATGCTGTAACTCTGTTCATGTTCTTTAGGAGGATGCTGTAACTCTGTTCATGTTCTTTAGGAGGATGCTGTAACTCTGTTCATGTTCTTTAGGAGGATGCTGTAACTCTGTTCATGTTCTTTAGGAGGATGCTGTAACTCTGTTCATGTTCTTTAGGAGGATGCTGTAACTCTGTTCATGTTCTTTAGGAGGATGCTGTAACTCTGTTCATGTTCTTTAGGAGGATGCTGTAACTCTGTTCATGTTCTTTAGGAGGATGCTGTAACTCTGTTCATGTTCTTTAGGAGGATGCTGTAACTCTGTTCATGTTCTTTAGGAGGATGCTGTAACTCTGTTCATGTTCTTTAGGAGGATGCTGTAACTCTGTTCATGTTCTTTAGGAGGATGCTGTAACTCTGTTCATGTTCTTTAGGAGGATGCTGTAACTCTGTTCATGTTCTTTAGGAGGATGCTGTAACTCTGTTCATGTTCTTTAGGAGGATGCTGTAACTCTGTTCATGTTCTTTAGGAGGATGCTGTAACTCTGTTCATGTTTCGTTGACTAAAGAACTTCAGCTGACCTTCCACCAGCATGGAGGTGAACAATGACTTTAAAGCCAGTCCTAATCCTAAAATAACCTTCCAACATGTCTCCTCACTCTGGGGGATTTTTACTCCTCTATCTCTGCTTGTGGGGACCCTTGGGCCTCATAAGTACAAGCGCACGCACGCACGCACGCACACACACACACACACACACACACACACACACACACACACACACACACACACACACACACACAGACAAACCTATCCACCTTATTTTTGAATGCCCCACTGTAAAAAATAATTGTTGGTACAAGGTCCGGTTTAACGTGACTTATTGTTGCAGCTTACCATTTCCTTTGTTATACTCGGCTGCAGACGCGAATTATAAACCGGAAACTGGAGTACGTTATACAAGTTATAAATATAGTCACGTTATAAACAACTAACCAACGCTGGGGGTCCGTATGGAAACAGTGTTACTCGAAATGGTTAAAAGTTAAATCAATTTGGTCATTCAGTGGCGTTTTACTGCCATGTAAAGTAACTATTACGCTAGCCGCTAGCATTAGCCACAGTAGCCGACTACCCACAATGCATTACGTTATCCCAGCGCCCGAAGTGATATTTTTTTCGGATGATGGCGAAGGCTGGAGGCACCCTCTCTGCCTGTGATTGGCCTAGCATCAAACGTTCATCCAATCACATGTTTATGTTTTTGATATGGTCTGGTGTCTGGTTTATAATGCTGCCGCTACTCTTGGCAGCACGTATGTAGCCTACAGACAAATAAAAAAGAAAAGATAAAAGATTTACCTTTAATGAGAATTGATCAAGGGTTATATAAAAACAGTGTCAATGCCCATTTACTCATTCTAACACAAGAGTGACATGTATTTGAATTGAAATATGTATCAGTATGTGGTGTTTGCCCAGCCCTTCATTGGGAAATGCAGCTTTATGGAGTGGGATCACATGGAGATGGTCTTCAGAAACTTTGATGAGATTGACAGTAAGTAAACATTGTTTCAGATACATGGTGGAGTTGTGGGAAAGTGTGTGTGAGTTTGGAAGAGGAGTGCACCACTAGGTGGAGACATGCATCCATAGCAGTGTTGATTTCATAGACGAAAACTATGAGGAAAAATGTTAGTCGACTACCTATTTTCACTGGTGAAAACTAGACTCAAAATGTTAGGGAGGGACGAATTGGGAAGAGATCCAATCAGAAGAGAAGAAGAAGTTAAACATCTGTGTCTGTATTGCACATTCAAACCTTAAAACAATTCCAGAATAACAGATTAATATATCTTTACAATAAGTTTGGAAATTCTAATGAATAGTTACGGTTTTCTTTGACTAAGATGAGATGAAAATACTTAGACACTTAGTTGACGAAAACTTGACTAAATAAAATCAGGATGAGGTTGACTAAATATGATAAGAGCTTAAGAGAAAGTGGATTATAGCTCACTCAGATAAACATGTGACTGTTGTGTGATATGCAAAGGTTGTTGGTTCAATCCCAGCCTCAGGCAATTTCTTAAAAAGTACTCACATTATAAGCTGCAGCATTGATCCTTCTTTATCATCACCAGTAGTTTGAACACTGATAGAAATAAGCTGATGAAGGAGACTAGTCAGTCCCTGACTCTAGCTCAACTCACTGGTACAAATCTCACCTGTCTCACTCTTTATGCTCTGTGTTATTGTCAGTGTGAATACAGTGTGTAGAAATCAGAAGCTTAACAACCAACAGCTTATAGCTCAGTCGGCTGAGCGGCTGTGTCACTGTCTCTGTCTGACAGGTAGACTGTTGGTTTGATTCCCGATGGAGGAGACATATTGCAGCACTGCCCTGTCTTTAACATCACCAGCATAGCGCCTCCTACAGGCAGATACACAGAGCGACACAGCGCCTCCTACAGATCCACAGAAATGTACACTGTGGACAGACTGCAAAGAGATCCAGACATGATACTGAGTCTTTGTTTTTTCTATCATTAAAACTTTTCAGAGACTTTCTGACACCCCCCCACCCACACACACACACGATGCATACTTCCGATGTCAGTAAAATGTCAGCTCTCTGTGGTTTTCTGTCTCATAACCCTCAGCTCATGTCTCTGCAGAGGTCAGGGGGGGAGAACATCCCCCCCCTTAGATCCAGGCAGTGCCAGCTGAACGGGATTAGAACCCACAACCTCTGGCTCCGGTGTCACTGTGTGTATTATTCCTTCACACCACCAGCTGCCCTTCACACTCACAGCTCTTCTCCGGGCGCTCTTGTCTCTTCCCTCTGCCTGTCACCATTCAAAACTGACTGAGGCTCGAACCCACGACCGCAAAAGTGGCTGAGGTCTCAATATTGCCAGGCAGCAAGCCTACTCTCTGTGCCACCAAGTCAGACTGATTGAACGAGGTTTTCTCAGGGCTTTAAATGACTCTTTCCTCTTGCTGTCGAAATTCAAAACCAAGGGAGGATCGAACCCACAACCTCAACAGTCACTGAGAGTCAAACCCACACGCTCCAAACTGCTAGACAGCAATCCAACTCTCTGAGCTAGTGGGTCATAGTGATTAAGACTAGAAGATTAAAGTATAGTCTTTATGCATCTTAAAATATGTTTTGAAGGGACCTTTTAAGTTGAATAGTATTTGAATTATATTAATATGACGGGAGTTTCTATTCGCCTTGCACAGAAAACCTTTTACTTTTATACTTGAGTAGATTTCAGAGCCTGTACTTTTTTCCTTTTACTTGAGTAATTAAGTTGAATCAGTACGTCTGCTTTACCAGTCTTTTTTTTACACAAATAACTGTACTTCTACTTAATCAGAGCAACAATGTGATTAAATTACACGTCTGTGTAAAAAATTACACGTCTGTGCATTGTGCAATAGGCCAAGTATGCCTAAATAACTCAGATATCCACCGTATTTTTGAATGCCCCACTGTAAAAAATTATTGTGCGTACAAGGTCCGGTTTAACGTGACTCATTGTTGCAGCTTGCCATTTCCTAATGTATTCTACTTGATTTGAAAAGATGGCCGCCTACACTCAGTCCCTTGTACCCTGGCTGAATTGAACATAACTTGGTCAATAAGTATGTAACATACAAAATAAAACAACCCGTAATATCTTAATTTTATGTAGAATGCAGAGGACATGTAACTGTTTAGTTAAACTTGCATTCCAGGAATATTGTGCTCTTAAGATGACGTTAGTGGCTCGAGTCTGTTTCGTCCTAAAACCCACATAGGTTGCGTCAGGCGTAGCCTATGTGCGATTCGAAATAACGCATCCGAGATAGAAAACGTTATGAATATAGCCACGTTATAAACAAACTAACGCTGGTGATCCGTATGGAAACAGTGTTACTCGAAATGGTTAAAAGTTATATCAATTTGGTCATTCAGTGGCATTTTACTGCCATGTAACATAACTAACTAGCGGCTAATATTAGCCACAGCAGGCGATTACCCATGAATGCACTGCGCTCTTAAAGGGATATTTATCGATGAGATTTTTGCCAAGCTGGACCTGATTAGTGATTTGCTCCGTTCGCCCAGACGGGTGTCAAGCTGTCAGCAACAAGGCTGGGAGGATCACACCGGAAGAAGCACCCATCACGCAGATCAAGCAAAAATGGCCGCCAAAAATAAGGTGGATAGTCTAAAGACACACTCTGACATCTTGCAGTCTCTCACTCCCTCCCTCTCTCTCTCTCTCTCCCCCTCCTGCCCATCTGATAGAGGTATGCGGCGATGTAAGAATTTAATTAAGCATCATGCCTGAGAGGGAGATGGGGGCGGGGCTGTGTTGTTCAATAGAAAATTGGATTGATAATTGGGGCTAACGGGCTATCACAATCACATTCCTGCTTCCCGTGCACCAGAGGGAGAACGTATTACCTCGTTATGTAGTACAGGCCCGTGTAGCCCTTCATTTTCTTTATCTGGCCCTGCCTGGCCCCCGTGCGCAAAATTGTAATTGAGTGCCTCGAATCGGAGCGGAGCGGCCAGAAGCATCGGCCGATCCTCCAACTAAAGCGCTCATTTTCACATGGGATCACAGTGGGCGGTGGCAGGATCCACACAGGAGGGCAGAGAGAGACTTACGGATACTTTCTGCTTTATTTGTGGTGCTGCACAACACTACTGGAAGTCTTCCTTGGTTCCTCAGTGGTGGAACGAACGCGTTACCAAACTCCATTCCACCTGCTGAGTCCCTCTCAATCTTTAAGAAAAAGGCTAAAGACCTGTGGCTCTCTAGCAACACCGTCTCTCTTTATCTGCATCTCAATGCCTCTTTGCTGTACTGATGACTGCACACAGCGCATGCGCCTCATGGCAAACGAGGAAGTAACTTTGGTTACAGAGGGAACCCTCTTTGTTAGTTCTCGGTATGGATTTACTTGAAAAACTTTGGATTAAATGTGTTAAAATGTGTGTTAAATGATCTTCCTAACCTGTCCAAGGTTAGGTCCTTGAGAAAGGCTCAGTCTATCTTGGCTGACCTTACCTCAAGCTCTGTCACAAAATGTTCATCCCCATGTTGGCCTCTGTTTCCTGGGGTCATCTCGCCATTCCGAAGTGTCGGCATTCCGATCATTGACTTCTACGCTTTCGGAGAGGCGGCCCTTTTTATCTCCAAAAAAGGTTTCGCCATTGCGAAAGATATTAGGTCCGCCATTCCGACATAGCATCTTGAGTTATTTAGCCTACAGGGGTGGGAGAGGTTAGGTTCTGGGGGAGGTTAGGTTTAGGCGTGGGGGGTGGGAACGGTTAGGGTTAGGGTCTGCAGGAGGTTAGGTTTAGGCATGGGGGGTGGGAGAGGTTAGGTTTAGACGTGGGGGCTGGGAGAGGTTAGCTCCAGCCGGTCCCCCGGGTTAGGGTTAGGGTTCTTTCGCAATGGCGAGACAGATCTCCATTCCGACAATTTTGTCGGAAGGCCGGTATTTCGGAGTGCCGACATTTCGGAATGCCGAGGTGTCCCCCTGTTTCCTAGCCACACTCCTCCTCTTTAGATGTTTTTCCAGACACATACGTTCCACTTTGCTCCATTGTTGCTAAGCTTTGTCAGTTCATTGTTGACATCTCTACCAGACATTGATTGATGCGTAGCTGGCCGCATGCTGCTGACGTTTGATTCTTGTGTATTATTGACTGCTGATTGACAGATATTGACGTGATAGAGACGTGCATCGCAACCTGCGAGCCAGTAGGTGTCATCATCGTACAGTCTGACATCAAACCTGACGTCGTACCCAAGTGTATTATTTTATTTATTTATTTTATTTATTCGTTTATTGAACAGGGACAAAGGCATTGCACATTATTTCATATGACCTACAAAACAGATGTAATGCATACTGTACAGGTTTCTAGCCGAGACTAATTTGCAACCCCTGTCCCTGGTTAGGTCTTTACTATTAAAACAAAAGTTCAAGAGAAAGGTTAAAACAGTACCAAAACGTTAAAAATGAACCATATAAAACAGAACAAAATAAAGATAAAAACAAAAAGCAAAAACACAAAACAGATAAGGACAGAAAACTAAAATAGTACAATACTAAAAGTCAATGTTCACAGGCTTGTTTCAGTTTCAGCCATTGTTTTGCTTGTGTGTTAAATACGGTGAGTTCTGTCACTGTTTTTATTTCAGGTGGTAATGTGTTCCATAATTTGGTAGCTATTACCGAGAAGGATGACTGTCCGAATGTTGTTCTGCGTTTCGCTGTTCTACAGTTCCCGCTTGCTGCACCCCTAGTTCTAATACCACCGTCTTGTTTGTTTATTAACTGGCAAAGTATCTCTGGAGCAAGGCTGTTCACACATTTAAAAATAAGTTTTAAAAATTAGAAGCTGACAAAACTGACAAAACTTGTAAATTATATTTATATTAGATCCAACGTTGCACAGTGTGGCCTGCAATAAACGTATCAGATTGCTCAAATCTTACAGTCTGTAGATGGCTTAAGAGAAAATCTATACTAACTCAACGTTCTCACCATGGGGTCTGGAGACACTGCGGTGATTGAGGGGGTTCCAGGGCGACCCCAGTAAATTAATGACTTGTTAAACTTCAGCATTATTTCATTTAAAAGAAGTGACCACAGCAGAGACACTTCCTAACAAAGCTCATGTGTCTCATAATAATAACTAATTTAGTTAGCAGACTCTTCCTTGTAACTTGGGACTGGGGGGGAGGGCGGGGAAATAGAGCAGAACGTGTTTGTCCCCCCCCCCCCCCCCCCCCCGCTCCAGTCTAGCTGTTGGAGTGAACGCTGCATCGCCCTCAGTGCTTAGCTGGCGGCCATACTTTCTGTTTGTTTCTTATTAGCTATTTTCAACTCAATTATAATCCTGCCCCAGGCCTAAACACCCCACTCACTCTCTCTCCTCCCCCCCAGGCCTAAACACCCCCCCCCCCCCCCCACTCACTCTCCCTCCTCCCCCCAGACCTAAACACCCCCCCCCCCCCACCTCCACTCACTCTCTCCTCCCCCCCAGACCTAAACACCCCCCCCCACCTCCACTCACTCTCTCTCCTCCCCCCCAGACCTAAACACCCCCCCCCACCTCCACTCACTCTCTCCTCCCCCCCAGACCTAAACACCCCCCCACCTCCACTCACTCTCTCTCCTCCCCCCAGACCTAAACACCCCCCCCCACCTCCACTCACTCTCTCTCCTCCCCCCAGACCTAACCCCCCCCACCTCCACTCACTCTCTCTCCTCCCCACCAGACCTAAACACCCCCCCACCTCCACTCACTCTCTCTCCTCCCCCCCAGACCTAAACACCCCCCCCCACCTCCACTCACTCTCTCCTCCCCCCCAGACCTAAACACCCCCCCACCTCCACTCACTCTCTCTCCTCCACCCAGACCTAAACACCCCCCCCCACCTCCACTCACTCTCTCTCCTCCCCCCAGACCTAAACACCCCACCCCACCTCCACTCACTCTCTCTCCTCCCCCCAGACCTAAACACCCCACCCCACCTCCACTCACTCTCTCTCCTCCCCCCAGACCTAAACACCCCCCCCACCTCCACTCACTCTCTCTCCTCCCCCCAGACCTAAACACCCCCCCACCTCCACTCACTCTCTCTCCTCCCCCCCAGACCTAAACCCCCCCACCTCCACTCACTCTCTCTCCTCCCCCCCAGACCTAAACACCCCCCCCACCTCCACTCACTCTCTCTCCTCCCCCCCAGACCTAAACACCCCCCCCCCACCTCCACTCACTCTCTCCTCCCCCCCCAGACCTAAACACCCCACCCCACCTCCACTCACTCTCTCTCCTCCCCCCCAGACCTAAACACCCACCCCCACTCACTCTCTCTCCGCCGTCGGTCCTTGTTCTCTCTCTCTCTTCCTTCCTTCCACCCCAACACCCTCCCCCCCACCCATCCATCGCCCCCCCCTCTCCCTCTGTGGGCCAATTGGGGTGCCATGATATGCAAATGTACGTGTGAGAATGTCCTATTTCTTTATAAATAGATGTGCGTGTATGATGAAGCGTGTTCGGTAAACAGGAAGGAGCCGCACTCTTCTCTGATACGAGACACACTTTTATTTTCACTGTCAGTTTGCTTTGGTTTTAGTCAACTCCAGGATCAATAGTGGAGCCGATTAAAATGCACATTTAATGTAAAGTTGTTAAAAAAATGTATTTTTTTTATAATAATAATATTTTTCCAATATGGCCGCTATTTCCACCCCGGAAATACTATTTTGGGGGCAACTTTGTTGTCCCGACGAGCAGTTAGCGCCTTGCATGGCTGCAGATGCCGTCGGTGTGTGAATGGGTGAATGTGAGGTATTCATGTAAAAGCACTTTGGGTAGTCGATAGACTATATAAAATGCGCTCTATAAATACAGTCCATTTACCATTTATCATTATGCATTTTCATTAATTTACTGCTTGTTTGTTTTTGTTTTTTGTTTTTCCTCATTTCAGTTGCAGTGCTTGAAAACAGAAAAAAGCACAGCAGAAAAGATATTCGGGAGGAAGAAATAAGATTATCATGATTATGATTTAACTGCTTTTTAATGTCACAAAACATTTCCCAATGTTGAGCTTGGTTTTACCCTGTTCAGGAGCCGGCTATAATAATGATAATCATAATAATAATAACAATAATAATAATAATAATAATAATAATAATAATATATACTAATAATACATAATGATATATATAGTAATATAACTATTATTGTTGTATTATTATTATTGATAATAATACTTATTATTGTATTAATAATAATAACAATAATAATAATGGAAAAAACTAAGGCTCATGTGATCTGAGGAAACTAGGGGTCGATATTGCATGTTTATTCTTGCTTTCTTAATTTATTTTCTAAATAGGCTGCCATTGGGAGGCAGAGTGGGTCTGGGTATAAACATGTGAAATCAATGAATTTACATCAAGGTACTTCAGACAGCTTAGTCTGCAGTCACATGTTGTACTTGTTGAAAACTTGTTGAGAAATACAGTCTGTATGTGAGTGTGACCGTGTAGTCAGGTTCATGTTTTTTTTACATCATTGTGAAATATATCTCAAGTATCCCAAAGACGCTGTAATATTATACTATGGTCATTATGCTGATGATAATTAATTATATTAATTATTAATAATGATTGGTAATGCACTGGGTACCTATTTTTCATATTTTCTTTGACAGTGATACATGTAGCACCTTCTTCATCACTTTTTTCGATGCCATGTAACGACTTGTGTTATGGATATGGGCAACTAAAACAACTTGGTTAAGGTTAGAGAAACAGTTTGGGTTAGGCTTAAATAACAAAAATGTAAAAAATGTGACTTACAGTTGAAATGTTGATTTTGACGCTGGGATGCAAGTCCCAGGCTCCATGTGTCAAGGCAAAGGCTTGGACGCCCATCTGTCACCCCGAACACAACACATAATTAAGGGTATGTGCCCTGGCGCCTCCTCTGGTCGGTCGGGGCGCCTGTTCGGGGCGGAAGGGAACTGGTGGGAATAGCGTAATCCTCCCACGTGCTACGTCCTGCCGGTGAAGCTCCCCGCTGTCAGGTGAAAAGAAGCGGCTGGCAACTGTGCATGTGCCGGAGGAAGCATGGTGTTAGTCTACGGCTCAGAACGGCAGAGGGGGGTGGAGCAGCGACCGGGCCAGCAGGGGGAAATTGGCCAAGTACAATTGGGGAGAAAATGGGGGAATATCAGAAAACTAATTACAGACAACCATGGCACACCAAACAAACACCTGTGTTTGTCTCTGTTTGTTGTAGAATGTTTCATTGGTATGCCATGGGCTTAAGAAAATATTTGGGTTTGGGTTTTGGGCTATATAAATTCAAGTTGTTAGTTATTATTAGTTATTATTATTATTATTTGTTCGAGGACATTTGTCTGATTTCCTCCCCTCCCTCTCCTGCTCTCCTCCCCTCCCTCTCCTCTCCACTCCTCTCCTTCCTTCTTTCCCTCCCTCTCCACCTCTCCTCTCTCATCTCCCTCTCCTCCCTCTCCTCTCCTCCACCCCTCCCTCTCCACCTCTCCTCTCTCATCTCCCTCTCCTCCCTCTCCTCCTCTCCTCCACCCCTCTCTCATCTCCCTCTCCTCCCTCTCCTCTCCACTCCTCTCCTTCCTTC
Source organism: Poromitra crassiceps (assembly GCF_964638095.1). NCBI lineage: Eukaryota > Metazoa > Chordata > Actinopteri > Beryciformes > Melamphaidae > Poromitra > Poromitra crassiceps. Next base: position 2,720,326 of record NC_139652.1, read on the forward strand.
TTTCCCTCCCTCTCCACCTCTCCTCTCTCATCTCCCTCTCCTCCCTCTCCTCTCCACTCCTCTCCTTTCTTCTTTCCCTCCCTCTCCACCTCTCCTCTCTCATCTCCCTCTCCTCCCTCTCCTCCTCTCCTCCAACCCTCCCTCTCCTCCCTCTCCTCCTCTCCTCCAACCCTCCCTCTCCTCCCTCTCCTCCTCTCCTCCAACCCTCCCTCCTGCTCTCCTCCCCTCCCTCTCCTCTCCACTCCTCTCCTTCCTTCTTTCCCTCCCTCTCCTCCCTCTCCTCTCCTCCACCCCTCCCTCTCCACCTCTCCTCTCTCATCTCCCTCTCCTCCCTCTCCTCCTCTCCTCCAACCCTCCCTCTCCTGCTCTCCTCCCTCTCCTCCTCTCCTCCAACCCTCCCTCTCCTGCTCTCCTCCCCTCCCTCTCCTCTCCACTCCTCTCCTTCCTTCTTTCCCTCCCTCTCCTCCACTCCTCTCTCATCTCCCTCTCCTCCCTCTCCACCTCTCCTCCACCCCTCCCTCTCCTCCTCTCCTCCACTCCTCTCTCATCTCCCTCTCCTCCTCTCCTCCACCCCTCCCTCTCCTCCTCTCCTCCACCCCTCCCTCTCCTCCTCTCCTCCACCCCTCCCTCTCCTCCTCTCCTCCACTCCTCTCTCATCTCCCTCTCCTCCCTCATCTCCCTCTCCTCCCTCATCTCCCTCTCCTCCTCTCCTCCCTCTCCTCCCTCTCCACCTCTCCTCTCCTGTGCAGCTCGTATCGTGAGGAGCCAGCAGTGGTGTGACATGATGCCATGTTTGGATGAGGAGGGCTGTGATCTCCTGGTGAACCAGTCAGGCTGGACCTGCACACAGCCGGGAGGCCGCGTCAAGACCACCACGGTAAGACCACAACCAGATGCCTTGGACCATGTATTTTTAGACCTCTGGGGCAACCGCGTTTCATACCTGAATAACCAGATCTCAACTCACCTGACCACGCCCCTTTATGGTAATCTTACCAAGCGTGCATGCATGCTATTATGAGCACTATTATCTGGATTTTCTTGCATGTCGACAGATTTTTACTGTATGCAAATCGAAAATCCCTCTTGAGAGATTAAACTAGACTGGACCAGACTAGACCAGAATAGATGACGTCAGACCAAACTGGACGAGACCAGGCCTAAACGAGACGAGACCCGAGCAGACAAAAGTAGACAAAAATGAAAAATGAAAAGTAAAAGCACTAAAAGCAAGGAAAGAAACATAAAAGGAAAGTCAAACTAATAAAAGCTCATTACATAAATGTGAGTCTATAAAACAGTTTTATGAAGTGATGGAGAAGTTGATACAGATTTAGCTGCCTGCGGTCCTCAGGCAGATTGGTCGTCATTTCTGTCATTGAAAGATTTTTTTAACAATGACAGAAAAATCTGAAGGCCGAATTTGTACGACCCTGTCCGTCAAAACAGACAACGAGAAAGTCAAACACAACCAGACAGACATCTAGGTGCCAGGAACCAGGATGGCAACCAATAGAGACATTTTGTTTTTCATCCAGCGTTTTCAGCAGCCAGTAGAGATTTATTGGTGTTTCATCTGGAATTTGGACCAGCAAATCAAGATGTAGGCTGTGTATAGGTCTATGTTGGAAGGTGTAATTTATAAGTTTTAGGCTGTCTGAAACAGGTAGGATACATCATTTGCAACCTAACAACAATAGTTGAATGGGTAAACCCAAAGAGCATCCTGGAACACTCGATTCACTGGAAAACTATTTGAATAAGGTGCACTCAACGCACATAGCGTTTTCACAGAGGAAAAATAAATGCTGCTGTAATTTTCCAGTGCTCCAGGATCCTCTTTGGGTTTACCTAGTGTCCTCTAGAGAGAGAGTGGCGTCAGCGGAGGACCAAAATGCGAGACTCATTAGCCAATGAACAGCCAGGAATGGGTCTCGCGCTACTTTTGCATGCTAAAATAAAGCTGATAATGTACAATTTGATTCAAGAGTACAGCACAAACTGTCTATTTTGCTGCAACTCGACAGTGCTGCTTAATCCAGGACCTTACTTCCTGGAACTCTTGAGAGTAAAGAACTGGTCCATTGGAGTGAATGGAGATGTGGGGACTCTGCTATCTACATGGCTCTGGGTTTACCCATTGAACTGTTGTTGTTATACTGTTATACTCCTGTTCTGAGAGCAGCGACCTCCCTTTGTGGAGGGACCTATTTTCTGCACACTTTCTAGGAAGCATGCAATGGTGCCTTAGGTGGTCTAGGATATCTCAAGGTTATGAATATACCAGACTGCTTTATTGCACACACCCCGAGAGGAGGTGACAGGTTCCTCACTGGGGTCCCAAAACCGCTCGTGCGGCTCGCGCCGAGACGTCCAGCCTATATAACCGGACAAAGCAGAGAGGTGAGCAGAGTAGAGTGCGCACGGAGCCCCACGGGAGGCTGTGCGCTCTGGCTCGTGTGCCCCAAGTCGATAGCCTCTACTATCCAGGATGAGAGGCGTCGTTTGAGGATGTGCTTGCCCAGACAAGGGTTAGGCCCAGGATACGAACAGCTGATCGACCTTCCTAAGCGCCCTAGTTTTGTCCATGTTGGTGCGCAGGGCACAAGGGCGGAGCCTGTTGCTCTTCAGCAAAGGCTTCCAGAGTGATGGGGGAACAGGCACCCATAACCTGAGGCATGACGGCCGGGTTAGGGACCATAGTCACCCTTACATCCCCCGGGGCAAACTGAGTGCACGAGGAGGGTGGACGGAGAGCGCGTGTAGAGTGTAGACCGCTGACTCTCCAAAGCAACTGAAGTCAGTCTGGACCAATTCTTCAGAGTTGTTCACACACCTGTGAATAATTGTGGTAGTTAAGACCCGTTTGCGCTGGCATTTTGGGGGCGCAGATGATTTTGGCACGGCTCCGATTTGCGCCTGCGACACGTGCCGTGAACGTTTCCGCATCCCCGCCGAGCATTGCATCCCCAACGTATTTCGGGGGGTGTTTTAACTTAGAAATCAGGGAGGTCACGTCTACCCAGACAATTATATCACTTTTAAACAGTTACATTTCTGTATACATCATTACAATATGCTCCCGTGAGGTGGGGATGCTGTGGGGTGGGGATGCTGTGGGGTGGGGGTGCAAAACTTGGCATAACACCTAGACAAATGCGCAAGGCAGACCGGTATCTTCCCTGCCTTAAGGCACGCGCAAACAGGTGCGCAAGCTAAATAGGGGATAACGCCTGTACGGAGATAGGGCCGCTCACTTGATAAGATTGCACTTTTTGCACTGTGTATTCTACATGTAACAGAGGCCATGCTTGGTATGGCTGAGACGAGTCTGCCGCTCTGTCAGGAGACACGTTGAATAATGAAACCTGTCAAGCCAGCGTTCACTTTGAGAAGCCAGGCTGTCCGTGTGCGGAAAGCAGACACACACACACACGCATGCATGCACGCACACACACACACACACGCGCGCGCGCGCGCAGGCACGCACGCACGCACTACACCCTCCATGCTCGGCCCAAGAATGGTGAGTGTGTTCCAGAGGGGGCTTGTTTTGCGGACCGACAGGAGAGCAGGGAGCTGCTAACCTTATTCAATGTCAGAGCACTTCCCCCTCACTCGTCTCCCCCGGCAGTCGGTCAAAACGCTGCTTTTTACATTTTAGGCCATTCGAAAGTTGTACAAATGTGTGGGGATTTTTTTCCCTTTTTTTAGCTTTGCTCTCTCACACAGTGAGCATGTTGACACGGACTGTAATATTCAAATGGCACGATTAGACGCTACTCTGAATAAGACACCGCCCTTTAAACATTTCCTGATTACCTTAAAGACCCTGGGAAGCAAAATGCACCAAAACCTTCCAACTATCTAATTTAGGGTCTTATGTGTCTAATTGTAAACGTCAAAAAGATGTAGACATTAGTTTCAACCCAAATCCTAAATATTTCCACTTCCATGGTTTTACGCTTCGCTGAGGTTGGGGTTGGAGTGTGCGGTAATTAGGGCTCACTATGTTCAAATTTGATCACGTCTTTATCATAAAAATTAATCCATCTTATTCACCTTATGATGCCACGCCCACTTTTTCTCTTCCGTGTAAGACGCAATTGTGTATTTGTTCTTCCGGTTCAGCGTTAGCCGGCTGGTAAACACCGATAAACTGAAGTTTGCCGACATTCAGCAGCTACTCTGCGGCCAACTTCAGTTGCATGTTCATATATGTTACTGCTGCGAGGAGCCGATGGCTGTACCCGGTCGGCATTTAACGTTAGTTACAAAAGCACATCGACAGTGTTTTCTCACTGCCAGTACAGTAGGGGTTGATAGATAGCCTACTAGCTAGCGGTAGTCCGACCGGTCACACAGCCAGCGCGCTCCTCGCTGCTCGTAAAAAATGTCCAAATAGTTATTCTGATAAACTGGTCACATATTTGGAATGTTACGTTCTCATCCGAAAAAAATATTAAAACTTTATAACAGTTTGGTTTTTTGCTTGAAAACAGCTCATGGTAAGTCTAAAAATGATAACAGTGGGAGTAATCTACTTCCCGGTCTAAAACGGAAAGACGATTAAAAAATGACATCATGCAGAAGCGTCCTGATATGGGCAAATGATAAGGTGAATAGAAGCTCTCAGTTGTCTGTCAAACCTGAAAATACCCAAATTCAAATTTGACTGGGTGGTTAATAACAAATGTTTCTGTGGTGTGACAAACTCAAACACATAATTATGTTTACCGGTAGTTTCCGGAGACTTTATCCCAAATAAGGTCATAGGTAAGCAATGGTGGAATTAAGACAAGTTGAGTATTCCCATCTTAGTTGCATTATTGAACTGCATTAGACATACATGTACAGTGTACACCTTAATTGGACTATGACGTCCTATCAGAGTCGTCGCAGTATTTGACGATATAACAGCAATCCAACTTGACGGCTACAGTGTATAGCTTCCAGCAAGTGTTGCACAGCTTGTTTACAGAAGAAAAGATGATTGCCATTGTCAAAAGAAAGAGCCCCCTTTTAGTCCCTAACACAGTAGAAACATGACAGAAAGGGTTACTACATCATACTCTTATCTAGACTAGAAGACTATTCAACTTAAACATGTTTTAAAAGATTATAATTGGATTAATAATTGGTGTGATAACATTCATTAATACACAGGACAAGATCTTGTGCTAAATTCCGAGGTAAAGCACATTTAGAAGCCCATTAACAACAAGCTAACAAACAATATAACTAACAAGCTAACAGCAAGCTAACAAGCATTATACAAATCACCAGTTAGCTACCCTAGCCAACAGCAGTATGCAGCATGTCAGTTAGCTACCCTAGCCAACAGCAGTATGCAGCATGTCAGTTAGCTACCCTAGCCAACAGCAGTATGCAGCATGTCAGTTAGCTACCCTAGCCAACAGCAGTATGCAGCATGTCAGTTAGCTACCCTAGCCAACAGCAGTATGCAGCATGTCAGTTAGCTACCCTAGCCAACAGCAGTATGCAGCATGTCAGTTAGCTACCCTAGCCAACAGCAGTATGGAGCATGTCAGTTAGCTACCCTAGCCAACAGCAGTATGGAGCATGTCAGTTAGCTAGCCCACGACACCTCAAGAAGGCTTATTGGTGTAATCCAGCACACTGGAAACACCCCCCTCCATGCTACCAGCGCACAACTCCAATTTACCTCACCATTCTAATGCCTTCCATCAACCTAGTATTAACACGTTCAGTGCCAGCGACGCCATATGGCGTCATTAGAAATTTACCGTACAGTGCCAGCGACGCCAAATGGCGTCATAACTCCAAATTGTTTTTTTGACGGGGGGGTGTCGATCTAAGCTTCTTACGTCGCCTCTAACAATATTGTAGCTATTGGAGGTCGATAACCTATTTTACAAACCCATTAGGTGGCGACAGCACTCTCCTGATCAGAGAAAAAGGAGCCAAACACACAGAAATAGTCACTGGGATAAAATGAGGAAATCGCATCGCATCCGTCCGTATGCATCGACGTGCCTCCATAAACGAGCACAACGCCAGCTGTGCCCCCAGCAGCAGCATCCGCTGTCACAACTGAGCACTTCCATGTACGCTGCAACAGCACATTCACATAATCAGCATTATTATTCCGAACTGGAAGCATGCCAGCCCGTGACAAACACACGCGGAACCAAAAAGCTGAATGTCGCGCACCATTCACTGTGTGTGCGCAGCAAACTCAGCAGAGACTGAGAGCCACCAGACACATAAGACACACCCAGGAGGCGTGTGCAGTTGAGGGGGGGGGGGGGGGGGGGGAGCACGGAGAGCAGCAGAGCAGCATACACTTCACCCAGACAGACCCAGACATCAGAAAATTAGCTTCAGAGTCAGAGATGTGCTTGAAATGTTTAATTTCACAAAAGGCTCATTATCTCAGCTCGTAGAAAAAAAGGTATGTTTTTCGTTCAATCAAGCTATCTTCTCCGGCTCATAACTAAAGAACGGAAAATGGGATCAATAAACTTTTTTTTGCAGGTGATAGAAGAGAGTCTCATCGTTATTTGTGCGTGTTCAGTGTTTACATAGTAATTATTAAAAAAATTATATGACTGTTTTAAAATGCATTGCGGCCTATGTGGCACAGCAAGCAACCTTTTGCCCAAGGGCCGTGGCACTGAAAGTGTTAACCTAGTCTTAGCATTTAGCCTAGCTATCCAGGTCGGTTCCGTATGACATTCTTAACTAGACTACCAGTAAGTACCACAGTCAATGATTCAGCCCTGTTGATGCGGACCATCGATCATGACCAGCAACAATATGGTTTTTCCGTGACATGAGGGAGACAAACAACGTTACATCGTTTTTGTATGTTGTGCATTACAACTAAAGTAACTCGCCTGTTTTGAAAATGTAAGGTAGTAAGTACTACAGATATTTGTGTTCAAATGTAGGAAGTAAACGTTAAACGTACAATAATGTGAAGTTGTCCAAAAAATAAATACTCAGTAAAGAACAGATACCTGAAAATCCTACTTAAGTACAGTAAGGAAGTTTTTTTTTTTTTTTTTTTTTTTTTTTACTTTTCTTCCTTAAAATAATATGTAATTTTCTCCAGGGGTTCATCTATTCATGTTGGTTTTTTAAGTATTCAGCCATGAACAATAATAATAAAAGAAATTAAACGATACGTGACTTGGCCACCGATCAGCTCTGTCTTTTCTGGCAAAGGGCCACATGAATAATTGATGTCTTAATGATGTAGCTTTAGCGAGGATAAACAAAAACATGCGTATTCCAGTCTAAACCAGCAAATAGACTCACAGACGTTAAGCCCAGCTCACCTTAGCTGACTACAACAAAAACTCATGAATTTTGATGTTGTATTTGGAATACATTTGACTCTATAATTTCAGCTCCTGTGCCATGGTAGTAAACAGTGTTACATAAGCAGAAACCCTGCCATTATAATCAGTGACTTTCTGTTGAGATAGCTAGATCGATTTATTTGATGATCCGTTTAAAAAAAAATCCATACATTAAATGTACATGCAATTCCAAAAAAAGGCATCAAGGATAACACAAAAAGTAGATAAAAACTTGATTCCGTTGTGGTCCTTGCTCTTAGATATACAGTACATTAAATATACAGACATTGCACCACACATACTGTCGTTTTGTAATAAAATCTGGCTATCTAGTAGTAAAACTAAAATTACTCTATTACAGCATAACAAAAGAAGACTAATTAATACAACACGCCATTTCTGCCTAGTCCCTTACTCAGGAACCCTATTTAGCAGCCACCTGTTAACTTTAAAGCTGCTTTGACTTGAGGCCTCCTTAATATCCAGTGGGAGCAGATTCCATTCACTGGGCCCCTGGAAAGCAAAGGGACATTGGTCAATTTTCCGTTTATTACCCTGCATGTTGTGGGAGTTCTATAGAAGTATATTGGACTACCCTGCATGTTGTGGGAGTTCTATAGAAGTCTATTGGACTACCCTGCACGTTGTGGAAGTTCTATAGAAGCCTCTAATTGGACTACCCTGCATGTTGTGGGAGTTCTATAGAAGTCTATTGGACTACCCTGCACGTTGTGGGAGTTCTATAGAAGTCTATTGGACTACCCTGCATGTTGTGGGAGTTCTATAGAAGTCTATTTGACTACCCTGCATGTTGTGGGAGTTCTATAGAAGTCTATTGGACTACCCTGCATGTTGTGGGAGTTCTATAGAAGTCTATTGGACTACCCTGCACGTTGTGGAAGTTCTATAGAAGCCTCTAATTGGACTACCCTGCATGTTGTGGGAGTTCTATAGAAGTCTATTGGACTACCCTGCACGTTGTGGGAGTTCTATAGAAGTCTATTGGACTACCCTGCACGTTGTGGGAGTTCTATAGAAGTATATTGGACTACCCTGCATGTTGTGGGAGTTCTATAGAAGTCTATTGGACTACCCTGCATGTTGTGGGAGTTCTATAGAAGTCTATTGGACTACCCTGCACATTGTGGAAGTTCTATAGAAGTCTATTGGACTACCCTGCACATTGTGGAAGTTCTATAGAAGCCTCTAATTGGACTACCCTGCATGTTGTGGGAGTTCTATAGAAGTATATTGGACTACCCTGCATGTTGTGGGAGTTCTATAGAAGTCTATTGGACTACCCTGCATGTTGTGGGAGTTCTATAGAAGTCTATTGGACTACCCTGCACATTGTGGGAGTTCTATAGAAGTCTATTGGACTACCCTGCACATTGTGGGAGTTCTATAGAAGTCTATTGGACTACCCTGCACATTGTGGGAGTTCTATAGAAGTCTATTGGACTACCCTGCATGTTGTGGGAGTTCTATAGAAGTATATTGGACTACCCTGCACATTGTGGGAGTTCTATAGAAGTCTATTGGACTACCCTGCACATTGTGGGAGTTCTATAGAAGTCTATTGGACTACCCTGCACATTGTGGGAGTTCTATAGAAGTCTATTGGACTACCCTGCACATTGTGGGAGTTCTATCGAAGTCTATTGGACTACCCTGCATGTTGTGGGAGTTCTATAGAAGTCTATTGGACTACCCTGCATGTTGTGGGAGTTCTATAGAAGTCTATTGGACTACCCTGCACATTGTGGGAGTTATATAGAAGTCTATTGGACTACCCTGCACGTTGTGGGAGTTCTATCGAAGTCTATTGGACTACCCTGCACGTTGTGGGAGTTCTATAGAAGTCTATTGGACTACCCTGCATGTTGTGGGAGTTCTATAGAAGTCTATTGGACTACCCTGCACGTTGTGGGAGTTCTATAGAAGACTATTGGACTACCCTGCATGTTGTGGGAGTTCTATAGAAGTCTATTGGACTACCCTGCACGTTGTGGGAGTTCTATAGAAGTCTATTGGACTACCCTGCATGTTGTGGGAGTTCTATAGAAGTCTATTGGACTACCCTGCATGTTGTGGGAGTTCTATAGAAGTCTATTGGACTACCCTGCATGTTGTGGGAGTTCTATAGAAGTCTATTGGACTACCCTGCATGTTGTGGGAGTTCTATAGAAGTCTATTGGACTACCCTGCATGTTGTGGGAGTTCTATAGAAGTCTACTGGACTACCCTGCATGTTGTGGGAGTTCTATATAAGTCTATTGGACTACCCTGCATGTTGTGGGAGTTCTATAGAAGTCTATTGGACTACCCTGGATGTTGTGGGAGTTCTATAGAAGTCTATTGGACTACCCTGCATGTTGTGGGAGTTCTATAGAAGTCTATTGGACTACCCTGCATGTTGTGGGAGTTATATAGAAGTCTATTGGACTACCCTGCATGTTGTGGGAGTTCTATAGAAGTCTATTGGACTACCCTGCATGTTGTGGGAGTTCTATAGAAGTCTATTGGACTACCCTGCATGTTGTGGGAGTTCTATAGAAGTCTATTGGACTACCCTGCATGTTGTGGGAGTTCTATAGAAGTCTATTGGACTACCCTGCATGTTGTGGGAGTTCTATAGAAGTCTATTGGACTACCCTGCATGTTGTGGGAGTTCTATAGAAGTCTATTGGACTACCCTGCATGTTGTGGGAGTTCTATAGAAGTCTATTGGACTACCCTGCATGTTGTGGGAGTTCTATAGAAGTCTATTGGACTACCCTGGATGTTGTGGGAGTTCTATAGGAGTCTATTGGACTACCCTGCACATTGTGGGAGTTCTATAGAAGTCTATTGGACTACCCTGCACATTGTGGGAGTTCTATAGAAGTCTATTGGACTACCCTGCATGTTGTGGGAGTTCTATAGAAGTCTATTGGACTACCCTGCATGTTGTGGGAGTTCTATAGAAGTCTATTGGACTACCCTGCATGTTGTGGGAGTTCTATAGAAGTCTATTGGACTACCCTGCATGTTGTGGGAGTTCTATAGAAGTCTATTGGACTACCCTGCATGTTGTGGGAGTTCTATAGAAGTCTATTGGACTACCCTGGATGTTGTGGGAGTTCTATAGGAGTCTATTGGACCACCCTGCATGTTGTGGGAGTTCTATAGAAGTCTATTGGACTACCCTGCATGTTGTGGGAGTTCTATAGAAGTCTATTGGACTACCCTGCATGTTGTGGGAGTTCTATAGAAGTCTATTGGACTACCCTGCATGTTGTGGGAGTTCTATAGAAGTCTATTGGACTACCCTGCATGTTGTGGGAGTTCTATAGAAGTCTATTGGACTACCCTGCATGTTGTGGGAGTTCTATAGAAGTCTATTGGACTACCCTGCATGTTGTGGGAGTTCTATAGAAGTCTATTGGTCTACCCTGCATGTTGTGTGAGTTCTATAGAAGTCTATTGGACTACCCTGCATGTTGTGGGAGTTCTATAGAAGTCTATTGGACTACCCTGCACATTGTGGGAGTTCTATAGAAGTCTATTGGACTACCCTGCATGTTGTGTGAGTTCTATAGAAGTCTATTGGACTACCCTGCATGTTGGAGTACCCATTTAAAAAGTGACGCTAAGGGGTCCTGACCAAACATCATATAGGCTATGTGGACTAGTTGGGAGTGAGAATGGATTGAGGTGAGAGAGTCGCATGGAAAATATCATCTTTTATGAGACCATAAAGGAGCCATGTAACAGCAATATGCTTTTAAAGGCCCTCATCAATCTTTAAAGACCACACTATAGCCACAGAGAGTCTGTTGCATCGAATGTACAAAACAAGGGCAAACCTCTTGGATACTGCCAATTAACAAACCTCCTACGCGTTCCATACATGCTTGTAGGCTTGTCAGCTCATTTTTTCAGCGCTAATTTTGCATAATGTGCTCCACTCATCCCCGCTCTGCTTGACCCGTCTTTTAATGATCACAGATTCCACTTGGTTGTAAACACGGCAGAGTTGTGTCTCGTGTCTTTTTGTGTCTCGACACCCACACGCTGTCTCATGGCATCGCTGCGTCCCCTTGATTGAATGTAAAGGTAAAGTCCCAACGATTGTCACACACCTGAATGTGCGAAATTTGTTCTCCGCATTTGACCCATCCCCTGGGGGAGCGGTGAGCAGCAGCAGCACCGCGCTCGAGAATCATGGTGATCAAACCCCCCAATTCCAACTGAGTGCCAAGCAGGAAGGCAAATGGGTCCCATTTTTATAGCCTTTGGTATGACTCGGCCGGGGATCGAACTCACAACCTCCCAGTCTCAGGGCGGACACTCAAACCACAAGGCCACTGAGCTGCCTTAGAGTGAGGCAATCATATCTCCTGTCATTCATTAAAGTGAAAGATTTTCATGTAAATAAATGTCTGTTAAGTCACTATCTATCTAATAGTGACTTAACACAATGGTGTTAAGCCTTTGCATTTTCACTATTGCAGCATTTATGAACTTGGTGTCTGTGGTGACACAGGGTGGGTGGAGCTAACACAATAGACTCACTCTGTAGGTTACTGTAGGTTCACAGGGTGGGCGGAGCTAACACAATAGACTCACTCTGTAGGTTACTGTAGGTTCACAGGGTGAGCGGAGCTAACACAATAGACTCACTCTGATAGGTTACTGTAGGTTCACAGGGTGGGTGGAGCTAACACAATAGACTCACTCTGATAGGTTACTGTAGGTTCACAGGGTGGGTGGAGCTAACACAATAGACTACAGTAGTAGGTTCCCAATAACTCTTGTGTGAAGTAGGATAACAAGCGACTTTCTCAAAGTCTGTGCTAGCCACACATTACGGGTGGCTACAGTCTGTGCTAGCACAGTCTGTGCTAGCATTACGGGTGACTACAGTCTGTGCTAGCACAGTCTGTGCTAGCATTACGGGTGGCTACAGTCTGTGCTAGCACAGACTGTGCTAGCATTATGGGTGGCTACAGTCTGTGCTAGCATTATGGGTGGCTACAGTCTGTGCTAGCACAGTCTGTGCTAGCATTACGGGTGGCTACAGTCTGTGCTAGCATTATACAGTCTGTGCTAGCATTATACACTCTGTGCTAGCATTACGGGTGGCTACTATGGCCGAACAAACTGACTAATGTCACATATCGTCGCTGTCGGGCGGAACTGCGGAAGTTATCCAGAGTTATCCAGGATTGAACAATCTTCCAGTTACAAGCTCCTTGGCTCCAGGGGAGGAGAGGAGAGGAGGAGGTGAGGAGAGGAGATTCAGATTCAGACAACGTTATTCATCCCAGAAGGGCAATTGAGTTTCACAGCCTACCCACCTTAAAAGCTCACAGGTGAGCAGCAAATACTCCTGATAGACATGACAAGACAAGGAGAGGAGCCACGCTCAGACAGGCTCAGCTTCCTGTTGACACGCCCCCTCAGACAGACTCAGCTTCCTGTTGACACGCCCCCTCAGACAGACTCAGCTTCCTGTTGACACGCCCCCTCAGACAGACTCAGCTTCCTGTTGACACGCCCCCTCAGACAGGCTCAGCTTCCTGTTGACACGCCCCCTCAGACAGACTCAGCTTCCTGTTGACACGCCCCCTCAGACAGACTCAGCTTCCTGTTGACACGCCCCCTCAGACAGACTCAGCTTCCTGTTGACACGCCCCCCTCAGACAGGTTCAGCTTCCTGTTGACACGCCCCCCTCAGACAGACTCAGCTTCCTGTTGACACGCCCCCCTCAGACAGGCTCAGCTTCTTGTTGACACGCCCCCCTCAGACAGGCTCAGCTTCCTGTTGACACGCCCCCCTCAGACAGGCTCAGCTCAGCTTCCTGTTGACACGCCCCCTCAGACAGGCTCAGCTTCCTGTTGACACGCCCCCTCAGACAGGCTCAGCTTCCTGTTGACACGCCCCCTCAGACAGGCTCAGCTTCCTGTTGACACGCCCCCTCAGACAGACTCAGCTTCCTGTTGACACGCCCCCTCAGACAGACTCAGCTTCCTGTTGACACGCCCCCCTCAGACAGGCTCAGCTTTCTGTTGACACGCCCCCTCAGACAGGCTCAGCTCAGCTTCCTGTTGACAAGCCCCCTCAGACAGACTCAGCTTCCTGTTGACACGCCCCCTCAGACAGGCTCAGCTTCCTGTTGACACGCCCCCTCAGACAGACTCAGCTTCCTGTTGACACGTCCCCTCAGACAGGCTCAGCTTCCTGTTGACACGCCCCCTCAGACAGGCTCAGCTCAGCTTCCTGTTGACACGCCCCCCTCAGACAGGCTCAGCTTCCTGTTGACACGCCCCCTCAGACAGGCTCAGCTTCCTGTTGACACGCCCCCCTCAGACAGGCTCAGCTTCCTGTTGACACGCCCCCTCAGACAGGCTCAGCTTCCTGTTGACACGCCCCCCTCACCTTGGGCGCCCTGCCAGCACAGCGCTTAACAATCTGCTGCTGTTGGCAGCGGGCGGCACTTTCAACATCGCCTCCCAGAATATTACAGGAGGATTTCATAGCATGCTTTAATATTTTAAAGCAGCTTCACTGCACTTTCTCTTGCAATATTAACGAGACAATTTCCTGCTTGTTTTTGCCATGGAACTGAACTAAAAAGAAACAGAGCCGATTGTGCTGCTCTCAAAACACACTCATCGTCGGCCGCTATTTATCAAAAAGCAATGATGTTTCCTCCCGAGCAGAAAGCACGAGCGTATGCCTTCCAATTTACTCCAACTAGCGTGTTTATCATGCAAATGGCAGATAACACTATAGATTGCACCCAGCGCACACGCACATTAGCTCTCATAATGCAAGCGCTCACACGAGCCGTGTTCCATTGTACCATGCTTTAATCTGCTTTAAGTGTGGGTGCAGCAGCGTGCATGAGGGTCATGTGATGTGTACTAATGGCATGAGGGTCATGTGATGTGTACTAATGGCATGAGGGTCATGTGATGTGTGCAGTGGTAAGCGCTGTCGCCTCACAGCTCGAAGGTCCTGGGTTTCGATTCCCACGCTGTGAGCGCTGAAGGAATGCGTGCCCATCCGCATGTCCTCGAGTGGGTCGTCAAAAGGGCCTTTCTGTGTGGAGTTTGCATGTTCTCCCCGTGCCTCCCGGGGGTTTCCTTCATATAGGAACCCCCTTCACCAAAACATGCAATATCCTGGTTGCTAATGTGGTTCCTCCTCTGGTCGTTAAGGGCGCCTGTTCAGAGGGAGGGGAACTGGTTGGAATAGCGTGAACCTCCCACGTGCTATGTCCTACCAGTGAAGCTTCCCCTGTCAGGTGAAAAGAAGCGGCTGGCTAACGTTGATATTGTACATGTCCCTGGTTCTCTGACAAAATCATGTCCATGGAGGAGGGTGTCCCGGCCCTTTACTGAGGTGATAAAGTCCTGATGGGGGCTTTCGGGTGTCATTGCAGAGGCGGATGGCAGTTGGGTAGAAGCTGTCCCTGTGATGAGAGGTTCTGGTACTGCCAGACATCAGTCTTCTGCCATGGGGGCGGGCCCTAAAGAGTTTATTTATGACCTGGGTGGGAGGGGTCGGCAATTGTCTCTTCCGAGACCGCTTTAGCATCTTGGCAGTGCGTAGGTCCGACCTAAAGGGATGGCAGGCTGCATCCGACCACCTTTTCAACACGGCGGATGATGTTGCTGCATTGTGGAGATGTCCTTGAGGGCAGCAGCAGCATACTAATGTTGCTCTGGAAAGGGCATCCTCTCCTTCAGGGACTTCAAGTGATGACTCCATTTTAGAAACATTGAGATGATAACTTGCTTTTCGCTCATTATGCTGCTCATTTGTTTGTTGCGAGTCCGATGTGCTCTTTGAAATGTGCTCAGTGGGCGTTAACGAGCTGAGTGGGCGTTAACGAGCTGAGTGGGCGTTAACGAGCTGAGTGGGCGTTAACGAGCTGAGTGGGCGTTAACGAGCTAGAGGCCTTAATGGGGCCCGGCATGACAAGCCTTCCTTTTATCCGTTTGTAACTTTGTTCAGAAAGGAGCTGTACCATTTGCTCTTATCATTACTAGCAGCAGTATCGTCATCATTTTCATGATCACACTGGAAACGGCCGAGGTACAAGTTGGCAGCCTTTTTTTATTACATATTTCAGCTTGTAAAAAATGAGCAACACATTTTTGTAGAGCCACTATCTTTAGAAGCTGCAGCTTGATTTTCTAAATCAATACAGCACTACTTTTATCACTGCAATTTCTGGTATACAGTAGCTTCCAACGTGTACATTACAGGATAGGAAGGTACAGTATAATACAAAACATCATCAGTGGTAAGCGCTGTCGCCTCACAGCTAGAAGGTCCTGGGTTCGATTCCCACCTGGGACGCTGTGAGCGCTGAAGGAGTGCGTGCCCGTCCGCATGTCCTCGAGTGCCCGCCGCCCGGGTGGGGTCGTCAAAAGGGCCTTTCTGTGTGGAGTTTGCATGTTCTCCCCGTGCTCCCTGGGAGTTTCCTTCTTATAGGAACCCCTCATCAAAACATGCAATATCCTGGTCGCTGATGTGGTGCCTCCTCTGGTCGTTCGGGGCGCCTGTTCGGAGGGAGAGGAACTCGTTGGAATAGCGTGATCCTCCCACGTGCTATGTCCTACCGGTGAAGCTTCCCCTGTCAGGTGAAAAGAAGCGGCTGGCTAACTGCCCATGTCTCGGAGGAAGCATGGAGCCAGTTTCGGCTCTCCCCAGATCGGCAGAGGGTGGAGCAGCAACCTCGATAAATAAACTAATATAAAATGTAAATAAATTAATATAAAAACAGTAGAAGAAACAAACAAACAAAGAAACAAAGAAAGAGCCTCTGCAATCTAGACAATTGTAGACAATAAACTCACATGATATCGGACATTACTAATTTAATCGGGCACGTTTTTTGTTATATTGATACAAACAAACATCAACAGACATCAACAAACATGTTTTTGTTCGTATACAAATGATGTACAAACTAGGGATGTCAACGGTTAACCGTTAATCGATTAACCGTCGCTAACGTCGTGGTTCGGTTATTGCTGTCGGTCTATCAGTTAATATTATTATTATTATTTTTTTAAGGTCATACAAGACCTTAAATTGATATAAGAATTGATATAAGATCATACATAAGGACCAAAGCTACTAGTTAGGTGGTTTTGCAGTAGGCCTAATGTGAAAAAATCAAAAGAAATAACAGACTGTTGTTGTTGTAATGTTTACATAAACAGGAAATAAAGCTCTCAAAAATATATTTCCTTGTCATCCATATAAGAGCCAGAATGATTTTGGAATGATTACCTGATCAAAATGTGGCAATAAACTTATAAATTTCAGCAAAGCCAACAAAAAATAAAGGCATAATTCTAACACAAAAAGCATTAACATTTCAGCATCTAAATAGACACGCCTTGTTTGGGCATGAGCTCATTGAGTAAATAGACAAAAAAAAAAAAATGTAATATAAAAAAATTATGAATTAACCGATAGGTTAATCGATTATTAGCGTTGGTTAATCGAAAGTGAAATTAACCGAAAATTGACATCCCTAGTACAAACAATATACATTATACAAACAGTATACAGACATATAAACAGGGCGACAGTCTGTCCCCTGGGAATGGGAAGGTTCCCGGTTTGAGGCTGGCTGGGTTAGTGCCTTGCATTACATTACGTTACGTCAGTAACGTAAAGTGCCTTGCATGGCCTTCAGTGTATGAATGCGAGTGTATATCTAGAGATTTCTTTCTAGCATTTCAGCATTGCTTTGTTTTTAGGCCTATATGTCTCCCTGTGTTCAGCGTAGCAGGGTCCGTGCCTATATTATTTTCTCTGCAATTGTCCGACAGAATTAACAGCCAGTGGTATTATTAGTATAGTTATCATCACAACAGATTTTTTTCCAAGCTGTTTTCTGCTGAGATGTGGTGAGGCGTACAGACTCAGAGCTGGACAGAAATGCAAGAAAAGAAAAGATAACAAAAGCAAGCTACCGAAGAGATTTAAATCAAATCAAATCCAAAGCTGACACATTTTCTTTTTTAATCAGATGTCAGCTTCCTGCCTCCATGTAAAGCAGAAAAAAAATCTATATTTCAGTATTGGTGGTATGTCTTATGTGGCCCGCGAGAGCTCGCAAATAATATAATTTGCACAATGCAATTCTATGGCCGCCCGCGGCTAAAAATAGCTTTGGTGAAATAACATTTTGGTACCTATCATTTGGACATTCAGAAGTTTCGTACGTGAACGGTTATTCCATCATGTTCTGCACCATTGATTCATCAAGGAGACCTGTCATTCTTCGTCTGAGCTAAACGGCGGTGGTTGTTGGGGAGACTGGGGGGCAATGGTAAAAAATAATAATAATAATTTACAGTTCCCCTCATTCACAGATAACTTCAAATACAGCAGTCGTCAAGCATCAACATCCAACTTTGTCCACGCCATGTCTGAGTAACCTGAACCAGAACCTTTTTCTTTTACCAACCAATATACATTTTGAATTTAAAATGTTGCTTGTACAGGCTACACAAACTGAAAATATTATGTTGGCTTTATTACTTTATACTACTTTGTATCCCCCCCGCCCTATAAATTGTAAGCTATAATAGTTGTACTAGTTGTCTGTTTACCATTATTTTCCATATAATTCTGCTTTCAGAGCTAGTTATTAATTATTAAGTTTTCTACAACAGCATGAGTGAATACTGGATTCTGATTGGCTAGCAACAGTGGTAAATAGGCCAACAATCTACAGTTCGGCTCCCTGATGAATGAAGAACACCTGTGCTGACTCCGCCCACTGTTAGCCTGTCAGTCTACAAATCTCTAACAAGGAAATGTCAGATTTCGTAGTAACGTTTGATTTACTGGGTGGATTGAGTTTTGAGCAGTGGTTAGATGAAGATGAAGGTGAAGTGAACAAAGAACGACATGGTGAAATTGGGGAGAGAGAACTGGCTGAGCTTGAGTTGTCACGGAGTGAACCTGGGACTGTCAAACAAACAAATTGGGCAATGCGATGTTTCCAGACCTGGTGTGCTCAAAAGAATCTTGCACCTTTACAGGCAATGTATCAATGACTGTGAATCTAGTTAAGGAATAGGTTAGTTGTTTTTTGGCTCAAAGGCAACTAAATGTTTAGTGCAATCATTGATCTTGTGTATGGAACTATATTCTGTGGCGGAAGGATAAATGTATTCTGAAACCAGTAATGATTGTAAATAAATGAATTGAATGTTACAATTGTGTATTTTTCATATTATGTGGTAGCTATTGTAGAAAATAAATTTACCACTCGAGGAAGGGGGTTGTGGCCACATTTACCACTGGTACAGGGTTTATGGCACTCGGCTTCGCCTCGTGCCACAACCCTGTACTAGTGGTAAATGTGGCCACAACCCCCTTCCTCTCGTGGTAAATGTCTTACGTTTACTAAAACCAATAATAATCCAATCAGAGGCAATTATTATAACAGACGCACATTTGGAAACAAATCCACCTGATCACACTATAGACTTTGAGTGAGAAAGTGACTGAAGGGCTCTGCAGCCACAACAAGCTGACAGCTGCTCTCTGCTGCACGTGTCCACTTCAACGAACAGATTCTTCTATGATGGAGATACAGCCGGCTGCTGATGAAACTAGAAAGCATTTATTCAGCCCAGTCAGCATTTTCCCTTTGAAAATACAGAAAGAAAATACTATGTCACCGGTGAAAAGACGTTCAAAACGGGTTCAAAAGTGGAAATGTTTTCACTGCCTATAGACGTTGATTTAACGTTCATATTTAGACCATATCAGCAGAGTATTACAGCGGTGAAATAGGGTCTAAATGTGAACGTTCAACTTTCAAAGACGGGAGAAATAAAGGGAGAGAGAGATGCAGACGTTGCAGTTATGAGGTTTAACCACCAGAACGCGCTATATTTTGCATTCAATATTTAAAGGTCCCATTCCGTGCAAAAGCTGTTTTTACTTGTAAATGCATATATACTGCTGTCAGCCCTCCCTGTAATGAGTGGTCACAAGCTCAGAACTGCCACAGTTGGATTTGTCCCTATCCAGCTTCCCCCTGCAGTCTCCTCCAAGCCACACCCCCAAACGCTTAGTTTGCCCAGAGGGGAATTGGGACGTCACGAGCTTCCTCACGCATACTGCGCGGGTCTCTCTCACACAAGCTACCTGCACCATTTAGTCTATAGCCACAAAATTAACACTTCTAGCTGGAGCGACGCCAACTGTACGTGATCCAGCAACTGCAGAGGTGTAAGTCTAGGCATTTTGAGATGTCCTCTTTAGCGTAGTAACCGTTAAGTTAACGATAACTCGCAACCTAGCGTGCTGGTCCACAGACGCTAATCTGATTGGCCGCTGGGAGCCTGGGGCGGGCTCTCCCTCTGCGGCCAATGGGAACTGTTAGTTCTGAATATATTATAGAAACAGACCGTTCTTGGGAAGCGACGAGATGAGGAAGTGAGAACTCCGTCACAACAAACGGGGTTGCTATATTTTCGACAAATTAATCCAGAATCATGTTTTATGGACCAGAGACACACGTTTTTAAGAGGTTACAGCTGCACGAATTGGGACCTTTAAGCAATAGATCTGGACAGGCCGTGGCATATGCTCATTATACCACACCACAGGGTCGTGCTTCACGCCTTAGGTGTGGTATAATGAGCATTGAGCATATATAATACGCTTACCAAGTATGGCAATATGAAAATTATTATTATTATTATTATTATTATTATTTAAATGTTTACTTAAATCACTGTTTATAAAATTAGAAGAGCGAAAGTGAGGTGAACTGTTTGGATCAATTCATAGATCCAATGAGGCTGATTAAAGTTCAGGGCAGTTGAGTGGCTCTAACTGTGCTATATTGACTGTGCTATATGCTCAATATACCACAGCTCGACAGCTGTGAGCCAATCAGATTGCTTGATTTGAGAGAGCCGTTTTATAATGTAGTATATAACCTTTATTAGAACACGGCTCTCTTGAATACTCGATTCTGATTGGTCAATCAACAAGATTCAGCGGTCATTATTTCTCGACAACCGACCACTGCTCTGCTGCTGGTTATACTGATTAATCCAGCTGTGTCAACACTCACGACAATGATTAGGCACACCTGGATTAATCAGTTGATAAGAGCCTTTTGTCAGCAGACAGAGATGCAGAACTAATTAGGCCAACCAGTTGCAGCTGTGGTGTCTTGTGTGCCAATTATGAATGAAACCGCTTTGTCGTTGAAAACGCTATTAAAAAAATCTATTTGAATAATTATTTTTGTCCGATTATTGAATGATTTAGTTGTAGGCCGTGTTCTAAGCGGGATAATGTATATTGAGGCGGTGATTACTGGGAAATAATGACCTTCAGGTGAATCATTAAGCCCTCCGCTGCGCGTCGGGCTCAATCATTCACCTGTCGGTCATTATTTCCCCAGTAATCACCGGCTCACTATACATTATCCCTTACGTATATAGCCTACTGCACACCACTTATCTATGTCAGTGTCGGTTGTACAGCAGTTGAAGCTTACCCGTATGACATTTTAAATCAAACATTAAATGCATACGTCTTTGTGTAGACCACATTTTGCCTACAGTACAAGTGCAAATGATTTGGAGAAATACATTCACACGAATCAATGTCGTCTCTCCGGCAAGCTACGACTGAACAAATATTGAAAATGATTCACCCACGTTGTGTTTAGTGACAAGTCGATTGAATCTGGTTGAAAAGACTATTGTAACATTGTAAGAGGGGGAGAAGAGGATGTTCAGAGCGAATATCACCCAGTTTTCAACTAGAAATCAACGTTGGCTGTGTTTGCTTCAGCAACACTCTACTACAGTATGTCATACATACTGTACTGAAACGCAGCCCCGATGTTATTTCTGTGTCTTTTTCATTCTGCCTCAGTGAACACACTTGGGCCATGGTGTAGTTTCATCAGACATGCTAAACTATGGAGATATGGAAATATAGCCAACCTGGCAGCATCAAATAAAACACACACACACACACACACACACACACACACACACACACACACACACACACACACACACACAGTCCAAAGCTCTCTGTGAAGCCATTATTTATTTAGAAAGTGTGATATTTATTTCCTGTGGCGAGTGAGCAGGCCATGTTTGTGTGGCAGATCACCTGCCTGCCGATCACAGTCAGTCCACACCGCTCTGCCTCTACTCACAGTCAGTCCACACCACTCTGCCTCTACTCACAGTCAGTCCACACCGCTCTGCCTCTACTCACAGTCAGTCCACACCGCTCTGCCTCTACTCACAGTCAGTCCACACCGCTCTGCCTCTACTCACAGTCAGTCCACACCACTCTGCCTCTACTCACAGTCAGTCCACACCACTCTGCCTCTACTCACAGTCAGTCCACACCGCTCTGCCTCTACTCACAGTCAGTCCACACCGCTCTGCCTCTACTCACAGTCAGTCCACACCGCTCTGCCTCTACTCACAGTCAGTCCACACCACTCTGCCTCTACTCACAGTCAGTCCACACCGCTCTGCCTCTACTCACAGTCAGTCCACACCGCTCTGCCTCTACTCACAGTCAGTCCACACTGCTCTGCTTCCACTCACAGTCAGTCCACACCGCTCAGCCTCTACTCACAGTCAGTCCACACCGCTCTGCCTCTACTCACAGTCAGTCCACACCGCTCTGCCTCTACTCACAGTCAGTCCACACACCGCTCTGCCTCTACTCACAGTCAGTCCACACACCGCTCTGCCTCTACTCACAGTCAGTCCACACCGCTCTGCCTCTACTCACAGTCAGTCCACACCGCTCTGCCTCTACTCACAGTCAGTCCACACCGCTCGTGCAACGTTTAATGTGATCTTTTTGCAGTAAAATTGCAGGAACTGCCTGGCAAAAATATTTGAGGGGGGGAATGCACCCACCCCCCAACTACTAATTAATTTAATAGCAACTTTCTCCCCCCAAAAAATTCTATGCAATTTGGGAAGTTTTATGTTTTGCCGTTTTTGCAGAAAAATCATAGGCATTTTAAAATTGCAAGCCCCCGCATATATTGCAGAGATTGATTGAATTTTCATCAATTTCAATCAATCAAGCGATCGCAAAATCACAATCACAGTATATTCAATTCACTGCATTTACAGCAAACTTTATTCAAGACTCTTAAAATAGGTCCATAAAAAACAAAAAAGAAAGAGAATGTTTGAAATTGATGAATTGACTTGATTACAAGAGGAATGAATCACTGCAGCGTGTGTGTGTGTGCGTGCGTGCGTGCATGTGTGTGTGTGTGTGTGTGTGTGTGTGTGTTTTCATGCACAGGACTGTGTCTGCATGATGCGTTTGATATGTGTATCTTATGAGTGCATGTGTGTGTGTTCATGCATACACTGTGTATGTTTGTATCTATGTATTATGCATGTGTGTGTGTGTGTTCATTCATGCATATATACACTGTATATTTGTATCTACTTGGCATCTCGTGCGCTACACACGCTCGATTCCTGATGTCACTGATGACATCATCAGTGACGTCACAATGCACAATTGCTCAAGTGACATCACTGATGACATCATCAGTGGGACAAAAATTGAAACGGAGAGAACAGTGAGAGACCAGAGATTGCCCACATGCTTCCTTTTCTTCACGTTATGCAGCCCCGCCTACTTGACCCATTGTGTCGTGACTTCCTGTTCAAAACACCGGTTGTTTTACCTGCTTAAACTAGTCTGACTCACCTGGTCAAACCTAGTTTGACTCACATTATGAGTCAGACTAGGTTTATGAGTCACAGGAAGTGTAAATACAATTGGAACCTCCGATTGTATTTACACTTCCTGTTAGTCTCTCAAGCCAGACGGTCTCTTCTGAATAAGGTCAATAGGATTTTCACTCTATAGCTTTAAAACTGTTCCTGTAGAGGCATCGCTATAAAATCAAATCAAAATAGATTAACGGGAGAAATGAACAATGGAGAGCACAGCAGGAGAAAGGATTATAAATATGGAGACTCCCGTGAAAATCGGGTGTTGGCAGTTATGAGTTTCCTCATACCCTAAATTCTCATAATTATACAGCATGTAACATTAGCACGACAGCCCACCGAGATGTACTCGCACACGCGCAGGCGCGCACACACACGCACACACACACACACACACGCACACACACACACACGCACACACACGCACACACACACACACACACACACACACACACGCGCGCGCACGCACGCACGCACGCACACACACACACACACACACACACACACACACACACCTGAAGCTGAGGAAAGTGCAGATTAGCGAGCTAAGTCATGTTAGCGCTGGACTAATATCACCTGGGGACGGCCGGTGATTTGTAATAATTGCGGAGATCATTGGGGATTTTACTCGCTCTTCTTTTTTACGATCGCTTTGGCCCAATTTTGGCAACAGTCTTTTTTCACTGTGCTCAACTTCTTAATGCAAAGAGCCAAACTGTCTCACTGCCAACAGTGTTACGACTCAAACGGCTGCTCAGACACAAAGGTCACAGCTCTACATCAGAGCACGCGTCTCAGAATACAGCCTAAATTACAATGACTGTACTGACATGGCACAATCACATGGGATTACTGTAAACTAGACATTCCCGTGCAAATTACCTGCTGTTTTATTGCTGAAGATAACAGTCCTCTGACTATACTAACTCTCAGTGTCTTTAGCTGTCATTTGTATTTGCACATGACTATTATCACCTGGGGAATTTTGGCCGATACCGATAACCGATATTCTGTCTGCCGAATATCCAACCTAAAACTATCTTCACCACCGCGGTGCAAAAATGCCTCTCTTCATATTCAGCGTCCGCGTTGGTTTTCCAGCATAATGTGCAGTTGCGCCCTTGTCCGCGCGGTCACAACCACATTTATTGGCGAGCCGTTCGTCCGAACAGAGCCTTCGTGTGCACCCTCTGATGATGAAATTTACGCCACGCAGAGACCCTAGCGGACCCTCAAGGACTCGCGGAAATGGAGAGTATTATATCCAAGGCTTTAGTTACACCGACTAAGACTGCGAACTACTGCTGCTACTGCACTATAACAAAGAAAAAGGATGTGTCTTTCAATAGAACATTGTTTCTTGGTATTTGCAATAAGCAAACATCACTCCTTAAAAATGTTGTTTCTTTATTTAGTTTGCTGCAGGCTTCGATGCTATTCCCTCTGGACTGCTGTTTTGCATGATTTGCAACAGGGCTATAAACCGGTCGGCTTTATCTTTAGGATCTTGAACGTTTCTTCCACAGAGATGAGCTATAAAAAGAGACGAGCTACTGTTCATGTAGCGGTTTGAACCAAACTTCATCTGCAGGAAATGTCAATTTTAATCGTAAATGAGTGGAAAGAAATCACAGTTGTTTCCAGTACAAAGCAACTGTTTCGTGGTTTTGTATGAAGTGACATTGATAGCAATGTGCGGCTAGCACATTTTAAAGACACTTGACAAGAAAGGAGTGAAAATGAGTAGGGATGCACGATATTTATGGGACCGATAAATTATCGGCCGATATGGCCATTTTGTGTTATTATTCATTATTCCGATAATGGCCTTTTTTCCGATAAATTAACAGCCGATAATCAGGCTTTGTTTTTGCCCACTGGTCCTTCATAGTTCATAGTTGAAAATGTTTACTTGAACTTATCAATCAAGGAACACGTTTACAGGATATTCAGTATTCAAATGTGTGCGTTCACATGCACAGTAAATTGTTGTCCTTCCCTCCAAGGGGAATTGGATTTCTGTGTTGATTGAGCAGTGCGCAGGCTTTGCTGCATGTTGTGACTGAAAATGAATGCAAAGTACCTCTGCTGTGATTTCAGGCCCTATGACGGCACACAGACACAGCAGACAGGACAGGAGGCGTCAGACAGACAGACAGACACACAGACACACAGCAAAAGTCAACCACTTTTCAAGGACAGACATGTTGAGCTAGCCTGGCAGGCTAGCTCAACGCAGCAAGGTACAAATGACTTCTGTTTTCCACCTCAGCGCATGATTACACCTTTGTCTCATACCGCCCCGGCTCCCCGCATACGGCATGTCGTTTAACATGTATTAGCTGGAGTTGACTATCCAGAATTAAAAGGATAAGTTCACCCAAAAATGAAAATTCAGTCATTTAGCCAATTCACCATCCCTATGCCGTCGCAGGTGCAAAACATTCGTAGAGTTTCACAGCAAAACACCATTGAATTCTTCTCCTATTGAAGTGAATGGTGACCAACTTTCAAATGTATAAAAAAAGAAAGAACCTGGTGTAATCCAAGTCTCCACAAGCCCCGAGATGCTAAATTGACTTGAAAAGATGTAATTTAGCCTACACCCTGTTTTTGAGCTGAAATCTAGCAGGCTATATTAGCTGCTGCATCACTTCTTGGAGCACATGGCTACAATGAAGATTTCAGCTAAAAACAGGGTGTAAATGATGTATTTTCAAGTCAATTTAGCATCTCAGGGCTTGTGGAGACTTGGATTAAGCCAGGTGAGCAGTGTGGAAGCATTTCATTTTTTTCCTCTCCTTTTCTTTTTACATTTCAAAGTTGCACCCCTTCCACTTCAATTGTTTAGGACAATTCTGTGTTTTGCTGTGTGGATGGGTGAGTAGATAATGACAGAACTTTTAACGTCATTTTGACGAGTCATAATTATATTGTGACTAGTTAAAATGTTCATTCAGGATATCAATTTAAAATGTATATAGCACCAAATCAGAACAAGAGTTATCTCAAGGTGCAAATAGAGCTGGTAAGACCAGGCTCTTTATTTTAGACCCAACAATTGAAACAATTCTCATAACGGACAAGCCCGTCTCGTAACGGACAAGCCCGTCTCGTAACGGACAAGCCCGTCTTTTATTGTCACACGAACACCACAACACATGCATGCGGCCACAACACACTCATGCTGACGGTGGCCGGTGAAAAGCGTCCTCTGCATTTAACCCATCCAGGCATGTCCTTTCCTCCGAGGGGCAGGCCAGGAGCAGTGGCCGCTTTCTCGTACAGCGCCCGGGGACCAACTTCGGATGTTGTCGTCACTGGTCGGATGACGATGACGATCTGATCTTCTGCATGTTTTTAGTGGGGGGGGGGGGGGAAACCTTCAGACAGGAAAGAAGTTTGACAGAATCCGACCAATCACGACACGTGGGTCCACGAAAAATGCGGCATATTGGATTCTGATTGGACTAATGAGCGGAAGACCCGCCTTTCTACTTCCCATTCCGGTTGGTGCATGATTCTCCCCTACGAAGTACAGACGGTATGGCGGAAGCATTTGAAAATTGCGGAAGCCAACTCGTCTGTTCTAAGAGACTATTTAACGAGGAACAAGCCTAGAGCAGACCTGGCTCTTGGTGGGCGTTCATCTACCATGAAGGGTTGGGTTGAGAAAGAGAGAAACAGAGAGAGAGAGAAACAGAGAGAGAGAAACAGAGACAGAAACAGAGAGACAGAAAGAGAGAGAGACTAGTCTGGAGCCGTTTCGACCGCTTCAAAACCTAGGGGCGTAAACCAATGCACAATGGCAGGGACCGGAACACGTTTACCAGGTACACGTGCGCCAAAAAAACCTTCCCTGTTGCTTCCTGTTCGTGGCGACTAGTTATCCTACACAACTCGAATTGGCGTTTCAACGAGGGAACAATTTAACTGTGGCAGGATGTGCCACATGCTCCGGTTTACATGTTCCGGTTCCGGTGTCTACGCCAGAACCATGCCGAGAGGTACAATTCACGTGTAATGGGAACCAGGCTCTTCTCCTCGGGAAGAACCTGGTGACGCGAGGTTAGAGAGAGACAGAAACAGAGACAGAAACAGAGACAGAACCAGAGAGACAGAAACAGAGAGAGAGAGAAACAAAGAATCAGCGAAACAGAGAGAAACAGAGAGACAGAAACAGAGAGACAGAAACAGAAAGAGACAGAGGCAGAGAGACCGGGTTGCAAAGTAGTGGCAGAAATATGAAACCGTTCACAACTGTAATAAGTAAGAATATAATTAGTAGCCTAATTTAATTGTAGAAATCCTTGATTGTTGCAGATGTCCGCAATTCACATTGCAGATAGAGTATCTGCAACTGAACTAGGGATGTTCATTTTGAAAAATTTCCAAAATCGATAATCGGTGAGAATTAACGATCAATTATCGATTATCGATTTTATTAATACTTAGAAAATTTTCAATATTTTCAATTTTTTTTTTTTTTTTTTTTTTTTTTTTAACAAAATAAATGCCTATGGCAGAAAATACGAAAGACAACGTGTTCTCCTCAATGAACTCTTTATTTCAATGTGTCTCCTCTCCAACACTGCTGTCCCCGGCGCATGCCGGTGTGAATTTCTCATGTTTAAAACAGTTTTGTTGGCACAAAGGCCCGTGCCCAGCCAGAAAACTAGAGACTATATGAAGCTCCACCTCACGTTAGTCGGCTGTGCAATGGAGTGGGGCGAGGAGGAACGAATTCCACCCAAACCTAGTCCAAAATTTTTTTTTTTTTTTTTTTTTTTAATAATTAAAAAATCGATCCAAATGCCACAGGATCGATTCCAATCCTTAACGATCGATTATCGATTTTCGATAATTGATGAACATCCCTAAACTGAACTAGTGTAATCAGAAACCCTATACATCCAAATGGCAAGAGTGACATCGCTTGTCCTAGGAAGAATGAGGTGGATATCTGAAATATACTTTTTGACGATAGGAAGAATTGAATTGATATCTACAAGACATATTTAGTCGAGCTATTAAATGTGAAAACGGCTTCCCGTACCCAGAATGTAATGATCACACAACGCTGTTAGATGAAAAGTTGAAAGCTTTCGTGTGTTGGCAAGCTGCATTTGAAGCAATTAACTTTAATTGGCAATTTTAAAGTTGACTCCATTTTAGTCCGTGTTTAATCTGTTCAGAGATGATTTAATGTTTGGTGCTTTTCCAGACGGTCCTGGTATCGTCCGGACGGTCCTGGTATCATTCCGGCTTGTCCCTGTCTGACTCTGCCTGGATCAGACAGGCATGAATAATTCAGCTGCAGCTGCCCCGATGGTACACTTGTTCTGAGTCTTCACCTGGAAGCAATTACGCACAGCTCTCCTTTAAAGTCTCCCTTCTCCTCCACACTGTTTCATTTTTGATAAAATTCTCAGTGCAGTCCTGTCTCTACTGTTTAGGAATACACGTCCTGTCTCTACTGTTTAGGAATACACGTCCTGTCTCTACTGTTTAGGAATACATGTCCTGTCTCTACTGTTTAGGAATACACCTCCTGACTCTGCTGTTTAGGAATACACGATACAAAAATATTACATTAGTTACTCAAATGAGATCTCATAGAATAGCCTAAATGTGTGTGATTTTGTTAAAGAGAAAGTTCAGACATACAGTAGTTTTGGGGAATTTTACTGTTTTTCCCACTTTACTGAACCAATGACAAGTCAGCCAGAATGTAAAAGTAGATCCTAAAATGAGTTTACTGATAGATGGTCAAGCTATACGGCTATGCTGCTTTACATGCGATCGGGCTGAAACTTTCAGGAAGTGTAAAGAGCACCTGTGCGGGTGACCTGACGGAGCCAGATTTTTTAATTAGGTAATTGCCCTAATTACCTAATGATGTGATGGGATGTCATCCTTCCTGGCTGAGGCTATAAATTCAGTGATAATGTCATCAGTGATGATGTCAACAGTGATGTCATCCGTGATGATGTCATAGAGCAGGCGAGGCCGCGTAGCGGCCGAGCTGCGTGTCCGACGCGCAGTGGACAAGCTGCAGGGCGGGCGAGGCTGCGACCCCGCACAGCAGGCTATAGGCTCGCCGCGGGCGAGCTTAGGAATCGAGCGTGCGCAAGATTGCTAGTAATAATAATAACAATAATAATAAATTTGGTTTAAAAAAGCGCCTTTTTCAAACTCAAGGACATTGTACAAAAACAATGTATAAAAATACAATAAAAAGCAGTATGACATTTTTTTTTATAAAAAGGGACTAAAAACAGTTAGGATAGTGCTACCCTGAACCCAGGCCATGCTGAGGAAAAGCGAGTCTGAAGAGATGCGTTTTTTAGTCTGTTCTTGAAGATGTTGATGGAGCCAGAGGGAGTTCCAGAGCTCGGGAGCAGCAGCAGAGAATGCTCTGTTTTGGTGCGGGAGATGGAGAGAAGTCCAGTGTCAGAGGAACAGAGTGTAGAGCTGGAGTAGGTCAGAGTAGGTCAGGTGTGAGAGGGCCAGACCGTGCAGGGCTTCATAGGTGAGGAGGAGGACCTTGAAAGTTATAGTGTTTTTCCCCCATGTTGCTCGGCTCAAAAAGGAATAAATGCCTTCAGACAGACTTGTAGTCTGAAGTATGTCAAAGAGCAATTTTGGCTCAATTGCTGAGTGTCAAATAGCTGAGGATCTTGGCGTGAACTCCCTCATTCTCTCCGATCCTTTGTGATGCCAGCTTGCCAGAGGTGACTGTCATGGATTTACAAGGCGAGCACCTATAAAGTTCAGCCAGGCTGCAGTGTCTCTGTTTCAGCTCCATCTCTCCATGACAAGTCATTATGCTAATCGGCGGAGAGGAGTGCAGACCTCACCGACACGCGCTGCATTAAGAGCCGAGACAAACCGCCGTCGAGCAGTGTCTGGCAAAAGATAAATATTGCTTTTAAAAGCTATGGAGAAGATCGGTTACGCATTTTAACTTTGGTAATATCAGCATTTTGTATAAATGGGGGGGGGGGGGGACTGTAGCGACAACAGCCTAATTGAATCAGCAGCGCTTGCTGAGAAACGGCTGGGTGGGGATCGTCTTGCAGGAATCAGTCCGTTCACTTTAATTTACATTTGGGCCGATGGAGCTGAACACTCGACTCGACCGGAGCAGCACCTCAGAGCCGCCTGGGGGAGTGCCACTGCCTTAGTGGAATTGCCGTCACACAGGCTGGAGAATTAGAAACAGAAAAGCCATACAGTACTATATTATACAATACTATACTATACTCTACGATACTATACTATACTATACTCTACCATACTATATTATAATATACTATACTATACTATACTATACTATACTATACCATACTATATTATAATATACTATACTATACTATACCATACTATACTATACTCTACTATACTCTACTATACTACACAGTACTATACTATATATACTGTACTATACTCTACTAGACTATACTATACTATACTATGCCATACTATACTGTACTATACTATACTATGATCTAGTATACTATACTCTACTATACTATACTTTACTATGCTCTACTATACTATGCTATACTACACTATACCATACCATACTATACTATATATACTATACTATACTCTACAATACTCCACTATACTATGCTATACTATATATACTATACTCGGCCATACTATACTATATTATACTCTACTATACTCTACTATACTATACTGTGCTCTACTCTACTATACTATATTATAGTATACTATACTATGCTGTACAATACTATACTATACTATACTCTACTATACCATACTATACTATACGGTCCTATACTATACTATACTATACTGTACTGTACTATACTATATATACTATACTATACTGTACTATACTATACTATACTATACTATACATACTATAATCTACTCTACTCTACTATAGTATACTATACTATACTATACTATATACCATACTGTACATTCCTTGATCCAATTAAGCAAAAGCTGTTGTTCAGATGGTACAAGCCTCTCCATTCAGAGCTGCGTACAGAGATGGGAAGAAGTATAAAGAAGTATACGCAATATGCATTCTTTACTTGAGTAAAAGTAGTTACTTAAAAAAATAAAAATAAAAAAGACTGGCAAAAGTAGAAGTATACTGATTCTACTTGTTTACTCAAGTAAAAGTTTTTAAAAAAGCACAGGTTTCGAAATGTAATAAAGTTTAAAAGTAAAAATGTTGTTTGACTTTTTCCAAAAAGGTATTTCTGCCTGCCGTTTCTGTGCAAATCTAACTGAAACTCATGTCATAAATATAATTTGAACACTATTAAACGTACAAGATGCCCTCCAAACACGTTTTAAGATGTATAAAGACTATATTTTAATTAATAATTTGTGGTTTTTCCACAAAAAAGCTGCAAATAATGCGTGAAGGGTGGGAGGGGAGCACGAGACGAGAGAGACAAACAACATCACATCGTCTTTGTCTGTCGTGCATTAAAACTAAAGTAACAAAACAACAAGCGTGTTTTGAAGATGTACGGAGTAGAAAGTACAGATATGTGTGATAAAATGTAGGGAGTAAAAGTAAAAAGTTGTCCGAAAAATAAATACTCTGTAAAGTACTTACTATACACAGTAAGTACAGTAACAAAGTATTTGTACTTAGTTACTTCCCATCTGTCGCGGCGTGCGTGTGTGTGTGCGTCTCATCTGTGTGTCAGAGCAGAGTTGAATATCAGCAGCATGGCGTCAGGTTGTTAGGGGGAAATGAAGTTTGATCTCACGGCGAGAGATAGTCTTGTCTGTTTACAGAATGTGACACGCTGAGAAACGCCATGACAGTCAAACTGATTACTGAGCTGAGTTAATAGCTGCCTGGATCCCTTTTTATACCAACAAATAAGATCTAGAGGATATAATGACCTGCAAATACTGAACGCTTGAAGGAAAAGCTCACCCTAAAAAGAAAATGCTGTCCTCCTCTCCTCCCCCTCATGCCAGTGTAAACACAGGTGAAGTTAGCTCCTCCCCCTCGTGCCAGTGTAAACACAGGTGAAGTTAGCTCCTCCCCCTCGTGCCAGTGTAAACACAGGTGAAGTTAGCTCCTCCCCCTCGTGCCAGTGTAAACACAGGTGAAGTTAGCTCCTCCCCCTCATGCTAGTGTAAACACAGGTGACGTTTGTCCATATCACACACAGGAAGGTTGCCAGGACAACTCCATAGCAGCCTTACATAACTATACTAATATGATATACATGTTGATATACATGTGATATGTATCGAAACTGACACCTGTGATTATTGTGATATTGATTTCAACCGTTTCGCCCAGCCCCAGTATACCCTGTTTGTTTTGCTCTCTCTCTTCTTCCCCTCCCTCTCCCCAGTTCTCTCCCTTCTCCCAGCATTCTCTCTACCTCCATTCTCTCCCTCTCTCATCCTTTGTCTCTCTCTCTCTCTCTCTCTCTCTCTCTCTCTCTCTCTCTCTCTCATTTAACACATTCACTGCCAGCAGTTTTTTTTTTTACTGTAGGTAGCTTCTGCCAAGTTTTTTTTTTGAGGATTCTGGCTCATCTTTCAAGAGCCGAGGATTATTTTCTGCTAAGATTTTGTGAACACAAAATATCTCAAAAGAACTAATAGAATGTGTGCTTTCTCTGTCTAAAAGAGTTAGTTTGTAGAGTTAGTAGTTATGTAGACATTAGCAGTTGAATACAGCATGGTTTCAGCGTCTGAAAATTTAAGCTGAGATAAATGGCTTTTTGTGAAATTCGATAGAACAGTCACTTTAACCATTTATTTTTGGCGTAAGACGTCAGACATCTAAACAATAGTTTTGAACAGTAATTTCCTCCATAGCAGCAGGAAACCCCCCTCTCCTTCAAACTCCTCCCTCCGTGTGTGTTCTCCTCCCTCCGTGGCTGCAGCGGTACAAGCGAGGCTCTGCCGGTCTGTGCTGCCTGGCTGCTGGCGGCTGCTCTTTGGGCGAGTCTGCATGGGGCTCGTTCGTTTCGGTTGTGAGCTCAGCTGGAATGAAGCTGCGTGCGATTGTGGGCTTTCTGCCGGTGTTTCAAAGCGTGTTGCACCCATAATATATTATGCAAATTTGCAATCCCCCACCGCCAGCTCTCAGCGCGAAAGCGAAAGCGTTTTCGCCAATCCATTTTACAGTATGAGAATGGTTTCCTCGCGCGTTCCCCTGCAGTTTTGGCTCGGCTTTTTCTAGTCTGGAGAGCACTGTCGCCACTTAGTGGGTCGGTGGAATGGGTTGTACACGTTCGGTGGCTCCCATATTTTTATAGGAGACGTGGGGGGCGTTGATCCACGTCCCACCGTCAAATTTTTTTGACGAGATATCTCGTCCACGGCAGTCAAGCGTTGGTTTCTGCTTGACGAGATATCTCGTCCACGGCAGTGAACGTGTTAAGATTGTTCAATCTTGTTTATTGATAGTGCTTAGCTAGACATCTCTGTAAAGCCCTCTGAGACATGCTTGTGATTGTGAATTATGGCTATACAAATAAACTTGACTTGACTTCTGCAAAACAACTGAAGTCAGTGGAGACCTTTTTTTTTTCAATTCCAACAACATATGAACAAAACAAACGAACAAGCTCAGACACAGGAAAGGGGGAAAAAAGGAAAGAAAAAATACTTACCAAGAAAAAGTTATTGCTTATACAGCAAAAAAAAAGACAAAATGAAGTAAACAAAAAATCGAAAAACAAGGAGAAAAAAAAAAAAAAAAAAAAACATTCCCTCAGACTATGTTCATCTAAGTCCAACCCTCACCTCGACTCAAAGTTTCCTACCCACGTTCATAAATTACATTCTGCTTTTTATTTCTATTAATATCCTTTTCAAGAATCAACTGAAATTTCAGAAAAGTTTTAAAATGTTCAATATCTAATTAATGTATTTTCGTAGCTTTACATATATATGCTTTCCCCATCATAGTTATAATATTATTCAGGTCTTTTCCTTCTTCATCATCCCTTAAATCCCCAAACATTATGGTTAGAGGACAGCTATAAAAATGTGTGCTGTAAACGGAAATCCATTCTTCAATTTTAATCCAAAATAATGCAACTTCCGGACAATACCAAAATAAATGTAAATCACTCTCCTCTTCCTCCTCACAAAATCTACACAAATCACACTGTTGGATGCTCCATTTTCTAAGCATGTTTTAGTAGACAAATACCTATAGATTAGTTTTAATTGTAAAAGACGTTCTTCATAGTTTCAAAAAGACCTATATTTACACCATATAGTGATAATCTGAACTACAGCTGACTGATTTGCAAGAAATAATGGTGTGTTGGTCTGTGATTGTTTGGCTGTTTTTGGTTTGGAACTCTAAAGAAGTGCTCCTCGTTGACTTCATGTTTTGGAGAAAAAACTACAGTATGGAGTTGTGCTGGCAACCTCCCTGTGTGTTATATGGACAAACTTCACCTGTGTTACTTTCAACTGGCCTGGGGGGAGGAGCTAACTTCACCTGTGTTTCAACTGACATGAGGGGGAGGAGCTAACTTCACCTGTGTTTACACTGGTCTGGGGGGAGGAGATGATGACAGAATTTTCATTTTGAGCTGAACTACTACTGTATTCCTTTAACATCAGCTCTTCTCTCCAAAAACGGATATTTATATTGACGTAAATAAAATGGATTTATGAATGGATATTTATATATTTTTTCTTCTTCCATTTAACAAATCTCTCATGTGACCTTGCCCCTCACCTCCAGTCTCTTATGTGTTGTTTTTGGCTTGTGATTGAAAATTCCAATGCATTTTTATGTCAATTGAAAATAAAATTGAAGCTGAATGTGACGTGATCATTTTGTCGATGGCGGCCTGCACGTTGCTTCGAGCAGCAGAAGCGAGCGAGGCGTTTTGTCTGTGATGGATTGTCTGATGCCCCCCCCCCCCCCACTAACGCTGCTGTGTTTGTATCGACCCCCCCTACCCAGGTCTCCTGACAGGCAGCGGTCAGAACACGCGCTCCCCAGAGAGAAGGCACAGCGCGCCATCCAGCCGCTTCCCACCCTCCATCGCCCGGAGCCTCCGTCTGATCATCAGCCATCCGCCCATCCTTTGCCCGTCGGGGGCCGGGGGCGAGCTGGCACCATGTCGACGCGTTCAGACGACGCTGTAACAGGAGCGCTGTAACAGGAGCGCTGTAACAGGAACAGGGACTGAGCACGGAGCGCTGTAACAGGAGCGCTGTAACAGGAGCAGGGACTGAACACGGAGCGCTGTAACAGGAGCAGGGACTGAACACGGAGCGCTGTAACAGGAGCAGGGACTGAACACGGAGCGCTGTAACAGGAGCGCTGTAACACGAGCGCTGTAACAGGAGCAGGGACTGAACACGGAACGCTGTAACAGGAGCGCTGTAACAGGAGCGCTGTAACAGGAGCAGGGACTGAACACGGAGCGCTGTAACAGGAGCAGGGACTGAACACGGAGCGCTGTAACAGGAGCAGGGACTGAACACGGAGCGCTGTAACAGGAACAGGGACTGAACACGGAGCGCTGTAACAGGAGCGCTGTAACACGAGCGCTGTAACAGGAGCAGGGACTGAACACGGAACGCTGTAACAGGAGCGCTGTAACAGGAGCAGGGACTGAACCCGGAGCGCTTGGATATCGATTCCGCTGGACTTACAGTGTGATTTTAAAAGTGGGTCACAGGCTAACTGTTGGACCGCCGCCTGCGCTCGACTCCAGAGACACGAGACGTTGCTGGTGGAGTTTTGTCGTTTGGCGCACGACTCTGTCTTGTTTTTACAGACCAAAGATGAACAACGCCAACGACGCCAGGGAGCACGAGGCGAAAAGGCAGGAACGAAGACTTGTGTAACCTGCTGGAGTTGAAAAACCCCTTATTACCAACTGAGTGGAGACAGTGACACACCCATGTAACGAAATGAACACATTGTGATATAAGTGACAAAGTAATATTGTATACAACTTAATGACAAAAATATGTATAGTAACAAGAGAGTAAGTCAGGGGATATTGTATAACTTGTTGACATTTCTCTTGGGACAGCCTAATTGTACTTGTGTATT
Source organism: Poromitra crassiceps (assembly GCF_964638095.1). Taxonomy (NCBI): domain Eukaryota; kingdom Metazoa; phylum Chordata; class Actinopteri; order Beryciformes; family Melamphaidae; genus Poromitra; species Poromitra crassiceps. Next base: position 2,756,530 of record NC_139652.1, read on the forward strand.
CACTGCTCTATTTTGAACATGCATTAAATCAGAATTGACATTTTCAAACGCTACATTTTGGACAATATGCAGTCAGCATGGCTGCTTATAGTGAAACAAGCAAACCATTTCACACTAGAAAGAAAGCGTATAGGGGGAGAAAATAAGCAAATCTGTCATGTCTGTTTGGGGGAAAGAAGCATTAAATGTATTTTCAAAAGGCTAAAGTTATATATTTAACAGTTTTATATGTTGTATCTTTGTAGAAAACCTTATTTAACACTGAAAATGTGCTCACATTGCCCATCATAAACTGTGGATACACGGGAGCTCTGTCGTCCAGCTGCTGGTCTGTCTTGTTCATTTGAACTCCTACAGTAGGCAAAGCCATTTTAACATGTATTAGCCAAGTTTGAATGTCCGGAATTAACTTGACAGATATCAACAACGTCATTTTGACTACCGTAGTTGTAATTACATTGTGGGCAGTCACTCAGAATTTTCATCTAAGATCAGGTCATTATCACTAGTCAAAAAGCATTTCAGATGAACACAATTTCATTCTTCCTTTGCACAACTGTCATTTCACATTATCCACAACGTCATTCTTCCAAGGGCAGATGGCGTCACTTTTTCCATTCATGTGTATGGGCTTTCTCATTGCAGATACCATACAATTCAGTTACAGGTATCTGCAATTACAGCTGCAACGACGATTCCATCCATAGACAATTAATCAGCAACTATTTTGATAATTGATTCATCGGTTTGAGTCATTTTTCAAGAAAAATGTAAAGACTCTCTGATTGCAGCTTCTAAAATGTGAATATTTTCTGCTTTCTTATGACAGCAAATTGAAAATCTTTGGGTTGTGGACAAAACAAGACATATCAGAACGTCATCTTGAGCTTTTGGAAACTAAGCAGCTGAACTGACTCAACATTTCTCACCGTTTTATGACATTTTATAAACCAAACAACTAATCGATTAAGCGGAAAAAATAGGCGACAGATCAGAGTCAGAGTCAGTTTATTTACCATTTGCAGTCGAAACTACATTGGAATTGGGGTGCAAGAACTTAAAACATAGACACAAATATGACAAGTCATGACAACATAAAATAGCATATAAATAGACAGACAGTAAAAAGGTTTAAAAAGTAAATAAGATAAAATAAGAGAATAAAACAATAAAAGGAGACAGGTACATCTGTGGATAAAGGCCCGAGTCATCCAGCTCACTTATTAAAGTGCAGGAACAAACAAAGTGCACAGTCAGACATAAAGTGCACAGTAGTAAAGTGCCTAAGCAAGGATTAATTGCATGAGAAGACCAGTATAAGACATCTTATACAAAAGAAAATAACAGAAAAAATAGAGGTCTAGGTGTGTCTAGGTGGTCTAGACAACAGAGATCTACCGTTTAGATTTGTGATCGTTCAAACTACGCACAGCACTCGGGTAAAAGCTTCTCGCAAAGCGAGTGGTGGAGCATTTAATGGAGCGGTAGCGTCTACCCAAAGGGAGTAACTCAAAAAGACTGGCGGCCGGGTGACCTGCAGGGTCCCTGATAATGCTGGAGGCCCGGGACAGAAGTCTGGAGCTATAGAGCTCTTCTAGAGCCGGCAGGTTGGCACCAGTTATCTTGCGGGCAAGGCGCACTACCCTATTTAAGGATTTTCGCTCCTTAACAGTAAGGTTACCAAACCATACAGTGAAGGAACTAGTGAGAATGCTCTCAATAATACAGCGATAAAAGTTAACAAGGATCTGGCTGTTGTGGGTGAACTCCTTAAGTCTTCTTAAGAAGAAAAGACGTTGCTGAGACTTTTTAACAATCGCTTTGGTATTTGAGTACCAGCTAAGATCATCCGAGATAGTGACACCTAGAAATTTGATACTTTTTACCATCTCAACCTCTGTACCATTGATTATTATAGGATGGTGAGGTGCCTTTTTACGGTGGAAGTCAATGACAAGCTCTTTTGTCTTGGAGGCATTGAGAATTAGGTTGTTGGCCTCGCTCCACCTGACAAGATGAATCAATAATGAGCCCTATCTGCAATTAAATTATGACTCTTCTCCAGTTTGAGATATCTACAATGTCATTTTCTGACTATAGTTCAAACTTAATTTCTAAAAACGACAATGTAGACTTTAATTGAGGGGAAATGAAAGATGTCTTGAACTGGATTTATGACTAGTAACAATTGAATTAAATTGTAGACATCAAAAACTGGAATTAGAACTAGTCATAATTCAGTTGCAGACATTCACAAATATTATGTCCAACTGAATTGTAGATATCTGTAATGAGATGTAAAGTTCTGACCATCAAAACACCAACACATGAGGTCCATGGTGTGGACAGTGTGTTTTCCTAAAGTTCTGACCATCAAAACACCAAATACATGAGGTCCATGGTATGGACAGAGTGTTTTCCTAAAGTTCTGACCACCAAAACACCAAACACATGAGGTCTGTCTGTAGCCCATAGTCGCCTCGCTCCTCGTCTCAGTGTCGTGCCAAAAAGTGATTGCCGTTCGCGGGTTAAAACACTCGCCAAGTTTATATAGGCTACATCAACAGCTGCTTTTATTTGGATCAAACAGTCATAACATGCAAATACACATAACATAACATTATGTCTGTGGTAATAAGAGAGGTGTCTTTTTGAAACGTTAACGTCTCTTGTAACCGAATAATCACAACTGTGGCCAAAGAAATGTTTGCAGTTTATAGCGTAATCAGGCATGACATTTACATGCTTAGGCTACAGTACTGTATAACAAGCCAGGGGCAGGGCTATTCAACTAGGCTATTATTGTCTGAAGGCCTGGGCTATTATTATCAGCCTATGTACACTTGACACAACGCACCACCACACACACAACGCACACACAACACAACACAACGCACCACCACACACACAACGCACACACAACACAACACAACGCACCACCACACACACAACGCACACACAACACAACACAACGCACCACCACATCTTCAAAATTGTATTTTACTACATTGCATTTTTTTGTTGGTAATTCTATTTCCACAAACAGAAATAAAATCAATCAAAACCCACAGCTGAAAAATGGAAGCAGAAGGCATTTTCCATTTTGCTGAATTCTTTATCATCCTTTAGCGACCTTGGGTTTTATGAAAGGCGCTATATAAATGAAAGTTATTATTATTATTATTTGTAAATTGGTAATCACTTGTGAGCAGACAATCACTTTTTTGGCATGACACGGGTGAAGATCCGCAACCCCCCCTTCCCCCCGCCCCTTTCCCCACTGGAGGCTGGACCGACAGCATGGTGCTTTGTGTGGCAGCCATGTGTCATCTGGAGACATTTTCCTTTGCAAAATACATGCATAGTTTGACATCTTTCCTACATTTCCATCCGAATGTTAATGGCTTTTTTATGTATTTATTTATCTATTTATTATTAAGATGGTTTTTCAGTAACATGTAGAGGTGGGCTTTCCACTGCTGTGGATACTGATCAAAACTGTGCAATTTGCAAGAAACATTCATTATTAAACTCACATGATATAGAAATTCATAACTATATCTTAGATCTCAGGTTAGCAGGATCCCAGAGCCAGACGTCTTAATTCAAACGTCACAGCGCCAAATAACTCACAGAAGCCTTTTTGGTTAGATGTGTGCTGAATACATTTGACTTAATTGAACAGTTTTAAGGCTTTGGAAGAACTAAAAATACTGAAATGTAGGACTCTATACTCTCAGAGGCTCCGGCTCTCTTACGTTATCCTATTTTATTTATTAACTTTATTCTGGCCTAGTTATACTCGACAGTACTATTAGCCCACTTCTGCCAACAGAAGTAGATACGCATATCTGCGCTCTTCATACGGCTGTTGGTTTTGTAAAGGCAAAGTAAGTGAAGCTGGACGGAAGGTCACGGCGAGGTCGTGTAGAGGTCGTGTCGAGGTCGTGTAGAGGTCAGTGGAGACACGTGGTACTGCAGCTTTGTGAGTGAAGGTCTTTTTATATGTGACATGCTTCTATTCCAGGAGGCAGCGAGACTCACTGAGGTAAGTGTGATGGGGAAGTGCCACCTGTGCAAAGTTTAAGCAAAGGTATAGTAGGCAGGGGTGTGTCCCCCAGGTGGAAGAAAATGTCAAATCAATTGTGAAATATTCAATTTTGGTGAGTTGTTTCTATACAACTATATGACATAGTAAACCAATGTTTTGTTATTGCTGTGAATCATAATGATAGTGTTACATTTTAGTGCTATAGGACCCACAGCATGTGCATAAAACTAATGCTGTAAATTGTGCAAGGAACCCATAACCTACAAAAAAATATGTTTTTGCTGCAGTAAGAATGAATTAAATTCAATTGTATTGTCATTCAGCCGGTGACATGGCTGGAGCAGAGAAAAAATATAATAATAATAATAATAATAATACATAAAATTTATATAGCGCTTTTCTAAGTACTCAAAGTCGCTTTACACACAATACAATTATTTAATAGAGACAAAACATTAAAAGAACATAACAATAGTAATAGCAATAAAACAAAGTATGTGATTTAAAATGGGATGAGTTATAATGATGGAGGGGAGGATGATTAGCAGGTGAAAGCGAGTTTGAAGAGGTGGGTCTTGAGGGCCTGTTTGAAGGATGGTAGAGTGGTTGCCTGAAAAAGTGGGGGGCGCCCTTTGGCCCTTGCCAAAGTGGATATAAATTGTATGATCATATTCAGCCAGTGACATGGAGATTTACAATAGTGAAGAAAAGAAATAAAAATCAGGGGCCACTGGGGGAGGGGTTTACTCCCACGTTTACAGCCGGCATCCTCCAGGTTTACAGATCCCCAAACGGCATGACGATTGGGACTCTGCAGCAGATTAAATGCACCCAAAGGCTCAGTGACTTTGCCTTTTGTAACTCCTCCCACAACTGATTTGTGCATCTCTTTTCCCAGATATATAGCGAGTGTCATTCACTGCATTTCTACCATAACATTACCCATTAGCTGTCTCCACCTATGGCAAGTCACTTGGAAAGCTCTCTCCATTGAATTCCATAAGTGGGGTTGCATGGAATTCAAATAGGGGCGCCCGAAATTAAAACACACACACACACACACACACACACACACACACACATCATTTAAAACTCCCGAAGATGATTAGGGTCACTTGCGTTTTATTTTATAGTTCTGGGTTTGGTTTAAAATGATAATCTAAGATTTGAGTTTTTTTCTCTTGGGTGACACCTATACGAGTGGTAATGAGTGAGATATAAACAGTGTTGCATGTGACCTTACTAATGTCACATAATGTCACTATATACTGCAAAGGCGTCCATCAATGGGCCATAGCCTCACCATTGTGTTACCTCACTATCAGATACATAGTGACTTTTATTTGTATTTATTTATGTTTATTTAGAAGAAAATCTTTGAGATTATAACTTTAAACGAGGATAAAGTCAGAATTCTGAAAATAAAATTCTGAGTTTAATGTAAAAATTCTGAAAAATGAAGAAGTCAGAATTCTGAGTTACTGTCAGAATTTTGGAGAAATAAAAGATTAGATTAAAGTCCGAATTCTCAGATTAAAGTCAGAATTCTCAGATTAAAGTCCGAATTCTGAGGGGAAAAGAAGCACACTGTTATGTGGCATCGCATCACTGATGATGTCACGATGGTGTTACCGGAATTTGAATGTCTCGGGTCCCTAGATTTTTCTGACGTCAAAGTCGGGTCACAAGCCAAAAAAGGTTGGGAACCCCTGAGTTATTGTCTCCCCCTGTCTCCCCCCCACATGTCAGATTCACATTTTAAGATTGTCTACTTATCAAAAGTAAAGGAAACATAGCTACTGTAAGTGAAACCTTGTATCTCCAAAATATTAACTTTTCAGGCACTAAGAAAAACAGACTTGCTTTCATCTTGATGATGCATCTTTGAAATCATTGTTTATTTTTACTTGCTAGAATATAGACAACAATTTAAAAACGTTAAAATGACAATAATGTAAATTGGATGGCGAGCTTGTGAAACCGTGATGATTTTTCTGCCCCACCATGCAGTCACATTTGTGTATTTTGTATTATTCAGTGGGGTTTGAAAGTAGTTTCTCAACCCATAGAGCATCTAATCCTTCATTTTTTGTAAATAAATAAATAAATAAAGAAATCACCGAAACTGGACAAGGTTTTCCCATGACAGTAGTCATAACGTGCTGAAAAATAAGACAAACGCGTGTTGTCCCCAGCCTGACAGACTTTATAAAAGTGTAGTAAAAGGCCAATCGATAGGTAATGTTCCTTTCTCCGGTGCTCCTCCTCTCACAGCCAGACAGAAGCAGTCAATAGAGTCGGCCATAAAACTGAAGCTTCCCGCCGCCCAGTCGTTCATCACTGGGAGAAATAATCAAGTGAGTGTAAACAGAGTGTGGAGAGCGGATAGCGATTAGCTGAGGGAACATTCAGACGGTCCTCCAAGGGTTCACATCGTTAGCGGCTCAATATTTGTTTTAGCTTGAACCTGTGTGACCAGAGTAATTAGTCAGTAAAGCAGGCGGTCAAAGTTTCATCTGAAACATGGAGGCGTGGGTCATAGGTCGAGCTCAACTTGTGGTTTTATGCCAGCCTTTACCAGACTTGTTTTCACTTTTAATTATCCGCCAAGGAGGTGATGTTTTCGGTGCCGTTTGTCTGTTTGTAAGCAGGATTACGGAACAAAACTACTGGGTCTATTTTCATGAAACTTGGTGGAAGCATGTAGCATGTAGCCAAGAAAGCGTGTTACATTTTAGAGTGGATCTGGATTGGACTCATATACAAGCCTCACATAAAAGGAATTGGCCTTGGCTCTGTGAGATTTGCCTTTCTCGTTGCTTCAGTTATGTCTCAAGTGCAGCAGCTTGGTGCTTCTACAGCTGAACCAATAGAGATCCAAAGTCACAGCCTACTTCCTGCTTCAGCTATGAACCAGCCTCGGAAAAAAAGTATGAATGGTGGTGAACGGTGAGAGCAAAGACGATGGGATTTCAAGCAAAGCCTTTTATGAGTTTTGAAGCTTTTACGTGCCGTTAAAAGGGCGGCTAGCTAGCAAACGGCTAAATGAGACTACACTGTTGAGTCGATGGGGATATTATACGTCAATAACGTCACCACTTCAAAGGACGAACACGGAAATTCTCTTTCCCTCACCTGGTTCAGCCCGTTCAGCCCGGGGTAATCAGTGCACACATCCAACAACAGTCCAGGTTGAGCGCTGATGTGACGTGGAAGCCTATGCGACAGCGTGTAGTTCTGGATTAGCTTAGCTCGAGCTTTTTACGTCTAGGGCTCGCATTTACGCTACAAAACTCATGAAAGTGGTCCTCATGTGTGAAGATTATCCGACTGAACTCTGGTTCGCGTTTCATTAAGCCAGCGTTGCCCAGAGAGATTATTAGAAGCATCGCGGCAAAAACCCATTCAAAAATCCCATAGACAGAAACAGTGAAGAACCAGGAAGTCCAGGACTTCCGCGTTCTGACTACAAAAATACGTCATCCCTGTGGCTCTCTATTCTCCGAAGCCACATATCTTCTGAATATTCTGACACTAAAATGTAATTTTTCAGACAGACAGATCAGGAGAAAATTAAACTTGTTCAAGAGCTGTCTCTATCTCAGCAACATGCTCTCACGAGATGTAGCAACAGGAACTCATGTTAGCAGGGAGCGATTAGCTAAAGCTAAAGCTGAAGTTCGTTGATGTAGTAGCTTCTGTGGCCCGTGTATTAAAAAAAAGGGCCCGTGTATTAAAAAGTGCCACCAAGGGGGGAGCCTAACCAAATGTCACAATTTGACGAGTTGAATTACTTGTTAAATGGGTAAAAAGTCACAGAGAATTGATGACATTTTCCGTGTAACTCGCCCCACACAGGTTTCCAAGCGGTGAAGGTAAGATGTATCGACTTCTCCGTCCACCGCTGCTATCCTGCAGCGTGTTAGGAGTCTGTTCTGTCCATATTTAATTTGCCTCTCTGAAGAGTGGCGTGGGTTTCCCTCTAGCTATGGACTTTCCAGGTGAAGCAGTGACGTACGTCCTTTTAGATTCTCTCCCGGGCTTTCAAGTGGGTCAGACTTTAATGGATTAATAGTCAAGCAGTGGGAATTAAAATCACAGAGCAGACTTGCCTTGTGGGTGAGAGATCTCACCCCGTTCTGCTCAGTGACGTGGACTGCGTCCATTATGTTTACATCGACGCTTTCTAGGCCATACAGGAAAGTAGTTAACCCTCTTATCAGGGTGGGGGGGGTCTGGAAACACAAGCTAGAATGAGCTTAAACTGATGGATTGCCAATTATGTCAAGCAACCACTAGTGAAAAGGTCAAAGGTCAGAGCCACAGCGTCCTGGCAGCAGCTCGGACCAGTCTGCTCTGCTGCTGAAATGATAATGATGAGGTCTTCCAATGTAAATAAGGAGTGGATAAAGCAGGCAGCTGTGGTCAGATTATCCATTCTATTGTGTCTATTCGTACCCGGGTCCAAATAGCATCCGGCTGCGACGCTGCTATTTATACCCCCTATTTACAAGCACACCTTTAGCGAGGCTCGGAGCTGCGAGGGCAGTGCAGGGCAGCCTATATGCGCGCACACACTACATCAGGTATCTGAAATATAGTTCATCTTCAGCAGCAGTTGCAAACATTCCTTTTTGATTAAATGACTCAATAATTACCTTTGCAAGACAAAGATACATAAAGCCAATGCACACAGCTCTCTCTCTCTCTCTCCCTCTCTCTCTCTATCTCTCAACGTAAAAATTTGAGGGAAAACCAACGATTCTTCAAGATTATGGTTTGAATGAGATAAATTGTATTTCGTTCTTTAAACTGTCCCGACTCCACGGTTGGAGTACACTATAGTATTGGAAAGAACAAGTGATGGATGCATGTTTTGAAATGGTATAATAGTTCAACGTGCCACTGTGTATCTCAGTGAATGATTAGCGCAGTACACGGGAGACCCGGGTTCAAATCCCGGATGGGACACTATTTCATGTTTAGAAAACATTGCATAAAGTGTGAATCTGGACATATTTTATAAAGCTGCTGAATGAACGTCATAATGACGTCATTTTGCTTGCTGGGATAGATTGGTACATAATTGGAACCCTCAAAAGGTTCTATATAAGACACACCAGTACAACGAATAAGTAGTCCACACCAGTACACAAAAGAAACAACTAAGATCAGACCACAAAATAAACAACAACACGATGATGATGATGATAAGAATAAAATGATATTATAGGGATACATGATTCACTTTCAGTTGTTCTAGTCTCGTATATGGGCGACTGAAGTTTATTTATCCACCTTCTTATAACGCCGCGACACGCGAGAAACGGCATCAGAAATGTACAGTATAGCTTACCCACTTTTTTTTACCACAACAGCACTGCTCCACAGAAAATAAAGAGATGCGCGCGACGTTTATAATTGACGAATGGTAGGTTCATTTAAAACAAGCCAAGTAACGTTAAACTTCCTTTTTTTTTTTTTTACATTTCCCCGTCGATAACATCCAATTCCGCAATCATCCTATTTCACTGAGAAGGACAAATCAAAATAAGCTGGGGGTGTGAGAGCTGATTGAGGTGAGAGAAGCAGCTCATTGACCCAGGTGTGTGTCAGTGAGAGAGGCAGCTCATTGACACCAGGTGTGTGTCAGTGAGAGAAGCAGCTCATTGACGCCAGGTGTGTGTCAGTGAGATAAACAGCTCATTGACGCCAGGTGTGTGTCAGTGAGAGAAGCAGCTCATTGACACCAGGTGTGTGTCAGTGAGAGAGGCAGCTCATTGACACCAGGTGTGTGTCAGTGAGAGAGGCAGCTCATTGACGCCAGGTGTGTGTCAGTGAGAGAAACAGCTCATTGACCCAGGTGTGTGTCAGTGAGAGAAGCAGCTCATTGACACCAGGTGTGTGTCAGTGAGAGAAACAGCTCATTGACCCAGGTGTGTGTCAGTGAGAGAAACAGCTCATTGACCCAGGTGTGTGTCAGTGAGAGAAGCAGCTCATTGACACCAGGTGTGTGTCAGTGAGAGAAACAGCTCATTGACACCAGGTGTGTGTCAGTGAGAGAGGCAGCTCATTGACCCAGGTGTGTGTCAGTGAGAGAAGCAGCTCATTGACACCAGGTGTGTGTCAGTGAGAGAAACAGCTCATTGACACCAGGTGTGTGTCAGTGAGAGAAGCAGCTCATTGACACCAGGTGTGTGTCAGTGAGAGAGGCAGCTCATTGACACCAGGTGTGTGTCAGTGAGAGAAACAGCTCATTGACACCAGGTGTGTGTCAGTGAGAGAGGCAGCTCATTGACACCAGGTGTGTGTCAGTGAGAGAAGCAGCTCATTGACACCAGGTGTGTGTCAGTGAGAGAAGCAGCTCATTGACACCAGGTGTGTGTCAGTGAGAGAGGCAGCTCATTGACACCAGGTGTGTGTCAGTGAGAGAAACAGCTCATTGACACCAGGTGTGTGTCAGTGAGAGAAGCAGCTCATTGACACCAGGTGTGTGTCAGTGAGAGAGGCAGCTCATTGACACCAGGTGTGTGTCAGTGAGAGAAACAGCTCATTGACCCAGGTGTGTGTCAGTGAGAGAGGCAGCTCATTGACACCAGGTGTGTGTCAGTGAGAGAAGCAGCTCATTGACACCAGGTGTGTGTCAGTGAGAGAAGCAGCTCATTGACACCAGGTGTGTGTCAGTGAGAGAGGCAGCTCATTGACACCAGGTGTGTGTCAGTGAGAGAAACAGCTCATTGACACCAGGTGTGTGTCAGTGAGAGAGGCAGCTCATTGACCCAGGTGTGTGTCAGTGAGAGAAGCAGCTCATTGACACCAGGTGTGTGTCAGTGAGAGAAACAGCTCATTGACACCAGGTGTGTGTCAGTGAGAGAAGCAGCTCATTGACACCAGGTGTGTGTCAGTGAGAGAAGCAGCTCATTGACACCAGGTGTGTGTCAGTGAGAGAGGCAGCTCATTGACACCAGGTGTGTGTCAGTGAGAGAGGCAGCTCATTGACACCAGGTGTGTGTCAGTGAGAGAAGCAGCTCATTGACACCAGGTGTGTGTCAGTGAGAGAAACAGCTCATTGACACCAGGTGTGTGTCAGTGAGAGAGGCAGCTCATTGACACCAGGTGTGTGTCAGTGAGAGAGGCAGCTCATTGACACCAGGTGTGTGTCAGTGAGAGAAACAGCTCATTGACACCAGGTGTGTGTCAGTGAGAGAGGCAGCTCATTGACACCAGTGCCGTTTCTCAATAAGCGTTCTTGTGTGTTCTTGCGTTCTTGTGTCCCTGTGAAACGTCATCAGTCGCAGCCCAAGTACTGTTCCAATACAAAGTTCACATTTCACCAAGAACGCTTAAAATTCCCGGATGTGTTCTCGACACGCCCACTTTACCGAGGATGCTCTCGTTGGTGACTTGTGTCAACTTGGCAAGGCAGATATCCCAGCATGCATTTCAGCATAAGCAGAGGCAGAACGCAGCAGAGAAGACGCCATAAGCTCCGGAAGGTTTTTTACAATTTAAAGTTTTATTTCATCACTAAATTAATTTCTGATGACTTTTGATGCCTACAAGCAGGGTAGTAGGTTTCAATAAGTGCCACTTTACGAAGATTTATGGCGAAAAATGGCAAAAAGTTCCAGAGCACAATTAGCTGCATCTACATCAGCTGAGCTTTTTATTTGTGTAGTACTGCAGGCCGCCTCTGCGCTGGTATTGCGCAATACCCTCAAGAACGCATCGTCTCAAACTGCCAACAGCGTCATGTGTGCTTGTGACCTAGCAAGTTCATTCTTCCAAGAACGACTAGCAAGAACGTTCTCCCCAAGAACACAAGAACAAGAATGCATTCTTGGTATTGAGAAACGGCCCATGTGTGTGTCAGTGAGAGAGACAGCTCATTGACACCAGGTGTGTGTCAGTGAGAGAGGGAGCTCATTGACCCAGGTGTGTGTCAGTGAGAGAGGGAGCTCATTGACCCAGGTGTGTGTCAGTGAGAGAGGCAGCTCATTGACACCAGGTGTGTGTCAGTGAGAGAAGCCTGTTTGAAGATAGACTGGGCAAAAGGAACATTTTCCAACTGGACTGTGTTGGAATAGAAAGACTATCGGGTCTGTCTTCCTCTCAGTCTGCGGGTCTAATCTCTGCCATCCGTGCCGACCATCTCAGTCGGAGCAGAAGCTCTGCCACTGGCTCCAACCATTAAATGGTTCTGTCAGTCTCTCTGACAGTCTCTCAGCTCTCAGTGATAAAGAAAATAAATAAATTCTACTGAAACAAATTATCCAACCAGAGCTGTCGGGTTTTCTGTGGAAAAATAAACAGGAACAATTAGGCTACAAAGAGGGGTTAACGGGAAATGATTTGAGAAAACTTGGACATTGTGGCCTACTTGCAATATTATTGTCAATCAAATGTCCCTGTTGCCCCATTGCAAACACGTTTCTAATTGATTAATTAATTAATTAAACCGGACGGACAAACCCCGTCTTTATTTGACACAAACACCATTTGGCATGCACACACGTGCAAGGCAGCCAGTACACACACACACACACACACACACACACACACACACACACACACACACACACACACACACACACACACACGCTTTGGAGGCGCCCTTAAATGTATAATGTATTATATTACATTATTACAGCACACACAGAGAAAACATACAAGCAGCAGAAGAGGTCCAGATAGGGGGCCTAGCAGGGGGAGTTGAGTGTTCTGACGGCTGTTGGAAAGAAGCTGTTTGGTTTTGGTGGATATGGCCCTATAGCGCCTCCCAGAGGGGAGAAGCTGGAAGAGGTGGTGGGCTGGGTGAGAGGGGTCAATGGTGATTTTGGCTGCCCGATTAGAGGTGCGTTTTATGAATGAGTTGACTGGGGGAAGGTCACGCCCGATGACGTTGGAGGCTTTGGTCATGATACGGTCCAGTTTCTTTTTGGCGTGACGGTCTGAGCTCCCATAGTGAGAGAAGATGTGAGGATGCTTTCTATGATGGCTTTGTAGAAGTGGACCAGGCAGCAGCTGTTTTTTTGACGCAATACTTTTTCAGTTGCCTGAGGAAGTACAGTCTTTGCCATGTCTTTTTGATGATATGGGTGGTGTTGATAGTCCATTTGAGAGTGTTGCTGATGTACATGTAGGTGCTGAGGAACTTGAAGGAATCTGTCATGGTTATGGGTTGGTCAGAGATGTGAACCGGGGCTTTGGTGTTTGTTTTCTTCCTGAAGTCGACAGCTATCTCCAGGTCCAGTTCAAAGACTATTAGCCTTAGAAATAGATTACCAAGGGGACCCGAGAGTCTCACCAAGAAACACTTTCAGATTTATGAAACTTTTATGAGCACATCCGAACATTAGACCCAGGGGGGAATGGCGGCCATCTTGGATCCTCCACATCTGAAAATAAACCTTATGGTATTCACTCACTATGTGAGAAATTTCATGTTTTTTTTTCAAGAATTGCACCAGTGTTATAAGCACATTTGAACATTAGACCTGCGGGAATGGCAACCATCTTGGATTTGAGGTCAAAACTGACTTCCCTCCATATCTGAAAATAATGTGAGAAACTTCAAGCTTTTCTCAAAAAGTGCACAATTCTCATAAAATGAGAGCTTTAGCCGCTCTATAATATCTGTTCATTACACAATTATTTTAAATGTCCATAAGGACACGCATTAGGAGTGAAATTAACTACTGAGCCCCTCCCTCTCTCTCTGTCTCCCTCTCTCTCTCTCTCTCCTTCTCTCTCTCTCTCCCCCTCCCTCTCTCTCTCCCTCTCCCTCCCTCTCTCTCCCTCCCCCTCCCTCTCTCTCTCCTTCCCTCTCCCCCTCCCTCTCTCCCTCCCTCTCCCCCTCCCTCTCTCTCTCCCTCCCTCTCCCTCCCCCTCCCTCCCTCTCTCTCCCTCCCCCTCCCTCTCTCCCTCTCTCTCTCCCTCCCCCTCCCTCTCTCTCTCCTTCCCTCTCTCTCTCCCCCTCCCTCTCTCTCTCCCTCCCCCCTCCCTCTCTGGGCTGCAGGGAGATGAGCCCGTGTCAGTGAGGCGTTGGGGTCCATTTAACATCACTAACAGCCAGCATACATTAACACCTTCTATTACAGGCCTCCCACCTCTGCCGCGTCCTGGGACTCTCCGCACAGCAGTGTGTGTGTGTGTGTGTGTGTGTGTGTGTGTGTGTGTGTGTGTGAGTGTGTGTGTGTGTGTGCGTGCGTGCGTGCGTGCGTGTGAGTGAGCGAGACACAGAGAATGCTATGCGACTGCTGAAGTAACTTCCTCCCCATCCATCAGTCTCATGCAGAATGGCTCTTCCTGCCTGCAGAGGTTATTGAAGCTCCATTAAAAAACAGCATTACAGCATCTGGTGCTGCAGTGACCTCACAGACGACCTCTGGTGCTGCAGTGACCTCACAGACGACCTCTATCAACACTTTGGCATTTAGAAGTGGGCCGCAAAATATTTTGAAGCTGAAGCTCAGAGGAAGGTCTAGAGCAGTGCTTCTGAAGCTTTTTCACGTCAAGGACCCCTAAACTGACACAAATTAGAGACCACGAACCCCCATTCGATAACATCTTGTCCCAAGGTCCACCATCGAATAAGATTTTTGCTTTTAGATATTTTATTACAGAAAGCGTACAACAGTATGAAACCCATGACCAAAACAGTACATTCTATCATTGTGTTACTTATGGATGGAAATATGGTGAAAATAAGTTATCCCCCTCTTTTTTGGGGACCCCACTTTGAGGACCACTGGTCTAGAGCGCTAAGTTTTTAAGCTACATGGTGTTGGCGGAAACTATAGAAATTCAGACGAACACGTAGCTTGTTATGCTAGCTCGCTGCGGCGTGTGTCAAATTGCTCCAAAGTCGGGGAAGTTGTTGAAAAAGGTCAATGGGCATGACCTCTCACATCAAGATTTCTGAATGAAATTGGACTTGCAAGAGTCTTAGCTTTATGTCTGACAGATCCTAGGCTATGTGTATCACTTCAGAAGGTGGTCCTCTGAAGTAGAGAAGAACCCCTGATTTGGTGTAATATTACTAATATTCAGTCTTAAAATAAAAAAAAATCATAAAACAAGTAAACAAAATAATAATCATGCCAAACCCTCCCATAGTGGAAATCCCAGAGCAAGATCACCAACAAAATTGAAACAACTCATTCCAACCAATAATCCCACCAAAATCTGTTGGTCTAACGAGGTGATTTCAAATGACAGCACCAATGAAAAAACATCGCACAAATGGTTCAAAGCGGTTTAGTCCACACCCCCTCCGACACACACCCCCACAGACACACACACACACACACACACACAGTAGCCGGTTTCCCAATTAGTCCTGTGCATTAGCCTGACAGTCGTGTTGTGGAGACCCCCCCCCCCTCTCTCTCTCTCTCTCTCTCTCTCTCTCTCTCTCTTCACTCTCTCTCTCTCTTTCACTCTCTCTCTCTCTCTCTCTGAACTCGAATGAATGTCTCTCTCTCTCTCTGAACTCGAATGAATGTGAACCGACCCAAAGTCCTGCCTGTGAATGCTAACCCAACTTGGCAAAGCCCAGGAGGGGTCTATTAAAACCTGCCAGCCTCATTGACTAGACGCCATTACAATGTTCACGCTGTTGTGATGGGATGGGCACCCTGTTCTCCGCTTAATTCACTTCTTCAGCTCCCCACGTTTGAGATTCCAGCCGTGTCTGCTGCCCCAGAAAGAAAGGCTTCTCTGGGCATGTGGGAGGACGATCGCTAACCATGTTTCGCCGCAGGCTTGACAGGAGAGCGCAGCGTGAACCTTTCTGCTGAAACACTGCTGCTCTGATCATGGAGAGAGCAGGCCTGATTAGTACCATTGCTCTCAAAAATACAGTATATATATATCACTTAAATTAAATATCGCTTACATTAAATATCACTTACCAACTCAGTCCACCGATACATTCAATCTTGTGAACCAAAAATACCAGCCCAATCTCTTTAATAGTGGTACAAATAACACGCTTTTCCACTACTGGCAATCTCACGCGCTATGCACGCTAAATTCCTAGGATGGAGACTCTGGAGATGATGCACCACTTGTCCTCTTCCCCCTACTTTTACTCCCACCACTGAGATGATGCGCCTCTTCTACCCTACTTATACTCCCACCACTTACAAAGCCTCAGCCAGGAAGGACATGGTAGGGGACAGAATGTAGGGAAACAGTGGATGGATAAATCCAGAAGGAGGCGGTAATGCAACATAAAGGATGCCAACTTGCCATAAAACACCAGAAGAAGAAGAATGATTTATTACATCACTGATGACCTCACAATCGCTCGAGTGACATCACTGATGACATCACAATTGCTCAAGTGACATCACTGATGACATCACAATCGTGACACACACCGCCGCCCACTTAGCCAATTTTAACTAACATTACAGTAAATAACGTGAAACAAAGGTTACTCTCTGGTTGTATCCACTGACCTAAAAAATATGGACAGAGCTATCCCATTAGTCTCCCGTTTGGAGTTGATTAGTTGGCCGTCGCCATCTTGATTTTTCATCAGCAGAGTGGGAGGGAATGGGTTGAGTCCTTGCACAGCTCACGTGAGATGGGTGTTTCCCAGAGCCGCAGCTCCGCCTGCTATTGGTCTGTGATCGGCAGTTTGTGTGCCTTTACCATGGTCTGGTATGCCAGCCCAGTCCGTGCCATCAGCCCAGTCCGTGCCATCAGCCCAGTCCGTGCCATGTTGGTTCGGATTTTGCGCAACTCTCGTAGGATTTCTGCGAAATCCCTTTAGGTGAGGGCACAGGATTTCATCTGCGTCTCCCTCATGTATTCCAGGAAGTTTACCACCTGTTTGACATATGTCATGTGGGGTGTCGCTGCGTTTTTTTTTGGACCGGGCTCGCGGCCCGGTACTAAATGCTTTTCAGCCCGGTACCGGTCTGCGGCCTGGTGGTTGGGGACCACTGATCTATTTTACTCCAAACGGGCGAGTTATATAAAAAATGACCCCCCTACAGTTGTGACATGAAAAGGTGAAATTAACTATATAGACCAAAACCGTGTTTTGCCCCTCACTGGAAAGATGTTTGATCCTGTTACAAAGTCGGGCATTTTAACATGGGGGAAATGCCTACTGCCCCCGATGCCTAGTGGCCAATTGAGGAACTACAGCTTTTCAATTCACTTCCTCTGCATGTCTCCACAGCACAGGCTGGTCAGGCTGCCTAGTGTAGACAGCAGACAGCTATAGTAGAGATATGTGAGTGCATAAGGTCGTATGAAGCGGTGCCTATGTATTTTATAGACTGTGTTTGTGGCTGACGTTACAGCTCTAGCGACATCTAGTGGGCAAGAAATGGCATTAAAGCCCCTTTAATGAGGAAGTAGCGGCCATATAAATGCTTATAAACTTGGATGTGAAATTGGTCTTTTGCTGCCTAAATGCACACATTTGAGCTGTAATACTGTGGTATTTGTACTAGAGGTCTTCACAGGTCCAAAATGACAGACCCGGACCCGGGAAATTTGTGCTCGGACTCGATTGGACCCGTCTATTATTAGAAACCTGAGACCCGGACCGAGAGACAGACCCGATAAATGTCAGACCCGGACCGAGCCCGGACCCCAAATCACTTCCGTTGAATGGACCTGAGACCCCGCCAGGTCCGGGTCGGGGGTTCCGGCATACCCATGCGCATGCATATCAACATTTCAACAAGTCTTCCAACCACAAGAATGTTTCCAACAAAAGAGTCGGTTTATTGGAAAACATGATGGATACTGGGTATCATGATACTGGGTATCATGATACATGATACTGGGTATCATGATACTGGGTATCATGATAGAGGCCTAGGCAAGTAACAGAGGTGATATCAAACCAGAGGTCTCAGGATTTGCTGGTTTGTTTTATAGAAAGACACACACACACGCACGCGCACGTGCACGCACACGCACACGCACACACACGCACGCACACACATTGAAAAAAATCATCACAGATACACAGAATGATAGAGAAGTTTTGGTAATGTCATGGGAAATTGCTCCATGGTGTTAGCTCCAGCTGCTGGAGGAATTAGAGTGAGTAGAAGACAGAAGCTGGGTGGTATGATGAGCTCTGATGAAAGCAGATTGGACTCATGATCCTTGCAGGGAAATTGGGTCTTTATTGCCACAATGATAGATCAGAGTAATAAAAATCGAGAGCACTGAAGGTAATACAAACAAATAATTGCAACAATATCAGAGGCAGTAGAGCAGGAGGCGCTGGTGGGAGCAGGGGCGGACTGGGATCATAATTCAGGCCGGGCATTAGATACCAAGCAGGCCAGGCCGATACGGGGCGACGCGCGTGCCGGCGTCCGAAGGGCGGCGGCGAAAAATTTGGGCCGTTTGAAGCTCAATTTGGGCCGTTTGAAGCCAGATTTGGGCCGTTTGAAGCCCAATTTGGGTCGTGTAAAGCCAGATTTGGGCCGTTCGAAGCCCGATTTGGGCCGTTCGAAGCCCAATTTGGGCCGTTTGAAGCCCAATTTGGGCCAAGTCCAATTTTACAATGAGATGCACCCACTTTAACCCTGAATAAAGTAATAAAACCACTAGTAAACCAGTAGGCAGCGCCTGGCCTGCTGTTCAGTGAGTGGCCTGGCCTGCAATTTTTTTTTTTTTTTTTTTTTTTTGCAGGCCAGGCCACCGGGCATTTGCCCGACGTGCCCGATTATGCAGTCCGCCCCTGGGTGGGAGTGTTTCTTGATTTCTTTGTTTCCTGACATTTGGTCAGGAGGAGCCCATTGGTGTCACTTTTTATCACACTGAGAGCGTTAATTGACGCGCCCAATTTCATGTGCGTAACGCGGCTTGTTGGCTACGGTCTCGTGTCGTCGAAAAATGCGGTGTCCGGTGGCTGAATTTTGATATAACTCACCCATTTAGAGTCAAACAGATGGTTAAAAGGACTATGTTTTGGGCATGATCGCGCAGCTCGCCGATCACGGGCCAATAACAGGGGAAGCTGCGGCTCTGTGGGCCGTGTGAAAACCAAGAGGGCAGCGGCCACACTTGCGCTTCCAAATGAGAGCCCAAAAACCAATGGGGGACGTCACAGTGGGTGACTCCGTCCATATTTGTTAGCGGTCTATGCGGATAAGGTGCTCCTCATGCGCGAGGCTCAGTTAACACCTCATTGAGAAAGATGACCACATTCGCCAGTTCCTTTAACACCCCATTTCCATCCTGTCAGCTGTGATTAGGGGAAGAGAGAAGGGACAATAGAGCCAAATTATGCATTAGCCCAAGTCGAAGCCCGGGCTCATCCCAGGCAGCAATTCTGACCCTATAACCAATAACCTATAACCCTATAATAACCATGCTGCCACCTCATTCTCTGCTTTTCAGCTTTTCTCTTCTGCAACAAAATCCAACCAGCGACAAGTGGCTGCCTCAAATCCTCCCTCACAGCAGGTCTATTCACCTTATCCTTTGCCCATACAAGGACGCTTCTGCATGACGTCATTTCGTAATCGTCTTTCCGGTTTTAAACACGGAAGTAGATTAAGCCTAACCATAGTCATTTTTAGACTTACCAAAAAGCTGTTTTCAAGCAAAAAAAAAAAACTGTTTTAAAGTTTTAATATTTTTCGGGTGAGAACGTAACATATATGTGACCAGTTTATCAGAATAACGCCTATTGGAAATCTTTAACGAGCAGCAAGGACCGGGAGCGCTGGCTGTGCCGACACCGGTCGGACTAGCTATCTGTCAAACCCTACTGTAGTTAGGCTACTGGCAGTGAGAAAACACTGTCGACGTGCTTTTGTAATTAACGTCACATGTCGACCGGGTACAGCCATCGGCTCCTCGCAGCAGTAACGCTATGAACATGTAACTGAAGTTGGCCGCAGTGTAGCTTCTGAATGTTGCCAAACTTAATTAATAGTGACGTTTTGTTTTGAAATTGGCCGCCAACTAGCGCTGAACCAGAAGAACAAATACGTTGCGTGTAACGCGGAAGAGAGAAAAAGTGGGCGTGGTGAATAAGGTGAATACAGTCAGCCATGCTGCCTCAAATCCTCCCTCACAGCAGGTCTGTACAGTCAGCCATGCTGCCTCACAGCAGGTCTGTACAGTCAGCCATGCTGCCTCACAGCAGGTCTGTACAGTCAGCCATGCAGGTAATATGCTCACGGTGAGCAGAGGATTAGCGTTTAAATGCTGAGCAATGAATAACTCATTCAAATAAAATGAGAATGTGACGGAGCCACAACCATGTCTCCTCACAGCAAGGACCTGATTTGGTTCCACGTTTCCTAAATGCTATGTTCTGATGGGGCTTTCACACTAAAAGGAGCAATGTGTATATTTACATATATACATATAACTATGTGTATATTTACATATATACATATAACTATGTGTATATTTTGCGTGAAGCTGTATTTACATATATACATATAACTATGTGTATATTTACATATATACATATAACTATGTGTATATTTTGCGTGAAGCTGTATTTACATATATACATATAACTATGTGTATATTTTGCGTGAAGCTGGAATCTCAGTAGGCTACAGAAAGATATTTCCGCCTTTCCAGATGCACGAGCAGAGTCACCATCAGAGTCACCAGCATCAGAGTCACCAGCATCAGATTCACCAGCATCAGATTCACCAGCATCAGATTCACCAGCAGCAAACCATTTCAACGGCCTATGGGTTCGTTTTCTGTAAATAGTCTGTTTGAAATGGGGCAGCAAAATGGCTGCAGGTGTCTTTGCATCGACTCACACGAAGAATAGCTCATAAAGTCAAATACATTCAGCTGCAAAATGTGTTTTACAAACAGCTAAACTACAAAATATATCACAACTTCAGTTTGAACATTGGTACAAAGTCTCGGGCTGTCCTCTAAAAGTCGAATAGTCGAATCATCAGTCAAGAGACCCGTGAGTCGACGGAGATTCCTCAAGTCATTTTTTATTTTTTTATTCCAATCTTAATTTCATTTGTTAATTTATTCTTGTTTAGATTTATTTACAGTAGGCCTATCCGTTTTTGAGAGATAGGCTAAAGAACTGTATAGCCTGTTGGAGATGTCATTTCAAAGCAGCGGCAATGTCTTATTTTACACTGTTTCATTTGTTTATCCATCTAGGCCACATGTAAGGTTTAAAAGGTGAAATAAAAAAGTTAGGCTATAAGAGCTTAATTTAAGAACTAAATAGAATGTCTCATTATTCAGACAAACCCATTATCCAATAGCCCGACGTCGGCAATTCAAATCTTGCATGATCATATACAGTCTCTTATTGATTTTTTAATGCTCAAAATATGTCCCCATCACTCTGTTGCATTGACTGTTAATGTGGTCGAAATAATTACTCAAGATATATATATTTTTTTTTTATAGAATCGTTGAATATTCGTATCGACTGTCAGAATTCTGAGTCGAGGACAGCCCTACAAAGTACACAATTGTGTTATTTGTGGTGGCAAGTCATGTTACAGCCTCACATAGAATCTCACAACATTTGGACTGTTTTTTATTCCCAAACGTGCTAATGTGAAGTGTTTTGTGAATTAATGGTGCAGTTGCCTGTGACTGTCAGCAGCACGGTGCTGTCAGCAGCACTGTGACTGTCAGCAGCACGGTGACTGTCACACTAAAAATGTCACACTAAATTGCGGGGTCACACTGCTGCGTCAGAGAGCAGCACTCTTTGCCTTTCTGGTGCAAATCTATAATTGCAGGTCATTAAAGATGCACATTGGGAGCTAATTGCATGTGGACGGTCACACATTAGCACAACAAAGCAGGTGTCCACTGCAAAAGTAGCCTAGCTGAGGCTAAAACAAAGCTTCATCGTCCCTCTAATATTATTAGATCTCAACATGCATGGAAAGACCGTTGTAGAAGTCACCAGGGTTGGGAGGGTTAGGTTACTTTAAAAATGTATTCCGATTTCTGTTGAAAATTGTATCCAGTAACCTAATCCATCACAATATTAAAGTAAAGTAACTTGATTACTTTCCAGTTACTTTTGGATGACCTCAATAAACAAGACAATTATTTAGGGGCGGCTTTAGCTCAGGAGGTAGAGCGGGTCGGCCAATGACGCAAGGGTTGGAGGTTCGATCCCCGCTCCCTGCCAGCTGCTGTCGTTGTGTCCTTGGGCAAGACACCTAACCCTCCTTGCTCCCGATGGTGTGTAGGCACCCTGCGTGGCAGCCTGCCGCCATCGGTGTATGAATGCGCTATATAAATGCAGGCCATTATTTGACTGCTGTTGAAATACTGTAGTGGCCAGTAAGGGTGTTGTGGCCGGGGTGGATGGAGGACGTAAACACTTGCCTTTCACACCGGAGAGCCGTGTTGGATCCCATTTAACAATTTTGTTATTTAAGCCTAACCCAAACCCATAATCCTAACCCTAACCAAGTTGTTTTAGTTGTGTAATTTTTTCCAAAATAACTGGAAACTCGGACGTTCTCAAATGATCACATTTATCACATTTATTACACTTTCACATTTACGTTGGAAAATGTTGCTTAATTTGAAATGTTGATACTGCAATGTTTTGTTTTGTTTTTAGCCGTGGTTTACAGAGACCTAAACTGCCCACATTTTATTCTGGCGGCTAGGTTGGTTGTAATGATTCCTGTAGGTTTTCCCTTTATGCTAACTATACCCTGCTTTAATCTACATGCATTTCATTTATGCTAACTATGACATGCTTTAATCTGTAAGCATTTCCCAGGCTGAAATATTAACCAGGCAATGATCAAACCTTCCGTTACAGTAAGTGCAGGATTTTAACGGTCTATTAATTTGAACTAAATGAACCCCCGCTCTCGATAAATAAATCGTTTTATTTTCGATGCAAATTGCATGCATTGGTGGTTTACAAGGAAAGCAGTGTGTATGAGGGCTAAAGGAAAGCAGTGTGTATGAGGGCTAAAGGAAAGCAGTGTGTATGAGGGCTAAAGGAAAGCAGTGTGTATGAGGGCTAAAGGAAAGCAGTGTGTATGAGGGCTAAATTGGTGTTTTAATGGTTTAATCCCCTCTGTGGTTATCAGAGGATAATGGCCCTCCAGGAGGATTTTGCCGCTCGTCTCGACCCCAGAGGGCATCGCTATCTCTGAGAACGCCTTGGCAGAGCGCAATTAAAATGCCGCGCGCAGCTTCTGCTTAAGTGCATCATGTTCCAGGAGCACGGCTCTCCTTAAGCCACAAATCAATGCAAGTTTTTTCCTTTGCATACTACACGTACCATGTTGGATCCAAACTGGAGCCACTATGGCCCAGTGTAATCCCAGTATCCTTTGGTTTTCAGATGGAACACTGAAGAGTGATGTGTTTTGCTTGAAACCCTGAAGAATCACGTTTTTTTTCCCATGGCGCTGGGCCAGCGGCCCCGCCGGGGTCAGGGGATATGGAAAGGCAGGGCACTCAGTCAGTCAGTCACTCACTCACTCGTTTAGTGGGGATAAGGGGGCCGTAGCTAGGGATAGGAAGGTGGTAGAGAGTCGAGTTTCGAGGGGTGCATGGGGTTAGCGGCTAGGGGGATATTGGTGGTGTTGGGGGGGGGGGGGGGGGCATAGGGATAGGAAGGTGGTAGAGACTAGAGGTGTGATTTGAGGGGTGGGTAGGTGGAGTGGCTAAGGGGATATGGGTATTCATTACCTGAATTCCATCATTCAATTATTTCTAAAATATCCAGGATACCATCTGTATTTATTGTTATTCTTTGTTAATTATTGGTAATTTTATCATTGGTTAATTATTAATTACATTACGTTACGTTATGGTACGTTACATTTAAGCAATATCACAGGAGAGGGAGTGCTGTTGTTGGCTAATATCAGCACTGCTGTGATTCGGTCGTAGGCACGAGGCCGAGTGCCGAAGATAATCACAGCAGTGCCGATATTAGACAACAACAGCACGACCTCGAGTGTGATATTGCTTTTATACAAAAGTTCTATTAAACAAAGCTGATTAAAAAAATGACAAAAAGCTGAGAAAATATATGATTTCTCTATTTATTCCTCCGCCAACAAAAATAGTTCCCTCAGCTTTCTGCTTTGCTGAAAATGTAGCCTAATTAACTGCAGGCTGTCTACTTTACTACTGTCTACTCTACAGCTGTGAAGCATTTTGTTGATTAGGGCAGCTGTGAAGTGGAGTGATCTACACACAGTGAAGCATCAGTGCATTATCATGAAATATTGGCACTGGTAGGATCCCTCTTGTCCAATCAAATTCCCCGGCCGGAACTAACTGTTGTATAAACATACGTTAATCACTTACGTTAAATAGTAGGTGTTTTTTGGGGGGGACTATGAATAGTTTTATCAGTCTTGGATATATCATACTAGAACAAAAACTCCTCACTTGTCTTCCTCACCCCCAGACAGCATCATTTTATTTTATTTTATTTTTTTAACATTAGTTATTCTAAGTTTACAGAAATTAACAGCTTCTGTTATTGCAACAATTGAGCATTCCAGTCTAATAGCCTCAGTGTAAGTGTAGTCGAGGGAGGAGGCTCAGTGCGGCCCGGCCTCATACAGGGGGAAGGAGTAGATAATTTGAACAAGATAATTTAACTTTTTTTTGTGGGGAAAAACCATATCAGACACAAATTATTATAGAGTATTTTAGGCCACGTACATCTTAAAACATGTCTGAAGGGGATCTTTAAATGAATTTAAAAAAATGGGTTGAAAAATACAAGCGCCGAATTACGCAAATGATAAATGTCTCTGGAATACAATTTGGCGTTTTAAGATGTGTGGGGGAGCGAGGGAGCGAGGGAGGACAGGCTCTGGGGAGCGGAGTGAAGCGTGGGGAGTTGAGCGGGCGCTCTCTGAGCATCACTGTTCTGTCCTCGCGCTAATGTCAGGCCACCAGTCAGACTGCCAGTTGAATCCTAACCTGCCCTTCAAGCAGCTATTTTGACCCAGCCATTAATCATCTGTAGGCAGCAGCGTCCCAGACCCCCCGCTCTCAGAGGGATGGTACAGTCCACCGCCACCCCTGCTGTCACCGCTGTCCCCGGACTGGGGGTGGTGTGGGGGGGGGGTGGTCTGGGGGGAGTCGTCCTTCAGGACTCCTTGCCTCCTTGTTGCCCCCCCCCCCATCGACCTGGCCAGGCCTGTCTCTTAAAGGCCGCCCGCACATCGACTAGATAGGTTTGGTTAGGGCAGGGTGTGTGTGTGTGTGTGTGTGTGTGTGTGTGTGTGTGTGTGTGTGTGTGTGTGTGTGTGTGTGTGTGTGTGTGTGTGTGTAGGGCAGGGTATCATTTAAAAAATCACACCCAGGTTGTGAAGTAAGCTAAGCAAGGAGACTGATTTTATTTAATGCGCATGTGTGTGTGTGTGTGGGTGTGTGTGTGTGTGTGTGCACGTGTTTCTGTGTTTCTATTAAAAATAGCCTATGAGAATAATAGCCTATGAGAACATGTACAAAAGATAGGCCTGAATATGGCTATAGATATATGAGTAAAGACAGGAATATATATACAATAATAATATACGGGAGATACATAACAATTTAAATGAAGCATGTTAGGTCGCATTCCTCGTTGAGTCCGTGAGGAGCGACCGTGTTGAGGATATGTATCCAACGCAATTCACGCTGCAACAAAGCCCTGTCATGATCTCCGCCTCTCGGGTGAAGTGTGACCAGGTCGATCGCCCAGAAACGGAGATCACTGTCCTATTTTTTTGAAGTTGTACATTGTATTGTAAACCTGTGCAGGTTACCTGTGTACCAACACTTCTGCATTAAGTTACATTGTATTGTAAACCTGTGCAGGTTACCTGTGTACCAACACTTATGCATTAAGTTACATTGTATTGTAAACCTGTGCAGGTTACCTGTGTACCAACACTTCTGCATTAAGTTACATTGTATTGTAAACCTGTGCAGGTTACCTGTGTACCAACACTTCTGCATTAAGTTACATTGTATTGTAAACCTGTGCAGGTTACCTGTGTACCAACACTTCTGCATTAAGTTACATTGTATTGTAAACCTGTGCAGGTTACCTGTGTACCAACACTTCTGCATTAAGTTACATTGTATTGTAAACCTGTGCAGGTTACCTGTGTACCAACACTTCTGCATTAAGTTATATTGTATTGTAAACCTGTGCAGGTTACCTGTGTACCAACACTTCTGCATTAAATGTTTCTCTAAAAAGAAACCAAGAAGCTCCTTTTTCCACTGTGTATCACACTTTTGACTTTGAGCTTGCTTGCTTCCACTTTTTCTGTTCCAGAATATGAATGGGGAAATAGTCTTCCAGAACCAAGGTGTCATGTGACTGTTGAGCTCTAGTATAGAGTACTGCATTTGATACTTTTTTGCCTACTTCGTTCATTCATTTTCTAATTAATTAATTCAACTCTGTCACACGCACCGTGCTCGACTTCACCACCACAGACTGTATGGGTTGTAGCTAGGGTTGGGTACCGTTCACATTTGAATCGATACCGGTACGGTACCGGTACCTGGAATTCGGTACGGTACCAAAAACGGTACCTTTTTCGATACTTTTTTGAGTAATTTTTTTTTTTTTTTTGCAACAACAAAAATGTACAGTTGTAAAACAAATAAGTCCAAACTTCTCAATTTCAACATTGTTCTTTATTTAGATTTTTTTTTGTTTAGCAGCAGCACCCAACAAAATAAAACCCCTCCCTCCCTCCCTCTTCCCTCCCAAACCAAGAGTTTACTTGTCGCAGGTAATGGTCTTGTGCCACACTGCTCCATCCATCAGCGGTCACTGCAATATGGTCAACTGCCCTGAGTTCCTCCTTCACATTCTTCTTCTCAACATGATACCAAGCTGGGATAAGTGTGTTTGTGAGAAGGTCTCTGGAGGGAGGGGAGTATTTTGGGTTCAGGGTCCCTGTCATCTCCCTATATATAGACAATAAAAATAACTATTGTTAGTAACTTAGCTTACTCTATGAATATCACACACACACACACACACATTATCACCCATTTATACATAAATAAATAATTTACCTGAACCATGGAGACTCCACCGTTGCGAAGGGCAACATGCCTTTTACAATGAAGGCAGTCACTGCCCTGTGGCACTCATTTACTTTCTGCCGGGGTAAAGCTGCTTTCTTCGCCAGGGTGAAGGGTGTCTCCTGTGCGACTCTCACACGGTGGCCTAGCAAAGAAAGCAAGAGTGTAACGTTGAACGTCTCACGGTGACACGAACTGAGGATAATAATAACGTTAGCAACGCTAGTTACGCTACTAAACATGCTAAGCTATAAGCTACAACTATCCAGCTAACGTTAGCTAATTAAATGACGTTACCTGATGTTGAAGAAGTCGACGCCTCACTTGCGACACTTGAAGTTTCGTCGTCGTCGTTGTCCGTTTCAGCTAACGAAGCAGAGGAGCTGCTGGCTGTAGGTGCTTTGCTGCTGGTGGATGCAGCGTCCACCCTCAGGCTATCGAACACTTTACAGTCTTCCGCATTTAAAAAGATTTTATGCTTGACCAAGTGTTTCCTCAAGTTAGAGGTGTTCCCCTGGCCAGCTTTGCACTTCGCATCGCAAATGTTACAGCGAGCGTTGTCTGAGTCTATCTTTGTGAAGTGGACCGCAAGCGAGAGGCCATCTTCTTCTCTTCCGCTTGTTTTGGCAGTGACGTGCTGACGTGCTGACGTAACCCACCCTCGTGTGTGTTGCCTTCAAGTTTGCGTCGGAATTTCTATCTCGCTCGCTGTCTTTGTATCACTGAGATGCGTTCAAGTACCGACATTTTTAAATTATAATAGAAAAAAAAAAAGTACCGAAATGAGGTACCGTTTCATGTCATGTGAACTGATACTCGGTAGTACCGCCCACTTTCGGTCGGTGCCTGTAAAAGTACCGAGTTCGGTACCCATCCCTAGTTGTAGCTGCTGCTGTAGTGGGCCAATCACACGTCACATTAAATGAAAGAGCGATGGTGGTGATTTGTCGCAAGCAAAACCATATCAATATTTTTTTCTGTAGGTATAAAAAGGATTGAATGCAGGTATTGTTTCACTGGAGTAGTTTTGATACCGGGTTATTATTCTGGTGAATACCTCAAGTAACGATACCCACCCAGCCATCCCTATGTGAACTGGAAGTGAAAATGGCTCTTCAGAGTGATCCCATAGCAAAACCATTCCTGGTTCCCAAAAGAACCTTTCAACCACATTTTAACATCTTAAAAGGTCATCTATATTTAAAGGTCCTTAGTCCTTACTTATTGGATGGTGGGTGGTGTGGGAAATAACCAAACCCGTCCATAGTGTGTTGTGCAATTTATTTATTTTTTCTCCGATTTGTTTATTGGTTTTACGACATACAAATGTCCAGGAAGTCACTTATCACTTTTCAATGTTGTGTCAAGTACATTATGGATATATGTTATACAACAAAGTCTTGCACAATCCAGTGACAGAGACATAAAAAACACCCCCAACAACAACAAACAAACAAACAAAACGTACATGTCGGCCGGCCACCAAAACAAAAATTAAAGATGAAATACCAAATTTACAAGATAAAGAGATACATTTCAAACCCACTACAGATGTATATAAAAACAAAAAGGAAGAAAGAGAGCTGCTACTCTGGAATAACAGTCAACTCCAGCCTCTTAACATGTGCAAAAAGGCCCCCCAAGTTTCATTGAATTTGGCAAGCGGGCCATTAACAGTACCCCTTATCTTTTCCAAATATGAGGATTTTTTTTTTTTTTTATATATATATTTTATTTTACTTTTTCAGAACATAAAGAAAACTAGAACGACCGCAACGCGGACTTATGCCTCCACCATGAGTTCATTCTGGAGTCCAAATCGCCATTTGAGGCAAATTGGAAGAGATTCCGTCAAGGCGCTCCGGTGATGTTGTGTTACAGAGCTTGGAAATTGGGTGTGTGAGAGGTCACAGTGACCTTGAACTTTGACCACCAAAATGTAATCAGTTCATCCTTGAGTCCAAGTCGATGTTTGAGACAAGTTTGATTAAATTCCGTCAAGGCATTCCTGAGATATCGCGTTAACAAGCTTGAAAATGGCGCTCGAGAGCTCACCTTGACCTTTGACCTTTGACCACCAAAATCGAATCAGATCATCCTTGAGTCTAAGGCGATGTTTGAGGCAAATTTGATGAAATTCCGTCAAGGCATTCGTGAGATATCGCGTTAACAAGCTGGAAATGGCGTTTGAGAGGTCACAGTGACCTTGACCTTTGACTTTTGACCACCAAAATGTAATCAGTTCATCCTTGAGTCCAAGTCGATGTTTGAGACAAGTTTGATTAAATTCCGTCAAGGCATTCCTGAGATATCGCGTTAACAAGCTTGAAAATGGCGTTCAAGAGGTCACAGTGACCTTGACCTTTGACCACCAAAATCTACTGTAATCAGTTCATCCTTGAGTCCAAGTCGATGTTTGAGACAAGTTTGATTAAATTCCGTCAAGGCATTCCTGAGATATCGCGTTAACAAGCTTGAAAATGGCGTTCGAGAGGTCACAGTGACCTTGACCTTTGACCTTTGACCACCAAAATCTAATCAGATCATCCTTGAGCCTAAGTGAATGTTTAAGGCGAATCTGATGAAATTCCGTCCAAGCGTTCCTCAGATATCGCGTTAACAAGCTTGAAAATGGCGTTCGAGAGGTCACAGTGACCTTGACCTTTGACCACCAAAATCTAATCAGATCATCCTTGAGCCTAAGTGAATGTTTAAGGCGAATCTGATGAAATTCCGTCCAAGCGTTCCTCAGATATCGCGTTAACAAGCTTGAAAATGGCGTTCGAGAGGTCACAGTGACCTTGACCTTTGACCTTTGACCACCAAAATCTAATCAGATCATCCTTGAGCCTAAGTGAATGTTTAAGGCGAATCTGATGAAATTCTGTCCAGGCGTTCCTCAGATATCGCGTTAACAAACATCGTACGGACGGACGGACAGCCGTACGTACGTACGGACGGACAACCCGGATCCATAATGCCTCCGGCCTGGCTATCGCCGGCGGAGGCATAATAAAACAAGAACAGGAAAAAAGAAAAGAAAAAACATATATACATACATTCAACATTACAATTGTATAAAAGGCTCGGACATTTCGGGGTGCCTGTCCCTTTAAGAGTCTCGTTAAGTGATGAGATGACACAATGCCTGCACCTGCATCTCGTTAAGGGTTGCTGCACGGCCGTGCAGCCGAAGATGGCGAGTTCCGCCTCCAGTTGGAGGGTTATTTTATAGGCCTTAGAGTACCAGTCAAATATTTTGGCCCAGAATCCTGATAGTGAAGGGCAAAACCAAAAAGCATGGGACAGTGTGCCCTCCGACACCCGACACCTATCACATAGTGGTGAGACCGAAGGATATATCTTGTGTAAATATGAGGATTTCTGAGTGGTTTTATGTCTGCCTTGGTATCTGTCACCTTTTTTCACTCTCCATGATTTTGCATCCCTGTGTGCTGTGTCAGCCCCAGCAGAACATTCTCCTCTTGTGATGTCACTCCTGTAGACTCCTGTCTTTTTGGAGTATTTTCACTGTAATCACGAGCCCAAAATGTAAATTCAGATTTTTTTTTTTACCTGCACCATGCTCTTTAAGTGCGACTCAAGTCCAAGTCCCCATCTCTGGCTTCCCCTGCTGGGGTCCCATTACTTTTGCTGCTGCGACCACTGAACCCCGTCAATCAAGTGTTCGGGGGTCGGAGTCATTGAAATGTTGGAGATGCCCTGCTGACACCAACGAAGAAGAACCGACGCGATGATGGCTGCCAGGTGGACGTCCCACAGAGGAGGTCTGACTGAGGATGACGAGGCCTCCTGCTGAAAGTGAGTAGCTGATGAGTCTGATGGCAACGTGCTCCTCATTAGAATAACCCTAACCCTGCTCCTCACTGTCTCCAGTATCAACACACACACATTCATATAAGTAAGGGTTCATGTACAGCCAGCTGGTCATTATTGGAAAATAACAGCCCGGCAGGCTGACATATCACCGACGTGCAGCTCCTACTAAATAAACAATTTTATTTGGATTTGAAAACGATTTCATTTCTTCCGCCAAAAATATTGTCCGTTTCCTGCTTGCAGGCGGGGCATTGCCGATAACGTGACACACCTGGAAACAATTAAGACGGATTTGCCAGCCAGCGTTGCTTGGGGACATGCTGCTGCTACATGTAAAACACCAGCCGGGTAGAAACAACAACGTAACGTTACCTGGATTCGTCTGAGATGTTTCTAACGAACAAAGCAAATAGTATCCGAGAGAGAGATGTTTGGTAGGCTAACGTTACCTTGCCATTTTAACACACTGTTGCTAGCGTCTTCTTCTTTGTCACGCACGGTGTAGCAATGAGCTTGTTAAATTGACTGGAATCCCTTGTGTGCATTGATATGACTGACGCAGCCTGTGTGCATGTCACTGATTTGATATCCCTAGCAGCAATGTGTTCTACAGAAATAACAGACCGCTGAATGCCGTGACAAGCAGAACCAGCTGCGTGCAGCGTGTCGGAGGACCGGTGAGCCGGAACAACTGGCGACCATGATATCTGGCGACCGTCAGCCGAATGCGTCTGTGGTTTCAACAGTTACGCCAGCTGTTGAAAGGACGAACAGAATACGTAACTGTCCTTGTGAATGCCTCCGTTTCGTTCCCCAAATAAAATATCAAAACATACCTGTCTGAGTTGTCTCATGAGACCTGTTTGAGGAACTGTGTCACGCAGGCTAAACACTCAGTCGCATTCTGAACTCATGGGGCCAGTTGCACCAACTGGTCTTAACTATGCCTGGTCGTAACTCCTACGTCGGTCTTAGTTAAGACCAGTCTTTAGAGTGGATTTACGCCTGTTGCACCAACTGGGCTTACGTCTGGTCTTAACTACGCCGGTCGTAGCAATGTGCGTCCATGTTGTAGCGGTTTGACCAGTCAAATAGTTTGTCAGTGTCAAAACCCCACAAAGGATACATGTAAAAAAACACATGAACCCTTAACCCGGTTATTTGAATGCACAATAAAGATTAAATACCAACCATAAATGCAACACACAGCAATATAAACACTCAAATTCAAGGGAATGAGACAATGTAATAAATTCACACAACACCAGCAACTCAGTTTGACATTCGGATTATTATTAGAATGAAGGCAAAGGCACGAAAAGTTCATCAAACAAAAATCGTCCACTCCGGGATTTCGAGTAAGCAAGTCAGTTCAGTTCAATCCAGTGAAACGAGTACAGTTTTTCCCTTAACAAAAAATAATCCCACTCCGGGATTTCGCGGTTACTCTCCCAATAGAACCAAAACAAGGAAGTACTCCACCACACACTCCAAACCCGCAGAAAACAAGAAGGAAGTCAATAAAGAAAAGTATAGTCAGGTCAGGTCTCGTTTAGCAAACGATCAATGCTCTCCAACAACTCACGGCTGTCAGTGGATTCAGTTTACCAGACTGTTGATGCGAAGAAAGGTGACGTGACGAGACGAGAGGAAAGCACAGAGTAGAGGAGATGGCCAGATTCCAGACACCAGATTCCCGAGGGCACACAGATTATAACGCAGACTTTCACGGGGAAAATGCCTGTGGTAAGGCAACGGACGAAACGTCAGGATCAGACAGAGCTTCTCGCTGCTTTTCATGACTGGCGGGGGGCGGCCATACTGAGTCTCATGCATACTTAAAGGCACATACCGGGCTGGTCTCTCTCAAAGCGGGTAAGTTAGAGCCATCTCACTGGTTGACAGACTGGGGGGTGTGTGTATGGAGATGAGAGGAAACTGTTTACTGGCAGAAAACATGATTATTATTATTATTAATTATTATAAATTGGGCAATCGCCACACTCTCCCCCCCCTTGGAAAAAAAAGTTCCTTTAGAGGTCGTTTAGGCTTTTAGTTTCCTCTTCTACTATATCGGCTTCATCTGCCGAGGGGTTGTAGCTAGGATTCTGAAAATCGCATGCTTGTGCTTCCCATTTTCCAGGGGAACCAGATGGAGAAGCAGGCGTCGCATCTGTAAATCCCAGGAATTCTTCATCCTCTGCAAACTGCAAACTGTGGCTACTCCCTCTAGGTCTCCAGACATCATGAGCACGCCTCAGATAGAGATAAGGAAGATGGAAAGGCAGATGATGGAAAATAAAGCCAGAATGAAGGAGCTGCAGAATGAGCTTGATCTGCAAATAACTACTGACATAACAAAGACTGCCCTAATGAAACAGAAAGATGCCCATATCCTCCAATTAAAGCACCTTGTAGATAAGATGAAGGGACAGCGGGAGGAACGGGAGCAGGTTATTAGTGGAGAAACACATGAGCTAGAGACCAAGAACAGCAGGTTACAAACGCGACTGGCTGAGGTGATGCAGCAAAATCAAGACCTCAGGAGGGACTCGGAACGGATGGAGCATGAAGTGGATGCAAGGACAAAAGAGAATCAAGTTCTCTCTCCAGATGAGAAGAGTATCTACACAGCTGACCAACTCCAAGGCTGAGGTGAAAAGGTGGACAAGCATTTTGGAATCTGCTCAGGTGGAGTGGATCAGTCTAAACTGACTGAAGTGCTGCACTACATCTGCAGGAGGAGGCAGAGCACCTTGTGA
Source organism: Poromitra crassiceps (assembly GCF_964638095.1). Taxonomy (NCBI): domain Eukaryota; kingdom Metazoa; phylum Chordata; class Actinopteri; order Beryciformes; family Melamphaidae; genus Poromitra; species Poromitra crassiceps. The sequence continues at coordinate 2,790,226 of NC_139652.1, forward strand.
AGGTTGTGCTCTCGACCGCTGAGGCAGATGCAGTCTTCCAGGAGTTCCACTCCAGCAGTATTGGTGTGCACTGTGGGGTTGAAAAGACCCAGCATGCCATCATAACCCGTTACTACTGGATTGGCATGGCAGCTGATATCCACAAATGGGTAAGTTAGAAGGGTCACCCAAATGCTTTTAGCCAAGTTTTTCTACATGAAGGCCCACTTAACAAGCTCAGGTCAAAGCAATAATTGCATGATTTCAATTGAAAATCTGTTAGGCTTATGTCATAGGTCAATATGTCTCCTTCACATAGCCTACTGTCTACTTGAGCAAAGGCCCATGATGTACAATAATGTGAATCTTATTTGACTTCAGGTTGCACAGTGTCCTGACTGTCAGGCAAGGCGGGCGGATGTTAAGCCAACCAGGCAGTATACCCCAATAGAGGTGGGCTTATTTGTGCAACTGAATGTCCTATATATGCAACTAGATGTGTGTATGTACGTACCAGCTACCACCTAGATATCTCATTCTCAATCAACCTTTCCAGGTAACCGAGCCATTTGAGCTCGTGGGAATGGACCTCATGCAGCTCACGGAAACAGAGAGTGGTAATCAATAAATGTATATGCCATCTAAACGGGTCTATGAACTCTGTAATCCAGGTGCTGACCAACCCCAAGTTTAGCACTGTCAGATATGGTTCCCAGCTTTGGACATATTGGTATCAGTGTCTTGTGCAATGAGTTTTTCTGTTTTTTGTCTTTTATGTCCCTGTGTGTTTTTTTAAACGTTGTATGTACTTTTTATGGACCCTGAGTCTGCTCAATAAACTTGATTGATTGAATACGTTTGTGTAATGGTTGATTATTTCACTAAGTGGGCAGAGGCCTACCCTCTGAAGACTAAATCAGCAGAAGAGGTGACCAAGTGTATTCTAGATTTTGTATACAAATGTGGTGCACCTCAGAGACTGCTTACAGACCAGGAGACTGAGTTCAGAAACCAGGTAAAATACTTAATGTGTAATGTGTGAAACATTACCTCCATTATCTCTTAGTAAGGCATATTGTAAATGCTGACTTGTTTTCTGTAAACTGGAACTTAAGGTCAATGCCATATTATGCAAAGCTCTGAACATAGAGAGGAGCTTCTCTGCCCCCTACCACCCACAAACCAATGGCTTGGTAGAGCGGCTCAACGCTCCCATCCAGAGGTACATAACACATTATCTAATTGGTAGATATCATACACCTACACAATGTGAATGCTATGGACCAAATTGGTGATTATGTTGTCTAATGTGGGGATTTTCAGGTCTCTCAGCGCACTTGTGGGGAGGAAGCCCAAAACATGGGATCAATACTTGCAGGCTACAATGTTTGGTCTGCGGACAAAAAGACTGTTGACAACAAAGTACCCTCCCTACAAACTAATGTTTGGCAGGGAGGCCAGGTACCCATCGCAGGTTCCCGCAGATCATGATGTGAGTGGTTTCATTTGTTTTGCGGTCAAGGGCTTGTGGACATAGTTCATCGGAAACTAACAACACTTGTAATTTTTGTGCTTTTAGGTCTCCACAGAGAATGTGGAGGACTTGCTGAGTAGGGAGGAAATATTTGAGGGTCTCAAAGAGCAGGAGCTGCCGTTCGAGACCGTGAAGGTCAACATCAAAAAGTCTCAGGACAAGGCACGGAAACGGCACCTGGACAAAGGGAGTGAGCGCAGCTTCAAGGTGGGAGACAGGGTTCTGAAGCAGAACATCCGCCAGCAGCAGAGGAAGGGGGGAAGATGGAGGCTGACATGCTGGGTCCCTTCACCATCAACAAAATCCAAGGTAATTAGCCTGGCTGGCCCTACCTCCACCACAGTGGCGAATGTGGACCAGCTGTCAGCCTTCATCGAGCCAGAGGAGAGGATTCCAGCAAAACTCCAGAAAGTTGGTAAATCTCCTCTGGCTCCCCACCAACAGCTGCTGGAGAAAAACTACCACAATGTCGAAAAAGGCAGAGTGGAGTGTGATGGATGACTGGGAGGCAAAACCAGCTCCCAAGAGGAAGGGGAAAAAGGAGGACCACTGCACTTCCTCCAGTCTCATCCAGCACATCATCTTCAGAGGGTGAAGAAACAATGGTTTCAAAAAAGATGCGCAAGGACTTGCCTTCAGATGCAACCAGTCTTGGACAAAAAGACTGTTGACAACAAAGTACCCTCCCTACAAACTAATGTTTGGCAGGGAGGCCAGGTACCCATCGCAGGTTCCCGCAGATCATGATGTGAGTGGTTTCATTTGTTTTGCGGTCAAGGGCTTGTGGACATAGTTCATCGGAAACTAACAACACTTGTAATTTTTGTGCTTTTAGGTCTCCACAGAGAATGTGGAGGACTTGCTGAGTAGGGAGGAAATATTTGAGGGTCTCAAAGAGCAGGAGCTGCCGTTCGAGACCGTGAAGGTCAACATCAAAAAGTCTCAGGACAAGGCACAGAAACGGCGCCTGGACAAAGGGAGTGAGCGCAGCTTCAAGGTGGGAGACAGGGTTCTGAAGCAGAACATCCGCCAGCAGCAGAGGAAGGGGGGAAGATGGAGGCTGACATGCTGGGTCCCTTCACCATCAACAAAATCCAAGGTAATTAGCCTGGCTGGCCCTACCTCCACCACAGTGGCGAATGTGGACCAGCTGTCAGCCTTCATCGAGCCAGAGGAGAGGATTCCAGCAAAACTCCAGAAAGTTGGTAAATCTCCTCTGGCTCCCCACCAACAGCTGCTGGAGAAAAACTACCACAATGTCGAAAAAGGCAGAGTGGAGTGTGATGGATGACTGGGAGGCAAAACCAGCTCCCAAGAGGAAGGGGAAAAAGGAGGACCACTGCACTTCCTCCAGTCTCATCCAGCACATCATCTTCAGAGGGTGAAGAAACAATGGTTTCAAAAAAGATGCGCAAGGACTTGCCTTCAGATGCAACCAGTCTTGGCATCTGGCTAGACGTTAAGGCCAACGTGATGCGCGCATGGACTCAGAATGAGAGTCCTCGTTTCCCTTCTCCCAGAATCAGAGCTGTCCTGAAACCCATCACATCTAATAGAGCAAAGAGAGGCAGAGGCGAAGGCGCAGTGAAAAAGACTGCTACTGCCCCAAATAGAGGTGGAGGCAGGGCTTCCTGGCAGCCTGCCCGGGACCCGAAGGACAAGGTCAGTGACATGCAGATCCAGAGCTACCTGACTCAGATCCAATCATCCAACCAGGAGATCCAGAGCTACCTGACTCAGATCCAATCATCCAACCAGGAGATCCAGAGCTACCTGACTCAGATCCAATCATCCAACCAGGAGATCGAGGTGCTGAGGGCATCGCTGGCCCAAAGCCAACTCAAAAATGCAGAGTTGGAGAGGCAGCTGGAGAGGCAGAGGTACCATGGCTTTCCATGGCTTTTCCATGGCTTTCCATCCAGCTTTGCTAGCTGTTGGCCTGGGGCTTCCACCATCCAGCTCTGCTAGCTGTTGGCCTGGGGCTTCCACCATCCAGTTCTGCTAGCTGTTGGCCTGGGGCTTCCACCATCCTGCTCTGCTAGCTGTCACCTGGGGCTTCCACCATCCTGCTCTGCTAGCTGTTGGCCTGGGGCTTCCACCATCCTGCTCTGCTAGCTGTGGCCTGGGGCTTCCACCATCCTGCTCTGCTAGCTGTCACCTGGGGCTTCCACCATCCTGCTCTGCTAGCTGTGGCCTGGGGCTTCCACCATCCTGCTCTGCTAGCTGTGGCCTGGGGCTGGGGCCCACTCCATCCACCCTGCTCTGCAGCCTGAGGCCCACTCCATCCACCCTGCTCTATATAACTCTTTATAACTATAACTCCAATGACTCTTGGGCCCACATACATGGACATGCACGCACAGTCCTACCCTCTCCTTCCTTTATTTTTGTTGTTTGTCCGTGTTTTATGTCTGTCTCTGTTGTGTTTTATGTTCGGAGGTTGGCCCTGCTCCGGTTGAGTGGCGCGTTTGGCTGCCGCTGCTCTCTGGTTGCTATGGCCAACCCCCCCCCCCCTTCCTTTCCTTTTGTTGTTTGTCTGTGTTTTATGTCTGTCTCTGTTATGTTTTATGTTTGACCCAGGGTCATCTCGCCATTCCGAAGTGTCGGCATTCCGATCATTGACTTCTATGCTTTCGGAGAGGCGGCCCTTTTTATCTCCAAAAAATGTTTCACCGAGAGGTTAGGTTTTAGGGTTAGGTTCTGGGGGAGGTTAGGCTTAGGCGTGGGGGGTGGGAGAGGTTAGGTTTAGGGTTAGGGTCTGGGGGAGGTTAGGTTTAGACGTGGGGGCTGGGAGAGGTTAGCTCCAGCCGGTCCCCAGGGTTAGGTTTGGGGGTAGGGGGTGCCTCGGCTCAAAACCAAGACACGATGCATGGGCCATCTCGTTACTGGCTGGGTGATCAGGTGATCCTATCTCCTGTTCAGTCCCTTAGGGATAGTTGTATCTAATACCTTAATCCAGAGTGTCTCTTGTCTTCTTCTCTGATAAGTGGTCCATTTGGAGTGGCTATACCCTCTTCTTGCCAATGCCACGAAGAGGGTATCGTTGAGTGAGTCTTTCCTGTGTTGTTTTTTTGACATTGATATTTGTTCCCATATTTTTCCTCCGGTTTGGAAACAGGCTGAGTTGAGTTCTCTCATTTGCCCTTGGAATCTCTGTGTCTGAGTCTAGGGATATCAAGTCTACCTCATTCTCTTCCTGGGGCAGTCTGGTGTTGACTTTCCCCTTGGAATGTGATTGTGAGCATGCTAGCTCATCATTCTCGCTCTCTGCTTGGGCTGTGTCAGGGATGATCTCCTGTTCTTCTGTGAATGCTCCCAGATTTTGTGTATTATGTTGATCAGTTTCTGGGCTTTGTTGTGTTCCTAATGCCTGCTCTATGAGCACCCCCACTGGGGTAGATGAGTCCTCAGAGTGAGGGATTTCCTCCCTTATTTGTTCTGGGTCTGGTTGGTGTTCTGGACACACCTGCACTGAGTGGGTTATTTTCTGTTTTTTAGGCTTTTGTGGCAATCCCACTGTCTTAATTCTCCTTGGAGGTGGTGTGGTGTGAACTGGGTCATCACTCAGCTCTTCCTCCTCATCCTCAGTTCCCTCCATCATGATCTCTAGCTCATCGAACATTTTGTCTGTGATAAGACCTTCTGCTTTTTCTATCACTTCATCTTTTAGACGTTCTCCTAGGTTGCGTTTGGCCCATTTCACAGCTATCTCAAAGGGTTCCTGCCAATCATCATCTGTCATGTATGGCAGTGAGTCTAACTCAGCTCGCAGTGCCTCTGTATAGTGGTCACGTAGCAGTAGGAGGGTTGTGTGTTCCCAATTCTTTGCGTTGCCCTCAATACAGTCTGTTACTTTTTTCGTAGGGACAGCTGGTTTGATTGACATTATCAAGTTATCTGTGATTTTCTTGATCCCAGGTGGGAGCTTGTTGTTCTGGAGGTTATTGAGGTGGTGTGTGCATTTAATCACTCTGTGCAATGCTCGTACTCTGACTCCAAAATCTGGATCATCAGGTTGAGTTGCCTCATCCACTCTCTGTCTGGAGCCACGTGGAGGTGGCTGCTGTCGGTACTCTGGTTGGTGAAATTGTTGCACCTTGAACTCCACACGTCTGTGTCTTTGAGAGTCATGTTGTGCATGCCATTCCTCCTTTCTGTGTTGTGGGTATGGCTGTTGTCTGTCTCTGTTGTCATTGAATAGAGAGTCACGTTGTGTACGCCATCCATCATTTCTGTGTTGTGGATATGGTTGTTGCTTTGTGTCTCGTCCATTGTGCCAGGCATCCGTTTTGGGAGCCTGGCTGACACTTTGTGCCCTGTTGTTTGGTTTGTATCGAGGCACAGTGTGCCTCGATGCTTCAAAAAATTGTGGCCTGTGGCCTGGTTCAAAATATTGGCGTTGTGGGTACGTTTTGTCCCTTACCATGCCTGCTCTGGTAGCAGTAGCATAGGTAGGGCGATTATCTCTTTGTTGGATGTAATCGCCTGCACGTGGTTTGTGATCTGGGGTCCATGGCGTGCCATGTTACGGCCTCTTCCATAGGACACCCGTGTCCACCCCTCCTCCTCTGAGTCTGAATACATTAGTACAGTTTGCTAATTTATTTGTTCTACGGAGGGTAAGTTACTTTAAGTAACTGTTTAGTTCTTATTTATTTTCTTTGAATAGTTCGCTAATTTCAGCTTTTTATGAATGATGTGTCAACCTTGTTTATCAACGACGTTTCGATTAATAATACATCTTCATCAGGTTGTACATGGTTGACAAATTATTACAAGTGTAGGCTTGAAGCAATGCAATGAAAATTATGCTTGGAGCAATGTGATTCAGCGATGCTTCCCCCTCCAAGTTCTGAGAGAGAGTGAGTGAGAGCGCGGACGGGCAGTCTCTTATATACCCTTGTGGGCGTGTCCGAGTTCCAGTGGCAGTCAAACTTGGTGTTTTGAGTGCTTTTATCGTGTATTACTGGTGTTTACCTTTGAGTAATAATTCTTCTGGTTACCCTCTGTCCTTTCTTTTGGTGTAGTGGATGTTCTGCTGTGCATGAATTATTTTCTAAAACAACGCATGTCATTTTTTTAGCCGTTTTTTTGTGTGGAAGAGTGGCTTTCTTTGTGGCAGACACACCTTCCGCCATACCACTCTTCCATGTCTTTTTCATGCGTTCTCTCTTGACTAGTGTACTCATCTGTTGTGATATATTTCAAGTATATCCAACAGGTAAATTTGTAGTGAATAAATACATTATTTTAGCCTATCAGGTTTTACATGTCTTAGGCATGTTTGCATCCTATGTGCTTTGTAAACGGTGTACTTGTAAGACTGTTGTCTTACAGTATATTACACCACAGTCCCTGTTCTAACGGCCTTGTCTGTGTTGTAAAATCACTTATAGGATTTTTAATCAGTATGCTTAAGCATGTTTGTATCCTATGTGCTTGTAAACGGTGTACCTGCAAGACTGTTGTCTTACAGTATATTGCACTACAGTCCCTTTTCCAGCGGCCTTGCCTGTGTTGTAAAATCACTTATGGGATTTTTAATTAGTATGAGGCTGTTCTTTCTATTTTGCAATGTCCTTTTAGGTGGTTTCCGTGTTGTTTCCATGTATTTTATGCTTTGCAAGGCAAGGTGTCGAATTGCGTCACCCCTTGTCATCCCCTGTTTTCACTGGGAAATGTCTCCCTTTCATTCATCATAGATGATATTATATCTTAGTGTCCATTTACTCTTCCATCAACATGTTTTACCTCTATATTTAAGTGACTCCTATTCTGTTTGTTATCCCTTGTGTACTTGTAAGTTTATTCAATAGAATCTTGCCTGTACTATAAATTAAGTCTTGTGGTTAGAGTTAGTGTGGGGTAGGAATATATTTTCCAAAGTGGTTTTCAAGGTTAGGGTCCAGAGGTATTTGTCTGTTGGGAATGGAGTAGTTGGTTTTAGGATAGGGGGTGGGTGGATGTGTATTTAATTTATCTTGTTAATGTCAAGTCTATCAACCTAAGATTATTCACCACGTCTTACTTCACATCCCACAAATTTTATCCCATTCTGTGTCATCCTATAGGTCATCAATCAGAGCCAGGTTCACACAGGGATCCATGCAGTCCAACCCAGCAGTCCCAGAGTGGAACTCTATGTCATTAGGGTCAGACTGTGTAGGTATGTACATTCAAATTTTGCTCACAACACTATAGTTAAGCTAAGGCATGTCCCCTCCCTTATCTGAAGAGCCCATAAGTGCACCCTCCTGAAACTCCTCGTATGTCTCTCAGTACCCAGGGTTAGGGTTAGGGTTCTTTCGCAATGGCGAGACAGATCTCAATTTTGTCGGAATGCCGGTATTTCGGAGTGCCGACATTTCGGAATGCCGAGGTGTCCCCGTTTGACCCATGTATTCTGTAAAGCGACTTTGAGTTCTTGAAAAGCGCTATATAAAATAAATGTATTATTATTATTATTTATAAGTCCGCGTTGCGGTCGTTCTAGTTCCTAATTTGTCGACACCACGACTGTACAATAACTTGTGTTACAGCAACTAAAACAACTTGGTTAACATACATACACGATCTAGACCGTAGACATGATATGTGATCATGTGTATATGTATATCTACTGTATCTATATATGTGAATATGGAAAATTAATATGCATACATATATGTAAGGTATGAACACGTATTTATGATGTGTATGTATATGTATATACATATAAGTATGAATGTATACCAAATGCTGTTGTTGAAAAAACAAAAAATACATTGATGCGCTATGAGGCGTTCTCGGAGACGAAAAAGAAAGTGTCGCTCATGGTGTTGCATTTATACTTGAACGTTCGCCTCGGTTCAACGGTCACAGCCAAGAGAAAAGAGGGAATGGAATGCACAGTCAAACCACGTCGGAGGCAAGATGTAACGTACTTGGCTGCAGCCGCATATAACGACACAGAACCACACAACTCACATCCTCTCTCTCTGGGAAATTGGTCACAATGTTCTTTGTGATTTTCACGAAGTCATAGCCTACATCAAGGACAGGCTGATAAAAATAGCAAGGACACGTTCATTAATTTCAATCAAGCAAAAACCAGTCAAGCGCGCGTGCCGTCAATCAGACTTGCGCGACACTGTGTGCCGCAGTCAGCGACACTAGACATTTCGGGGTTCCTTTGCCTTTCCGACATGCTGCCACTCCGAACGTTAACTTCCATCATTCGGACTGGCGGTCGTTCACCTTAGAAGCCGCAATGCCGTCCTTAGGTTTAGGCGTGGGGGTGGGAGAGGTTAGGTTTTGGGTTAGGGTCTGGGGGAGGTTAGGTTTAGGCATAGGGGGAGGTTAGGTTTGGCGTGGGGGTTGGGAGAGGTTAGTGAAAAACGGGGAATATAGACCCCCTTTCGGAGTGCCGATATTTCGGAGTGGCAGAACGTCGGAGTGGCAGCACGTCGGAGTGGCAGTATGTAACCAGACATTTCACTAGGTAGCAGACACCTCTCGTGTCGACTCAAGTCCTCATTTCTGTTGGCGACGGTTTCAAAAGTGTCGCCAGACCAAGCATAAATTGTGCTTTAGTCTGCAGTAGCAGATCTGAATTGTTTAAAAGGACTTGGGGCCCTGTCTTCCCAAAAGCGCTAATTTAGCGTTTGCGCTCGTTTAACGCCCTGCGCAATGCAAATTGGGGGCGGACACAAGCGCATGCCTGTTATAATTGTACTGGGCATTGGCTGCCACAAGCCAAAGCAGGCGTTTCAGCGTTAATGTGGGAAGAGATGGCATTACCCTATCGTCAGCAGCGCGCAATTACTTTGCGCTAAGAGCTTTGAAAAGTACCTTTTACGCGCAAATACCTCGCGCTCTCGGAGCGCACCCGTAATCTCCTTGCAGCGCAGCGCAGTGTAAAGTAGAATTCCTTTTAGTATGTCATTACGCACAGCCTAGACATCAAATTATGCTGCTAAAATTGGGTATTAGCAGATAATTCAGTGAGGCAATCAACTATAACTCACTGAGAAACCTTTATCACATCGCAAAGAGAGAAATTAATTAAGAAAACTTGTTGGACAATGGACATAGGCTATTTACTTTCATAACCTGGAGGGGTTGGTCGTTGGCACCACAGACGATCTGTTAATAAGCTCCCTCTGTCCTCGCACGAGTGAGTACACTCTATTACACATGGAGAGAATTACAGCATATTGCATGCTTCGCGCAAACAACCATTGCCAGACGGGAATCTGATTGGTTTTGATTGACGTAATGCCCTGCCTTGCGTGGCCACGCCTGTGAATAATTCTGGTAGTTAAGACCGCCCAAATCCCATTTACGCAGGCATTTTGGGGGGCAGATGATTTTGGCACGGCTCTAATTTGCGTCTGCGACACGCGCCGTGAACCTTTCCGCATCCTGGCCGAGAATTGCATCCCCAACATATTTCGGGGCTGTTTTAACTTAGAAATCAGGGCGGTCACGTCTACCAGACAATTATATTACTTTTAAACAGTTACATTTCTGTATAAATCATTACAATATGCTACTGTGAGGTGGGGATGCTGCCGGCGCTGGGGTGCAAAACTCCTGGCGCACGGCGGACTGCTATCTTCCCTGCCTTAAGGCATGCGCAAACAGGTGCGCAAGCGCCATTAGCTGATAGCGCCTGCCGGAAGATAGGGCTTCTTCTTTGGTGACCAGCAGCTGCTGGAGAAAAACTAACACAATGTCGAAAAAGGCCGAGTGGAGTGTGATGGATGACTGGGAGGCAAAACCAGCTCCCAAGAGGAAGGGGAAAAAGAGGAGGACCACTGCACTTCCTCCAGTCTCATCCAGCACATCATCTTCAGAGGGTGAAGAAACAATGGTTTCAAAAAAGATGCGCAAGGACTTGCCTTCAGATGCAACCAGTCTTGGCATCTGGCTAGACGTTAAGGCCAACGTGATGCGCGCATGGACTCAGAATGAGAGTCCTCGTTTCCCTTCTCCCAGAATCAGAGCTGTCCTGAAACCCATCACATCTAATAGAGCAAAGAGAGGCAGAGGCGAAGGCGCAGTGAAAAAGACTGCTACTGCCCCAAATAGAGGTGGAGGCAGGGCTTCCTGGCAGCCTGCCCGGGACCCGAAGGACAAGGTCAGTGACATGCAGATCCAGAGCTACCTGACTCAGATCCAATCATCCAACCAGCCATTAGCGGATAGCGCCTGCCGGCAGATAGGACCCTTGGTGTCTTACAAACTTGCACTTTATCGACCAAAGGGATTGTTCTGCTTGATTGTTCTGCTTGTTGTCCAGTCACCAAAAATTAAAAGGAACTGAACTGAAGATATTTATCCTTCTTTTTTCACATAATTTATTTTAAGTATTTTAAACATCTTTATCTCTGAAGGACTTTTAATCATTTTTTTAACACATCCTTATTATAACTAGCGGGATCATACGTTTTGCCAGATTTGCTGTGTATCTCATAGCCTACACATAATCTTATCATTTCAAACTCTGTACATGTTCTGCACATAATGCTTAATTTTAACGTGTTTCTCCTCCTCCCAAGGTGACGAGCTGAATGAGACCAGTAAGCGGCAGTATAAAAATCCTTCTGATCTGCACCCATTCTTTGGAGTGGTGGAGCCACCCAGGCTAGATGTGTTTGTCCAGTTGGGCCTGGGCAGCCTGGAGGTTGACTGAGGCTTGGTCGGCTCTCGCAATGCTCTTTCACTCTTGTGCAGATAATCCAACACTTTACATCGAATAGAAGATCGGAGATCAGATAAAAGGCGCACACATGATTTCAAACGCTGCACCAGCTCTGCCTACTGGTACTCGCCACCTCACGAGAGAGCACTGGAGCTGCAAGACAGACCAGATGTGTGTATGTCAGTTCTGTACTGAGTCAGACCACAAGTCACATGACATTGTCCCTCTGAAAGAGGAATACAAAGGAAAGATGGCTGAGCTGGGGAAGACAGGGGCTGCAATTCAGCAGAAGATCCAGGAGAGACGAGTCAAGATTCAGGAGATCAAACACTCACCACCAGGCAGAAAGAGGAGACCAACCGTCCACGCATGCCAGTTCAAACAAAGGTAAGGTTATGAAGCAACATTCATTGTGTTGAACTCGCTAGTATATCTGACTCTGAGTGACATTATGTTTGACTTTGTCTACAGTCTGTCAACCTAAAGGTGAAGCAAGCTGTGGCTAAACCCATGCTGTGTTAAAAAAAAAAAAACAAGTGGGAGCACCTGAGGACCTGAAGCTTAGGGCCACAGAAAAGCCAGGACAGATGGTCCAAGGAGGATTAAGATCCGAGAGCTGACCAAGCGTCCACAAGGTCCAAAGGTAACGTTTATGAAGCAACATGACTTGTGTTGAAGTAGCAAACAGTATGACGTCCCACTCTGAGTGACATTCAATTGTATTTTGTTACCTTTGTGTGTGTGTGTGAGTGAGTCGGTAATGGTTGCCAACATACATTTAACTTTAATGGGCATGGACAAGATCTGGACAAACATTTATTATTGCAGTTCAGAATTCAAATAATGTTTCAAAATGCATCTTGTCCTTTCCTACAGCAATCTGCTCCTCAGTCAGACAACATCACTCCTAAAGGCGAGTCCATCATACGCGGTGCCATGGCACGAGTCCGATACCTCACGAGTCCGACACCTCACGAGTCCGAAAAAAGAGGCTAACTTCCCCCAGACCCTAACCCAAAACCTAACCTCTCCCACCCCCACGCCTAAACCTAACCTCCCCCAGACCCTAACCCAAAACCTAACCTCTCCCACCCCCACGCCTAAACCTAACCTCCCCCAGACCCTAACCCAAAACCATGAGGTGTCGGACTCGTGAGGTATCGGACTCGTGAGGTATCGGACTAGGGGGCAGTCCCCTCATACGCACCATCATGGCAACAAGGTATGCATGAACTATTATACAACAGTTAGTTCTGGACGAGCAATTTGATTGGACAAGAGGGATCCATCCTACCAGTGCTGATATTTCACAATAACAGCACTGGCGCTTCACTGTGTGTACTGTGTAAGGTAGGCTATATCACTCCGCTTCACAGCTGCTCTAATCAACAAAATGCTTCACAGCTGCTCTAATCAACAAAATGCTTCACAGCTGCTCTAATCAACAAAACGCTTCACAGCTGCTCTAATCAACAAAACAAACACCAGCCAAGTTACATTGAACGTCATTCACAAAGCGTAACACAGCTACCGACAGCACAAAGATGGATTTATTTCCTAACATAACTAACTAACATGCCATCACCAGACTCTTATTTCACTGGCTGTACAATAAATGGAAACTTGCAAATCAATGTGTATGATAAAAAGTATGCAGCCTGCAGTTAATTAGGCTAGATTTTCGGCAACTGGTAGCGGAAAGCTGAGGGGACTATTTTTGTTGGCGGAGGAATAAATAGAGAAATCATATTTTCTCAGCTTTGTCATTTTTTTAATCAGCTTTGTTTAATAGAACTGTTGTATAAAAACAGTGAAATAGAAGATGGACGTGACAGTGAAATTGAAGAGGATGTGTCTGAAGAGGAAGAGGTCAGTGATGAAGAAAGATTGTGTGTGTGTGTGTGTGTGTGTGTGTGTGTGTGTGTCAGAGGATGAGGGTCAGCAAAAAGAGTAATCATCATCATCCTCATCGTTCTAGGTTGCTGCTGGAGTGAAAAAAAAAGGAAGAGGTGCCAGGTCTGCAAGCCGTCTGACGACGTGAAGACGACATGTGTGACATGTGCAAAACATATTTGCACAAAGCACACCATCACCGCATGTTCAGAACAAGGAGTATGTTATGTATGTTTATGTTTTAATGAATAAATAAATACATAAATAAATAAACTTGAGTAGCTCTTTATTAAAATGAAGAACAAACTATGATTAGTAGGATTTTTGGGGTTTATAACGACTTTAGAATGGTTGAACATGAGCCGGGTCAAATTGGCCCAAAGGCCCTCGGTGTGACTAAAAGACCATATGAGGGTTGACCTGCCCAAATCCCGTTTGCGCAGGCATTTTGGGCCGCAGATGATGATGATTTTGGCACGTCTCTAATTTGCGTCTGCGACAGGTGCCGTGTACCTTTCCGCATCCCGGCCGAGAATTGCATCCCCAACATATTTCGGGGCTGTTTTAACTTAGAAATCAGGGAGCTCACGTCTACCTGACAATTATATAACTTTTAAACAGTTACATTTCTGTATAAATCATTACAATATGCTACTGTGAGGTGGGGATGCTGCCGGTGTCCACCCGCAATGCCGATCTTAGGTTTAGGCGTGGGGGGTGGGAGAGGTTAGGTTTAAGGTTAGGGTCTGGGGGAGGTTAGGTTTAGGCGTGGGGGGAGGTTAGGTTTAGACGTGGGGGCTGGGAGAGCTTAGCTCCAGCCGGTCCACCGACACGCTGCACGCCGCCTCGCTCAGCTGGTTCTGCTTGTGGGCTATCGGCATTGCGGCCTGTCGGCACATAGATGCGGCACTATGCTGCCGGCGCTGGGGTGCAAAACTCCTGGCGCACGGCGGACTGCTATCTTCCCTGCCTTAAGGCATGCGCAAACAGGTGCGCAAGCGCCATTAGCGGATAGCCAGGCCAGGCCAGGCCACCGGGCATTTGCCCGACGTGCCCGATTATTTGGGCCGTTTGAAGCCAGATTTGGGCCGTTTGAAGCCCAATTTGGGTCGTTTGAAGCCCAATTTGGCCCAAGTCCAATTTTACAATGAGATGCACCCACTTTAAACCTGAATAAAGTAATAAAACCACTAGTAAACCAGTAGGCGGCGCCTGGCCTGCTGTTCAGTGAGTGGCCTGGCCTGCAAATTTTTTTTTTTTTGCAGGCCAGGCCACTCACTGAACAGCAGGCCAGGCGCCGCCTACTGGTTTACTAGTGGTTTTATTACTTTATTCAGGTTTAAAGTGGGTGCATCTCATTGTAAAATTGGACTTGGCACAAATTGGGCCAAATTGGGCTTCAAACGGCCCAAATCGGGCTTCAAACGGCCCAAATCTGGCTTTAAACGACCCAAATTGGGCTTCAAACGGCCCAAATCTGGCTTCAAACGGCCCAAATTGGGCTTCAAACGGCCCAAATTGAGCTTCAAACGACCCAAATTTTTCGCCGCCGCCCTTCGGACGCCGGCACGCGCATCGGCCCGTATTGGCCTGGCCTGCTTGGTATCTAATGCCCGGCCTGAATTATGATCCCAGTCGGCCCCTGCTTACAAACTTACACTTTACTGACCAAAGGGATTGTATTCTCCTCGATTGTTCTGCTTGTTGTCCAGTGAGTCACCAAAAATTAAAAGGAACTAAACTGAAGATCTTTTATCCTTCTTTTTTCACATATCTTATTTTAAGCATTTTAAACATCTTTATCTCATAAGGACTTTTAATAGTTTTTTAACACGCCCTTATTAAAAAACAAACAAAAAACATTTTTTTTTAACACATCCTTATTGGGGGGCATGGTGGCTCAGTGGTAAGCGCTGTCGCCTCACAGCTAGAAGGTCCTGGGTTCGATTCCCACCTGGGACGCTGTGAGCGCTGAAGGAATGCGTGCCCGTCCGCATGTCCTCGAGTGCCCACCGCCCGGGTGGGGTCGTCAAAAAGGGCCTTTCTGTGTGGAGTTTGCATGTTCTCCCCATGCCCCCTGGGGGTTTCCTTCATATAGGAACCCCCTTCACCAAAACATGAAATATCCTGGTTGCTAATGTGGTGCCTCCTCTGGTCGTTAGGGGCGCCTGTTAGGAGGGAGGGGAACTGGTTGGAATAGCGTGAACCTCCCACGTGCTATGTCCTACTGGTGAAGTTTCCCCTGTCAGGTGAAAAGAAGCGGCTGGCTAACTGCCCATGTCTCGGAGGAAGCATGGAGCTAGTTTCGGCTCTCCCCAGAGAGGCAGAGGGTGGAGCAGCAACCAGGATAAATACATTAAATTAGCACTAATGGGGGATAAAAATGGGATAAAAAATCGGGGGGAAAATATTAAAAACAAAAACACATCCTTATTATAACTAGCAGGATCATACATTTTGCCAGATTTGCTCTGTATCTCATAGCCTACACATAAGCTTATCAGTTCAAACTCTACATGTTCTGCACATAATGCTTAATTTTAACGTGTTTCTCCTCCTCCCAAGGGGAAAAGCTGAACGAGACCAGTAAGAGGCAGTACGAGAATCCTCCTGATCTGCACTCATTCTTTGGAGTGGTGGAACCACCCAGGCTGGAGGTCATCTTCAGCATGGCTTCAAACGCCACACCAGCTCTGCCTACTGGTACTCGCCACCTCACCACCAGGCAGAGAGAGGAGACCAACCGTCCACGCATGCCAGTTGAAACAAAGGTAAGGTTATGAAGCAACATTCATTGTGTTGAACTCGCTAGTATATCTGACTCTGAGTGACATTACGTTTGACTTTGTCTACAGTCTGTCAACCTAAAAGTGAAGCAAGCTGTGGCTAAACCCATGCTGTGTTAAAAAAACAACCAAGTGGGAGCACCTGAGGACCTGGGGCCGGTTGCACAAAGCACCTTAAGTTTGCTCCTTAAGTATGACACTTAAGGTTTGATTTATCCTCAGCTGAGGAATATACTTAAGGGTGTTGCACAGACATCCTTAAAAGGTTTCCTTAGGTAAGGAAAACGCTGAGGCATTTACTGTACTGGAAGAGATTTTACGGCAGTAAAATTCTACTGTTTCCATGGAGACCGTCACGGGTGCGCTTTCTCCGCGGGTCCCGCCATAGATAGACTGTATATTGTCCGCGCGCCTCCGTCTACTTGTGATATCGGCTAACAGAACACAACAACAACAAACAAACAAGGCAATGGCAGCAGAACAAAAGAAAAGAAAACCAAACTGGTCAGAGGAGGAAAAGACGATGCTATTGGAGGAATACAATAGGAGAAAAGTGATACTAAAAAGTAAATTTGATCCACTGATTACAGCCAGCAGAAAACAGCGAATGTGGGAGGAAATAACAATGAAAATTAATTCACGAAGTTTGGTCAAAAGGTCCGTCCAAGAGGTCCAAAAAAAATACGACAACTTGTCTGTTCTGGCCAAAAAGGAGATCAGTCTTTACAGGAGAGAGTCGAACAAAACTGGTAAGAATAACTTATAACGTAGCCCTCACATAACGCTACCTAATGTGTGGCTATATGCACAGAATTTATTCCATAATGTAATTTTCCAGGTGGAGGTCCACCTCCAACTCCTCTTTCAAATGAAGCTGTGATGGTAGCAGACATCATTGGCCGGGACTCGCCTACAGTGGTAGGGATTACAGGCGGAGGAGAGAGCGGTGGTCATTTGGAAAGGTAGCCTATCTTCATGACATGATCCTAATTATTAATGATATTACTATAGCATGATAGGCTAGTTAACGAGTAAACCTTCTCCAGTTGTCCAGATGAGGACACGACGGAGGAAAGTGATGTGGAAAGCACATCGACTGCCAGGCCTCACAGCGCAGCATCCTCACAGCTGCAGCCCAGGCTGCCCAGCAGCGCATCCAATCATCCAAAGACACCAAAAATGCCCAAGTAAGCAATTGCTTTTTTTTTCTCCTATTCAATTTTCAACAAAAATATCAATCCAAACATAGTCTAGCCTACTGTAAATAAATATTGTTTTTAACTCTAAGTAGCCTATTCAATTAGCTACATAATTATTGCAGAAGTTATGGCATTCTGAAAACGTTATTAACGCATTATCACTTGTCCCCTCTTTTTTAATTACAGCAACAATGATGGTCCATCGATTCTGATGCTCCAAAGGGAAGTTTTGCTTCTCCAAAAACTGAAATTGGAGCTTCAACTTGACAACTTGGCTGTAGAGAAAGTCAACTTGGAAATGCAGAATATTTTGTTCCAACACAAATTGGGCAAGATCTCTGTTACTCTGGATGATGAGCACTGAGCTTGAACGTTTGCTAAGACAAAGTTTAGAAATGCAAAACAAAGATGTTTATTAATTTATTATTAATTTATTTACAGGTGATGAGTTATTTATGATGAGAATGCCCGAATGAACCAAACTACCATAACAAAAGAATATAGATAGGCCATGTATGCAGTTCATAACAAATAAATGAATTAGCCTAAATTAAGTAGGCTAGCTACTATAAACGTTCATCAGTAACTGTTTGTATTTATTACTGTCCGGGCATTATGTTTCAATCACAAATAAATGTATTATTTATTGCATTCATTCTTGGAGTCAGACATTCTTTCTTTATAGCAATTTATTTTAACTGAAGAAATTGTTCACTATGGTGTCTCGCATAATGTAACCATTGTTCTCAGCTCCTTCCTCTCCATCCTCCTCGTCGGCCTCTTCAGGGGTCTCATCTTGACCATCCTCGTCAGCGAAGAAGTCCTTGGACAGATTGAACAGCACCACACAAGCAAGAATGATCTTGCATGCTCTGCCCGGCTCCACACGCAGCTCGCCATGCAGGCAGTGAAAGCGGCGTTTCAACTGGCCGTTGACTCGCTCGATGATCGCCCTTGTCTTGCAAAGACTGGAGTTGTAGTTCTCCTGTTGTGTGGGGAGACAGAGGGAGGGGGCCGCATGATGGTACTATAAATTATTATCAATTAAAAAAGTATGCCTATTTATATGTAGTCTATATTAGGCTACATGCAGGCTAAATAAATTACCATATCACTATATAGGCCTACTCCAATATGTCACACACACACACACACACACACACACACACACACACACACACACAAATTAGCCTATAAATTAAGGTCAAGCAATGTGATAGGCTAGACTAGAGAAAACCGTGTTGGCAGACAGACAGGCTAAACTTTTTTACAGCGGGATCTTCACCAAACCCCCTGTTTTCGCTCTATACAGCAATGTAGGCTATAGCCTACTACAACTTGGATATATAGGCTACTAGACCACTTGCCTGGGATCTGTTGGCAGGATTTCTGAATGGTGTCATTAGCCATGAACGACATGGATATCCACTGTCACCCAGAAGGATGCCTTTGTGCCTCCACTCCTCAAACTCCCTTGCCAGGCTGCTCTCATCCAGTATCCGAGCATCATGTGTACTGCCAGGCCATTGTGCGACAACGTTGGTTATTATGTTTTCATGATTGCAAACTAACTGGACATTGATTGAGTGTTGATTTTTTCTGTTCACAAATTGGTCTTCATACTGTACGGGCGCTTGAATCCGAACGTGAGTGCCGTCTATCACTCCACACACTTTTGGGAAGCCGGCAACATTGAAGAAGTGCGCCGCTATCTCATCCTCCTCCTGCTTTGATGGGAACTTCACTACGGTGTTCAGCAGACGGGTAAGGGCACGTGAAACACGGTGAATAACACGGCACACTGTTGACCTGTGGACATGGACTATCTCGCCGATGACAGACTGAAAGGAGCCCGTGGCATAAAACCGCAGAGCAATCATTACTTGCAGGGGGGCTGGGAGAGCACAGCTGCGGAAAGTTGGGTGGTCCAACTCGAGACGCTCGGACAAATTATAAATGGACTGACGGTCAAATCTATAATGTAAAATCAACTGCTCATCATTAAGTGTATCCATTGGGTTCTCCCGGTCTCGGAACACTCTTCTCGGGATGCGTTCATTTTCTTCATGTATCGCCATAAACTCAGCCATGTTGCGGTTAAGGTAGAGCCAGAGGTACCTTAGTTTTTTTTCCTTACTTTGGTTGCTAAGGTCTTTTGTGCAACAGTTAAGGAGCTTATTAAGTATTAAGAGCAAGATAAGGAGCAAACCTTAAATACTTGAGCAAAAATGTTAAGGAGACCTTGAGGAGAAGACTTAAGGTTGTTTTGTGCAACAGACTTTATTTTAAGGAAACCTTAACTCCGACTTTAAGGAAAATCTTAACTTAAGGTGCTTTGTGCAACCGGGCCCTGAAGCTTAGGGCCACAGAAAAGCCAGGACAGATGGTCCAAGGAGGATTAAGATCCGAGAGCTGACCAAGCGTCCACAAGGTCCAAAGGTAACGTTTATGAAGCATTATATAACAGTTAGTTCTGGACGAGCAATTTGATTGGACAAGAGGGATCCTACCAGTGCTGATATTTCACAATAACACAGCACTGGCGCTTCACTGTGTGTAAGGTAGGCTATATCACTCCGCTTCACAGCTGCTCTAATCAACAAAACGCTTCACAGCTGCTCTAATCAACAAAACGCTTCACAGCTGCTCTAATCAACAGAACGCTTCACAGCTGCTCTAATCAACAGAACGCTTCACAGCTGCTCTAATCAACAGAACGCTTCACAGCTGCTCTAATCAACAAAACACTTCACAGCTGCTCTAATCAACAGAACGCTTCACAGCTGCTCTAATCAACAAAACACTTCACAGCTGCTCTAATCAACAGAATGCTTCACAGCTGCTCTAATCAACAAAACTCTTCACAGCTGCTCTAATCAACAAAACGCTTCACAGCTGCTCTAATCAACAAAACTCTTCACAGCTGCTCTAATCAACAAAACTCTTCACAGCTGCTCTAATCAACAGAACGCTTCACAGCTGCTCTAATCAACAGAACGCTTCACAGCTGCTCTAATCAACAAAACACTTCACAGCTGCTCTAATCAACAGAACGCTTCACAGCTGCTCTAATCAACAAAACACTTCACAGCTGCTCTAATCAACAGAATGCTTCACAGCTGCTCTAATCAACAAAACTCTTCACAGCTGCTCTAATCAACAAAACACTTCACAGCTGCTCTAATCAACAGAACGCTTCACAGCTGCTCTAATCAACAAAACTCTTCACAGCTGCTCTAATCAACAAAACTCTTCACAGCTGCTCTAATCAACAGAACGCTTCACAGCTGCTCTAATCAACAAAACTCTTCACAGCTGCTCTAATCAACAGAACGCTTCACAGCTGCTCTAATCAACAAAATGCTTCACAGCTGCTCTAATCAACAAAACTCTTCACAGCTGCTCTAATCAACAAAACTCTTCACAGCTGCTCTAATCAACAGAACGCTTCACAGCTGCTCTAATCAACAAAATGCTTCACAGCTGCTCTAATCAACAAAACTCTTCACAGCTGCTCTAATCAACAGAACGCTTCACAGCTGCTCTAATCAACAAAACTCTTCACAGCTGCTCTAATCAACAGAACGCTTCACAGCTGCTCTAATCAACAAAACTCTTCACAGCTGCTCTAATCAACAAAACTCTTCACAGCTGCTCTAATCAACAAAACTCTTCACAGCTGCTCTAATCAACAAAATGCTTCACAGCTGCTCTAATCAACAGAACGCTTCACAGCTGCTCTAATCAACAAAACGCTTCACAGCTGCTCTAATCAACAAAACTCTTCACAGCTGCTCTAATCAACAGAACGCTTCACAGCTGCTCTAATCAACAGAACGCTTCACAGCTGCTCTAATCAACAAAATGCTTCACAGCTGCTCTAATCAACAGAACGCTTCACAGCTGCTCTAATCAACAAAACGCTTCACAGCTGCTCTAATCAACAAAACTCTTCACAGCTGCTCTAATCAACAGAACGCTTCACAGCTGCTCTAATCAACAAAACTCTTCACAGCTGCTCTAATCAACAAAACTCTTCACAGCTGCTCTAATCAACAGAACGCTTCACAGCTGCTCTAATCAACAAAACTCTTCACAGCTGCTCTAATCAACAAAACTCTTCACAGCTGCTCTAATCAACAGAACGCTTCACAGCTGCTCTAATCAACAAAATGCTTCACAGCTGCTCTAATCAACAGAACGCTTCACAGCTGCTCTAATCAACAGAACGCTTCACAGCTGCTCTAATCAACAAAACGCTTCACAGCTGCTCTAATCAACAAAACGCTTCACAGCTGCTCTAATCAACAAAACAAACACCAGCCAAGTTACATTGAAGGTCATTCACAAAGCGTAACACAGCTACCGACAGCGCAAAGATGGATTTATTTCCTAACATAACTAACTAACATGCCATCACCAGACTCTTATTTCACTGGCTGTACAATAAATGGAAACTTGCAAATCAATGTGTATGATAAAAAGTATGCAGCCTGCAGTTAATTACCGTAGGCTAGATTTTCGGCAACTGGTAGCGGAAAGCTGAGGGGACTATTTTTGTTGGCGGAGGAATAAATAGAGAAATCATATTTTCTCAGCTTTGTCATTTTTTTAATCAGCTTTGTTTAATAGAACTGTTGTATAAAAACAGTGAAATAGAAGATGGACGTGACAGTGAAATTGAAGGAAGAGGGGCCATACCCTGTAACCCCTGTCAGTCCCCTGTTTGTGCCCCCTTACCCCGTTTGCGTCCCCTGTTTGTTGTATTTACATCGTTTTTGTCACAGTTTGTCCTTGTTTGTTTTGTGTTTTGTGTTCATTGTTTCTGTTGGATTGCTATCGAAGCATGGCAAGCGTGGAATGCCTGTTTGGTGTAGCGGCTGCTGCCAACACGGAGGCGCTGCAGGGGGCATACTCTGCCTTTGGTGGTGATGCTGGGGCCTTCCTCACTGCAGAGGATGTCTTCGTGCCTGTCCACCCAGCATGTCACCCCACTCCCACTGACCTGAGGGTGACGTATGATGTAGATGGGGCCGTCCTTCAGGTGAGCCAGTGGCACTCCCTGAAGGCACGGTTCCACTACATGTACCTTCCAGACACGCGGGCACATTATGGTGCCCGTAGGCAGTGGCCTGTAATCCACAAGCACATCAAGATAACAGACATGTCTGACGACGTCCTGAAGGAGTGGAGACACATCCACGCCGTCACCTTGGCGTTTGTGGACGGTGGGTGGATGTGCCACCTGTCGGTGGTCCCGGGGGACAAGGTCCGGCCATCCCTGCAGTTGTTGACAGACAACCAGGGAAAAAAGGTTACAGAGGATGCAGCCTTAGCGGTGGCTAGTGGCATGGTTGCGAGGATGAGGGGGGCCAAGGATGAGGTCAAAAGGAGGCCCAGTTTCCAGAAAAATAACTTGTCCAACTTGGCTAAAATGAGGGTCTGTCCAGGGGACCAAGCCCTAATCCTCACGTACCTGGACAAGGTCATTGACGCCACCCCGCTCCCTGCTGGTCTGGTCTGGCTGAGAACGATCAGCCAGATGGGCCAGAAGGACCAGGCGCCCCTGGACATAGCCAGCATGTTTGAACATCTGTGGGACCTAGAGGCAGTGTCAGTGCACGTGGCCACATCTATCCACCACCCTAACAAGGAGGTGGATTTGATGTGGTCACGTTATGGCATAAACCGGCTGTGTGGAGCAAGGGGGAAGACCTACACAAACATGTCTATCCACGAGGCTGCCAATTTTCAGTCTGCCATAACAAACCGCGCGCTCGACTTGGACCGCAAGATATGGCAGACATTGAACCTGGGCAAGGGCAGCCTTCAGTTTCTACAACTGTACTGCGACAGCCCCCACAACCCCCAGACCCCGTTCTTTAAGCACCCGGTCAGCGGTGTTATCGCCTGTTGTGGTGTTTTACACCACAAAACCACCAAGGCGATGGACACCAGGGCGAAGCACTATGGGGTGCATTTCAACGACCTACGCGACAAGGGAAGATACCAGCTCCCTGCCCGTCTGGAGGTGGTCATCAGATTTGAGCCTGGGGAGGAGGAGGGGAAGGATTGATTTTTTTTCAACCCTGAAGTTCTTTCCTATGTTCAGAACAAGGAGTATGTTATGTATGTTTATGTTTTAATGAATAAATAATTACATAAATAAATAAACTTGAGTAGCTCTTTATTAAAATGAAGAACAAACTATGATTAGTAGGATTTTTGGGGTTTATAACGACTTTAGAATGGTTGAACATGAGCCGGGTCAAATTGGCCCAAAGGCCCTCGGTGTGACTAAAAGACCATATGAGGGTTGACCTGCCCAAATCCCGTTTGCGCAGGCATTTTGGGCCGCAGATGATGATGATTTTGGCACGTCTCTAATTTGCGTCTGCGACAGGTGCCGTGTACCTTTCCGCATCCCGGCCGAGAATTGCATCCCCAACATATTTTGGGGCTGTTTTAACTTAGAAATCAGGGAGCTCACGTCTACCTGACAATTATATAACTTTTAAACAGTTACATTTCTGTATAAATCATTACAATATGCTACTGTGAGGTGGGGATGCTGCCGGTGTCCACCCGCAATGCCGATCTTAGGTTTAGGCGTGGGGGGTGGGAGAGGTTAGGTTTAAGGTTAGGGTCTGGGGGAGGTTAGGTTTAGGCGTGGGGGGAGGTTAGGTTTAGACGTGGGGGCTGGGAGAGCTTAGCTCCAGCCGGTCCACCGACACGCTGCACGCCGCCTCGCTCAGCTGGTTCTGCTTGTGGGCTATCGGCATTGCGGCCTGTCGGCACATAGATGCGGCACTATGCTGCCGGCGCTGGGGTGCAAAACTCCTGGCGCACGGCGGACTGCTATCTTCCCTGCCTTAAGGCATGCGCAAACAGGTGCGCAAGCGCCATTAGCGGATAGCCAGGCCAGGCCAGGCCACCGGGCATTTGCCCGACGTGCCCGATTATTTGGGCCGTTCAGATTTGGGCCGTTTGAAGCCCAATTTGGGTCGTTTGAAGCCCAATTTGGCCCAAGTCCAATTTTACAATGAGATGCACCCACTTTAAACCTGAATAAAGTAATAAAACCACTAGTAAACCAGTGGGCGGCGCCTGGCCTGCTGTTCAGTGAGTGGCCTGGCCTGGCCTGCAAATTTTTTTTTTTTTGCAGGCCAGGCCAGGCCACTCACTGAACAGCAGGCCAGGCGCCGCCTACTGGTTTACTAGTGGTTTTATTACTTTATTCAGGTTTAAAGTGGGTGCATCTCATTGTAAAATTGGACTTGGCACAAATTGGGCCAAATTGGGCTTCAAACGGCCCAAATCGGGCTTCAAACGGCCCAAATCTGGCTTTAAACGACCCAAATTGGGCTTCAAACGGCCCAAATCTGGCTTCAAACGGCCCAAATTGGGCTTCAAACGGCCCAAATTGAGCTTCAAACGACCCAAATTTTTCGGCGCCGCCCTTCGGACGCCGGCACGCGCATCGGCCCGTATTGGCCTGGCCTGCTTGGTATCTAATGCCCGGCCTGAATTATGATCCCAGTCGGCCCCTGCTTACAAACTTACACTTTACTGACCAAAGGGATTGTATTCTCCTCGATTGTTCTGCTTGTTGTCCAGTGAGTCATCAAAAATTAAAAGGAACTAAACTGAAGATCTTTTATCCTTCTTTTTTCACATATCTTATTTTAACACCTTAAGTGCCATAGCCGAAATAATTCGTCTTACATAATCCAGCGCTTGAGTGCCAGAGCCGAGTTTACTCGTCTTAGATCTTTTTCAGTGGTTTCCACTAGCTGGCGCCCTTGGGCAATATGTGAATGTGGATCCGACCTCTCCCGCTGCCCCGGAAGTACTCTAACAAAGATTTCTATATAGGGAAGGCGGGCTCTTTGATCAGCGGGTTGTGTAGGTAAGATTGAGCGAGTAGACAGAGACATAGCGATTTATATATAGAGAATTTCAGCAATTTAGCAATTTAGAGTCAGATTTAGAGCGAGTTGGTTAGCGTAGTTGATTTAGTTGTTAGTACAGTAGTAGTGTTTAGTATAGTCTTTATAAAGACTTTGTTTAGATAGATAGTTAGCGGTAGTTACAGTTAGTGTTCATTGTAGTTAGCTTAGCACATTTAGCGTTAGCGTCAGTTCATTTTAGTATTTAGCCTTTATTCTAGTTCAGTTTATTCTAGTTCAGTTTGATCGAGTTGGTAGCCGGTAGATTAGCCTTATTTCAGTTCAGTTTGAGCTAGTAGTAGCAGTAGTTTTATTTCAGTTCAGTTTTAGCTAGTCGTAGCAGTAGTTTTATTTCAGTTTAGTTGGGAGCGGGTGGCGTGTTTGTGCCATGCCGGCCAAACGCAAGCGGTCTTCGGCGGCTGCACGCAAGCGATCGGCCGATCAGAGATCACTGCTTGATTTCTTTTCCGTCCGAAACGAGCTTGTGCCGGAGACCGATTCCGAGGTCTCGGATGATGAACGGGGTGAGCCTCTGCATGTCGCGGCTGCGGCTGCAGGGCTCACGACTGAGTCCGAGTCGAGTGACCTCCAGTCTTCTCCAGACGCGGAGGATTCTGAGGAGGAGTGGGCCCCGTCGAGGAGCGAAGCTCCAGAGAGCAGTGGTAAGACGATGTTTGAGATGACTTGTGTAACTTGTGGAAATGTAATTACTATGACTATACAAAAGCCAGCAGTCAGTCAATTCATTTTACTTTTATTTCAGACTCTGAACAGTCTGAAGATGAGCCTGAGGCAGCCAGCTGTAGCGGTACTGGTGCTGCAGCCTCTGGTGCCAGGAAAATGGGTAAGAGCACACCTCAGAATCAGGTTTATTTTCACATCACAGGTTCCAGCCAGCATTCAGTACCACACATATAAAAAACACTATTTTATGGTAATTATGTATTTCTATAATTTGCAGATTGTGGCAGTGGAGCTGGAAGAGGGAAACGGCCTGCAGGTCCAGGCTGGAGTGGAGTTGACTGGGAGCCAACCCACATCCCCTTCACAGCTGAACCGGGTCATCATAGTGGTGGTGCTGCTGAACCAGTTGACTTTTTCCAGCTCTTCCTGGACGATGAGCTGCTGCAGGCTATTGTTTTCCAAACTAACTTGTATGCACACCAGTGCATCAGTCAGGTGAGCGAGGCTCTGCCACATTCGAGGCTTGGGAGGTGGAAGGACACTGATGTGGCAGAACTCAAGAGCTTCTTGGGACTATACTTCCTCACTGGGATCGTCCAGAAGCCTAAACTGGCCATGTACTGGACCACAAATGAACTGACTGCTACCCCCCACTTCCCCAGAACCATGTCTCGCAACCGCTTTCAGCTCCTGACACGATTCCTCCATTTCAGTGACAATTTTGATGTTGATGGTGCAGACAAGTTGTTCAAGGTCCGGCCAGTTCTGAACGACCTGTTAGCAAAGTTCAGAGACATGTTCACACCGAGTCAAAACATTAGCATTGATGAGGGGATGCTCCTGTGGCGTGGGCGGTTGGCCTTCAAAGTCTACAACCCCCAAAAACCCATAAAGTATGGGATCAAGTCCTACATCCTGTGTGACTCCCACACAGGTTACTGCCACAACATGAAGCCGTACTGTGGTGAGCGGGCCACCCTAGGCGAGACGGTGGAGTTCCTCCTCGGGGACTTGGCAGGGCAGGGGTACCATTTGTACATGGACAACTATTACAACTCTGTTGGAATGTGTGCACAGCTGCTGGAGTGTCAGACACATGTCTGTGGCACTCTGAGGAAGAACAGAGGCGAGCCACCTGCTACCATGGTCACCAACCACACCGTGAAGCTGGGGGAAACGGTCATGCGCCACAATGGTGGCACCATGGTTCTGGCCTGGCGAGATAAAAGAATCGTGAAAATGGTTTCCACGCTGCACGACGACACGATGGAGACGGTGCAGGTCAGGCAGAAAGGCAGCAGAGAGAGGGTCGCACACACAAAACCCAAGTGTGTGGCAGACTACAACAAGTACATGAATGGGGTCGACAGATTGGATCAGAACATTGCATACTATCCGTTTGCCAGGAAGACAGCCAGGTGGCCCTTCAAATTTGTCATGTACATGTTTCAGATCTCTTTTTATAACGCCTTTGTTCTGTACAAAGCTAAACACCCAGCTAAACGCCACAGAAAGTGTCAAACATTGCTGGATTTCATATTGAGTGTTGTCGGTGCATGGACCAGACCTGTGGTGGGGGCTGGCGGGGAGGAGGTGGGGGGTGGCGGGGAGGAGGTGGGGGCGGGGGGCAGTGACCAACCACCCCGGCGACCATACCTGGACCCTCAATGCAGGCTGGAGGTCAATCTAGCAGGCCATGTAATGGTCCTCATACCACCCACACTCAAAAAAGATACCCCAACGAGGAGGTGTAGCATGTGTGCAAAGAAAAAGGTTAGAAGAGAGTCACGCTACATGTGTGTCAAATGTGGGGTCTCATTACACAGGGGTAGCTGCTATGAGGAGTACCACTCAAACAAGAACCTTGCTCAGCGGAGCAGGCGCTGAGTAGGCATGGGTTGTAAAAAAAAAAAACCTGCCAGGGATTGTTTTTGCTCTTTGTTTGATTGTTTGCTAGCTAGCAGGAATACATAAAAAGTACCTGCTGATTTTCATGTAACTTTGTGGATGGGTGTAACATGGGCCAAGGAAGTACCCATTACATTTTGGAGCAGTTCTGGATTCGGTGTACGAGCCCAAACCGGTTTGATCACGAACTGAAAAAACCTATAAAAAAAAAAAACATGTAAAAAAAAAAAAAAGCTGAGTGACCTGTGGTCTGCTGTTGTTTTGTATTTATTTTGACATTTATTTATTTTATTATGGTATTATTCCTCCATTATTGAAAACAACTATTGTTCAGATGTCTGATGTCTCACTGATGCCAAAAATAAATGGTTAAAGTGACTGTTCTGGCTATTTGATTGAATTTCACAAAACTGCGATTATCTCAGCTTTCCTTCCCAGAGGCCAAAACCATGCTGTATTCAACGGCTAATATCTACATAACTACTAACTCTACAAACTAACTCTTTTAGACAGAGAAAGCACACATTCTATTAGTTGTTTTTAGATGATTGGTGTTCAGGAAGTCATAACACAAAAGAATCCTCGGCTGTTTTAAAATGAGCCAGAATCGTCAAAAACACCCCTGGCACAACTTACCTACAGGAATGAAAACATGGCTGGCACCCAATGTGTTAAGCATTTTAAACATCTTTATCTCATAAGGACTTTTAATAGTTTTTTAACACGCCCTTATTAAAAAACAAACAAAAAACATTTTTTTTAACACATCCTTATTGGGGGCATGGTGGCTCAGTGGTAAGCGCTGTCGCCTCACAGCTAGAAGGTCCTGGGTTCGATTCCCACCTGGGACGCTGTGAGCGCTGAAGGAATGCGTGCCCGTCCGCATGTCCTCGAGTGCCCACCGCCCGGGTGGGGTCGTCAAAAAGGGCCTTTCTGTGTGGAGTTTGCATGTTCTCCCCATGCCCCCTGGGGGTTTCCTTCATATAGGAACCCCCTTCACCAAAACATGAAATATCCTGGTTGCTAATGTGGTGCCTCCTCTGGTCGTTAGGGGCGCCTGTTAGGAGGGAGGGGAACTGGTTGGAATAGCGTGAACCTCCCACGTGCTATGTCCTACTGGTGAAGTTTCCCCTGTCAGGTGAAAAGAAGCGGCTGGCTAACTGCCCATGTCTCGGAGGAAGCATGGAGCTAGTTTCGGCTCTCCCCAGAGAGGCAGAGGGTGGAGCAGCAACCAGGATAAATACATTAAATTAGCACTAATGGGGGATAAAAATGGGATAAAAAATCGGGGGGAAAATATTAAAAACAAAAACACATCCTTATTATAACTAGCAGGATCATACATTTTGCCAGATTTGCTCTGTATCTCATAGCCTACACATAAGCTTATCAGTTCAAACTCTACATGTTCTGCACATAATGCTTAATTTTAACGTGTTTCTCCTCCTCCCAAGGGGAAAAGCTGAACGAGACCAGTAAGAGGCAGTACGAGAATCCTCCTGATCTGCACTCATTCTTTGGAGTGGTGGAACCACCCAGGCTGGAGGTCATCTTCAGCATGGCTTCAAACGCCACACCAGCTCTGCCTACTGGTACTCGCCACCTCACCACCAGGCAGAGAGAGGAGACCAACCGTCCACGCATGCCAGTTCAAACAAAGGTAAGGTTATGAAGCAACATTCATTGTGTTGAACTCGCTAGTATATCTGACTCTGAGTGACATTATGTTTGACTTTGTCTACAGTCTGTCAACCTAAAGGTGAAGCAAGCTGTGGCTAAACCCATGCTGTGTTAAAAAAAAAAAAACAAGTGGGAGCACCTGAGGACCTGAAGCTTAGGGCCACAGAAAAGCCAGGACAGATGGTCCAAGGAGGATTAAGATCCGAGAGCTGACCAAGCGTCCACAAGGTCCAAAGGTAACGTTTATGAAGCAACATGACTTGTGTTGAAGTAGCAAACAGTATGACGTCCCACTCTGAGTGACATTCAATTGTATTTTGTTACCTTTGTGTGTGTGTGTGAGTGAGTCGGTAATGGTTGCCAACATACATTTAACTTTAATGGGCATGGACAAGATCTGGACAAACATTTATTATTGCAGTTCAGAATTCAAATAATGTTTCAAAATGCATCTTGTCCTTTCCTACAGCAATCTGCTCCTCAGTCAGACAACATCACTCCTAAAGGCGAGTCCATCATACGCACCATCATGGCAACAAGGTATGCATGAACTATTATACAACAGTTAGTTCTGGACGAGCAATTTGATTGGACAAGAGGGATCCTACCAGTGCTGATATTTCACAATAACAGCACTGGCGCTTCACTGTGTGTAAGGTAGGCTATATCACTCCGCTTCACAGCTGCTCTAATCAACAAAACGCTTCACAGCTGCTCTAATCAACAAAACTCTTCACAGCTGCTCTAATCAACAAAATGCTTCACAGCTGCTCTAATCAACAAAACTCTTCACAGCTGCTCTAATCAACAAAACTCTTCACAGCTGCTCTAATCAACAGAACGCTTCACAGCTGCTCTAATCAACAGAACGCTTCACAGCTGCTCTAATCAACAAAATGCTTCACAGCTGCTCTAATCAACAGAACGCTTCACAGCTGCTCTAATCAACAGAACGCTTCACAGCTGCTCTAATCAACAAAACGCTTCACAGCTGCTCTAATCAACAAAACTCTTCACAGCTGCTCTAATCAACAAAACGCTTCACAGCTGCTCTAATCAACAAAACGCTTCACAGCTGCTCTAATCAACAAAACAAACACCAGCCAAGTTACATTGAACGTCATTCACAAAGCGTAACACAGCTACCGACAGTGCAAAGATGGATTTATTTCCTAACATAACTAACTAACATGCCATCACCAGACTCTTATTTCACTGGCTGTACAATAAATGGAAACTTGCAAATCAATGTGTATGATAAAAAAGTATGCAGCCTGCAGTTAATTAGGCTAGATTTTCGGCAACTGGTAGCGAAAAGCTGAGGGGACTATTTTTGTTGGCGGAGGAATAAATAGAGAAATCATATTTTCTCACGTTTGTCATTTTTTTAATCAGCTTTGTTTAATAGAAATGTTGTATAAAAGCAATATCACACTTGAGGCCGTGCTGTTGTTGTCTAATATCGTCATGGCCTCGTGCCTACGACCGAATCACAGCAGTGACGATATTAGCCAACAACAGCACTCCCTCTCGTGTGATATTGCTTAATTGTACTTGATATTGATGATGATACATCGGTTCAGTCTTCACAATGTATGTGAGCTGCTGTAATCTTATAGATTATGAATCCATTTTACTCTTGACACTTTCTTTCGAATCACAATTTAGTTCTCCACATATTCATGATCTTTGAATGTTGCTTTGCTTGTGGTATCTTATTTGTAAAGAGACTTTAGGGTTAAATATAAAATATATATAAGTACACATAACCTTATCATTTCAAACTCTCTACATCTTTAGTACATAATGCTGACATTTAACGTGTTTTTCCTCCTCCCAAGGTGACAAGGTGTTCGTGTGACAATAAAAGACGGGCTTGTCCGTTACGAGAGACAAGCTGAAGGAGGCCAATAAAAGGCAATATTATAATCCTCCAGATCTCTACTCATTCTTTGGAGTGGTGGAACCACCCAGGCTAGAGCAAATCTTTAAAAGGTGCATACATGATTTCAAACGCCGCACCAGCTGTGCATTCTGGGACTCACCACCAGGCAGAGAGAGGAGAGCGGACCAACCGTCCACGCATGCCACTTCAAACAAAGCTGGAGGAGATGTTTTATAAGCGCAAACCAAGTATTTCATTTCTATTTGCAAGTATTTCCGCCACACCAGCTCTGCATTTTTGGGACTCGCCACCTGGGGCCTGTACCACGAAACAAGATTACTGGCTTAGCGAGGTAACTTCAGGTTTAACCCTAGTTTTGCCGTACCACGACGCTAGTTAACTTCTTACTGAGATAGATCACCATAGCAACTTATGCTCTACGGCTAACCTGCTTTGTAGCAGGTTAAGTTCAGAGGATAAGATCAAAACCCATGAAAGACCCACCTGCTTACCAATCAGCTCTCTGGAAACAGCGAGTCACCATTCATATGGTCCCCATATGAAAAATACATTGCATTCAAATGAAAAAGAAAAAGAAAAAAGAAAAAAAAAGGCTCCTTGAATTAATCAAGGACTAAAGCCTTGCACTTGTTGCAGGCTACATTTAAATTAAGCCCTACTTACCACTTTGGAATAGGTTTTTATATATTCATTTTTGTGCTCTCAAGTAGCCTAGATACGTTGTTTGACCCCGCCGATCGATTGCAGCTGAATAGTGAGTGGAGAAATATCACTAAACCGGCATAAAAAGGTTACATAAACGTCTCCAAAGCGCACAGTGCCGTGTGCACAACGGAGCTGAGACTGACGTTGGGTTGGAATCAGTGTTGCCAGATGGCAAATGTTGAATTATCGTACCAGAGGGTCAAAATTATCGTTTTTGGAGTGAAATTATCGTACGCCCCCTCCCCAAAGTCGGGGTGGCTGCGGCTGATCACAGGCTACTTTTTGGACTTGGCATGATCTTTCAACACTGTGATCTCAGCCTGCGTTGCAACAACAACAAAACACCCTGCACGTATTGGCTGCAAATATGTTGTTTGAAGAGATGATTGTATAAACAGATAGAGTGATAGACGTAGGATTCGTCTAAGTGTCACAAAATGATGAAATTATCGTACATTTGGGGGATTTTGGGATTATTGATCGTACATCGTACAGAGGTCGAAATTATCGTACAAATACTATAATTATCGTACGTCTGGCAACGCTGGTTGGAATTGAAATGGTCATAGCCTACATGCTAGAATAGCCTACTACATCTAAGCAATTTAATATGGGATCACCTGCACACAGGTGATCCCATATTAAGATGATTCATATCTAGGCTACTCCTGCATTTTGCAGCTGCAACTGTGTTGCTTTTGGCCTGTATGATGTGATTGAACTTCATATTTCCAGCATCATTATATGAAATATGGAGATATGCGACTCTGCTGACAATAGCCTATATATGTGACCACAAAATAGGCTATTTTTATAAATGAAATCTATGCCCGCACGTACCGTGTCGATTCAGTTCAGAAGCCTTTTTTAATTTTATTATCATTCTTTTTTTTATTGATTAGCCTATAGGAATTATTCAATCAGTGCGACTAAACACATCATGAGATCATTATTATTCATTGAGCCTAAATGGTCTAAATATACATACGGATTTTGGACTGAGAGATTACACATTGCTTCCACTCGCAAAAAAAGACATGCCGGTTTTATTGAGTTTATTGAGAGGGTGAATTGAGCTGCTGTAGATACGTGGAGGCAGAAACCGCTCTTCAAAGAAATTACTGGTGTGGATAAAAGTGGTAACTTTAGACAGCCATTCGGGAACAGACTAATAATATCCAACACAGATTTTTATTTGCGGTTTCAATGAATGAGGAAATAGGCGTGTTTGGCGCTGTAGAAGTTGGAGCAGTCCATATTGCATTGTGATTGGCAGTTGTTCAAAACCACAACTCTTTTGCGGGCACGAGCTCATGTGCACCGGCATTTTTATGTGCACGAGCTCTCTGCTTGATTAGAAAAACCTGGTTCCACTTAACGAGTTCCAAACTCGTCTACCAGGATCGCAATTATCTGGTTTAGTCAAACCAGAATAGACATGAGCAGAGAGAGGACAGCCCTGGGGTATCTGGCAGGTATTTTTGACAACAGTGAAAGAGAAGATGGACGTGACAGTGAAATTGAAGAGGATGTGTCTGAAGAGGAAGAGGTCAGTGATGAAGAAAGATTGTGTGTGTGTGTGTGTGTGTGTGTGTGTGTGTGTGTGTGTGTGTGTGTGTGTGTGTGTGTGTGTGTGTGTGTGTGTGTGTGTCAGAGGATGAGGGTCAGCAAAAAGAGTAATCATCCTCATCGTTCTAGGTTGCTGCTGGAGAGAGAAAAAAAGGAAGAGGTGCCAGGTCTGCAAGCCGTCTGACGACGTGAAGACAACGACGACATGTGTGACATGTGCAAAACATATTTGCACAAAGCACACCATCACCGCATGTCACTCATGTTTTGGGAATAATTAATCCCCCCCCCCCTCTCATTTCACTTGTTTTTTTTCAACCCTGAAGTTCTTTCCTATGTTCAAAACAAGGAGTATGTTATGTATGTTTATGTTTTAATGAATAAATAAATACATAAATAAATAAACTTGAGTAGCTCTTTATTAAAATGAAGAACAAACTATGATTAGTAGGATTTTTGGGGTTTATAACGACTTTAGAATGGTTGAACATGAGCCGGGTCAAATTGGCCCAAAGGCCCTCGGTGTGACTAAAAGACCATATGAGGGTTGACCTGCCCAAATCCCGTTTGCGCAGGCATTTTGGGCCGCAGATGATGATGATTTTGGCACGTCTCTAATTTGCGTCTGCGACACGCGCCGTGAACCTTTCCGCATCCCGGCCGAGAATTGCATCCCCAACATATTTCGGGGCTGTTTTAACTTAGAAATCAGGGAGCTCACGTCTACCATACAATTATATAACTTTTAAACAGTTACATTTCTGTATAAATCATTACAATATGCTACTGTGAGGTGGGGATGCTGCCGGTGTCCACCCGCAATGCCGACCTTAGGTTTAGGCGTGGGGGGTGGGAGAGGTTAGGTTTAGGGTCTGGGGGAGGTTAGGTTTAGGCGTGGGGGGAGGTTAGGTTTAGGCGTGGGGGCTGGGAGAGGTTAGCTCCAGCCGGTCCACCGACAAGCTGCACGCCGCCTCGCTCAGCTGGTTCTGCTTGTGGGCTAACGGCATTGCGGCCTGTCGGCACATAGATGCGGCACTATGCTGCCGGCGCTGGGGTTCAAAACTCGGCATAACACCTGGCGGACGGCGCAAGGCGGACTGCTATCTTCCCTGCCTTAAGGCATGCACAAACAGGTGCGCAAGCGCCATTAGCGGATACCGCCTGCCGGAAGATAGGGCCCTTGGTGTCTTACAAACTTGCACTTTACTGACCAAAGGGATTGTGTTCTCCTTGATTGTTCTGCTTGTTGTCCAGTCACCGAAAATTAAAAGGAACTGAACTGAAGATCTTTATCATTCTTTTTTCACATATTTTATTTTAAGCATTTTAAACATCTTTATCTCTGAAGGACTTTTAATAGTTTTTTTTAACACACCCTTATTAACACATTGACTGCCAGCCATTTTTTTTTGCTGTAGGTAGCTTCTGCCAAGCCGTTTTTTGAGGATTATGGCTCATTTTACAAGAGCCGAGGATTCGTTTCAGCTTGGAGTTTGTGAACATACAATATCTCAAAAGTACTAATAGAATGTGTACTTTCTCTGTCTAAAAGAGTTAGTTTGTAGAGTTAGTAGTTATGTAAGCATTAGCAGTTGAATACAGCATGGTTTTAGCGTCAGAAAGAATATTCAGAGATAAACGGCTTTTTGTGAAATTGGATGGAACAGTCACTTTAACCATTCATTTTTGGCTCTCTCTCTCTCTCTCTCCCTCCCCCTCTCGCTCTCTCTCTCTCTCTCCCTCCCTCTCGCTCTCCCTCCCTCTCTCTCTCTCTCTCTCTCTCTCTCTCTCTCTCTCTCTCTCTCTCTCCCTCCCTCTCGAGTTGCTTCAACTCCTCCCTCCGTGGGCGGACAAGCTTGTCACCAGTCAGTGCTTTGCTGCTCTCCTGTGCCTGCATGTCTGCACGGCCGCTGTTTGAGGAAGTCAGGATGGACTCGCTCGTTTGGAGTTTTGGTTGAGAGAAGCTTTTGCGATTCTGGTCATATTTATGCTGCGTGTTTCAAAGTGTGTTCCTCCACCTGTAATCTATCACCCGATCATAGTAGATCGGCTGAATCTATTATGTAAATTTGCAATCCCGCATCGCCAGCAATCAGCGCGAAAAGCGTTTTCCCCCATCCATTTTTCATGAGAATGGCTGGGCTGAGAATGGCGTGACAAGTTAAAAAAATGCTTTCCTTTCTCTAGCCAGGAGAGCACTGTTGCCACTTAGTGGGTCGGTGGAATGGGTTGTAAACGTTCGGTGGCTCCAATAATTATATAAGAGATGTAAAAGGGTTAGATGCACAACCCACCGTCAAAAAAAAAAAATCGATGCCAAAAACGTGTAAACACGTTGTTGGCAGGGAACAGCTGGATTCTGAAAACGTGTTCATACGTTGTTGGCAGTGAATGTGTTAAAAAACAAACAAAAAAAACTTTTTTTAACACATCCTTATTGGGGGCATGGTGGCTCAGTGGTAAGCGCTGTCGCCTCACAGCTAGAAGGTCCTGGGTTCGATTCTCACCTGGGACGCTGTGAGCGCTGAAGGAATGCGTGCCCGTCCGCATGTCCTCGAGTGCCCACCGCCCGGGTGGGGTCGTCAAAAAGGGCCTTTCTGTGTGGAGTTTGCATGTTCTCCCCATGCCCCCTGGGGGTTTCCTTCATATAGGAACCCCTCACCAAAACATGAAATATCCTGGTTGCTAATGTGGTGCCTCCTCTGGTCGTTAGGGGCGCCTGTTCGGAGGGAGGGGAACTGGTTGGAATAGCGTGAACCTCCCACGTGCTATGTCCTACCGGTGAAGTTTCCCCTGTCAGGTGAAAAGAAGCGGCTGGCTAACTGCCCATGTCTCGGAGGAAGCATGGAGCTAGTTTCGGCTCTCCCCAGAGAGGCAGAGGGTGGAGCAGCAACCAGGATAAACACATTAAATTAGCACTAATGGGGGATAAAAATGGGATAAAAAATCGGAGGGGAAATATTAAAAACAAAAACACATCCTTATTATAAAAAACACATCCTTATTATAACTAGCAGGATCATACATTTTGCCAGATTTGCTCTGTATCTCATAGCCTACACATAATCTTATCAGTTCAAACTCTACATGTTCTGCACATAATGCTTAAATTGAACGTGTTTCTCCTCCTCCCAAGGTGACAAGCTGAATGAGACCAGTAAGCGGCAGTATAAAAATCCTCCTGATCTGCACTCATTCTTTGGAGTGGTGGAGCCACCCAGGCTGGAGGTCATCTTCAGCAGGCCCAGACATGGCTTCAAACGCCACACCAGCTCTGCCTACTGGTACTCACCACCTCACCACCAGGCAGAGAGAGGAGAGCCGACCGGACGGTTGGTCCGCATGCCAGTTCAAACAAAGGTAAGGTTATGAAGCAACATTCATTGTGTTGAACTCGCTAAAAACTATAAAAAGAGAGATGTCATGTATAGCCTATACTAAGTTGGCTTAGTTAGTCAGCCCGACAGGTGGCACTGTAGCCCAGGTTTCCTATTGTGTTCTACTTGTGTTGTTAACGCAGAATAAAAGTCCGACTCAAGGAACTGGCTGTCTCCTGCGCCGTATGTTACACATGATTTCAAACGCTGCACCAGCTCTGCCTACTGGTACTCGCCACCTCACCACCAGGCAGAGAGAGGAGACCAACCGTCCACGCATGCCAGTTCAAACAAAGGTAAGGTTATGAAGCAACATTCCTTGTGTTGAACTCGCTACTATATCTGACTCTGAGTGACATTACGTTTGACTTTGTCTACAGTCTGTCAACCTAAAAGTGAAGCAAGCTGTGGCTAAACCCATGCTGTGTTAAACAAACAAACAAGTGGGAGCACCTGAGGACCTGGGGCCAGTTGCACCAAGTGGTCTTAACTATGCCTGGTCGTAACTCCTATGTCGCTTTTAGTTAAGACGAGTCTTTAGAGTGGATTTACGCCTGTTGCACCAACAGGGCTTACGTCTGGTCTCAACTACGCTGGTCGTAGCAATGCGTGAATTGCCGGGGAATGCCCCCCTGATTGGCCCACAAATGTGCCTCGCGACCTGCTTGGAGCGTGGTGACGTCAAAACAATTTCACTGACCCCGGCGAAATTGAAAATAACTTGCTTTGTTTTGACTTTTATTGCAAGAAGAATAGCCGATAGAAAATGGCCGAACAAAAGAGAGCACGAAAGGGTAATTTCACGGACATTGAAATAAGGAAACTTATCGAAATGTACAGCCAGCATAGGAAGATACTGACAGCAAAGCAGTCTAATGTAGTAACGAATAAGAGGAGGAAGACTATATGGGCAGAAATAGCGGAGGCGATTAATGTGTGTTCAGACTCTGGCACAATTCGCACAGAGGAAGATTTGAAAAAGAAACTAAGAATCCATCCTACTGGTGGCGGTCCTCCCCTGAAAGAGTCACTGTATAGTGACATAATTGTTGATGTGTTTGGGGAGCATTCCCCTGTATTCACCTGCTTTGACTATATGAGAGCATATAGTCACTATACATATAGACCATATATGAGACCATATAGTCACTATAGGTGAGTCATGACTCCATATAGTCATGGTTTTAGTAGGGATTCTACGCCAGGATTGATAGATGAGACCCCTGTGAAAAAGTTGTTTTCATGATACTGTTAGCATGACAGGGCAGGTGTAATGGTTTGGCATGTGGTAAAGATTCTTTTTTAATTTCTCTTTATTTCTTCTACAGTAAAAAATGGGAAAACGACACGCAGGCCAGTTGACATGCCCCATCCCGATACCAAGTGAACATGGTAAGTACAGAACACCTATCTCTTTTTGTCCTTTTGATGACTGTAAAGAAGTCCGGACCTGCAATGTTTAGTTTTTGTTTGGTCGCCAGATATCATCCAGCGGGGGGAAGCCCCTTCACCAGATGTCTGACTCTGATCCAAGGAGAATCATAGTTGTTCCTCTCTGGGATGGCATTGAGGGCACTCCATGTCGCCTGAGGATGAGGCCTTACACCCATGCCGATGAAGATGATGACGAGGATAGTTCTGATGACGAGGATAGTTCTGATGACGAGGATAGTTCTGATGACGAGGAGTCTTCTGAAGATTTTTATGATGACGATGTTGATTTGATTTATTTTATTTGATTTATTCAATGTTGTTGATGATGTTTCATGAGGATGAGAAATGGTGATAGGCACTGCAAAGTTTTGAATAAGTTATGTTTGGCCTACGATTTGATTTGATTTGATTGATTTAATGTTATTGTTGATGTTTGATGTTGATGTGTTTCGGCATGAAAAAATAAACTGTTTACTACATGGAAAAAAAAAGATTGCATAGGAATTATGAGTGTGCAGTCTGTTTCCTTTGTTTACAACTTAGAACACACTACCAAACATGCAAAGCCACTTTTGCCTGCTCCTTGGTTGACCGTGCAGATGTATAAACTATGACAATTAAGCAAAGAAGTGATTTTATATTTAAATTGAGGTTCTAATTACATTTGAAGACCCAGACAGTAGGCTACATCATGATAGCAGAAAAACACACCATATATAGAGGTGTGTTTTTATTTTACTTTTATCCTGTGTTTACTTGATCCATTTTCTGCTGGAAAACTGCTGCACATGCTCCATGTTTGTTTTATTTTGTCCATGGTTTTGTTTTTTCATGTATTCGCTATGCTTTTTATATCTGCTTGCACACAAATTGCCCTTCTGGGACAAATAATAAACTTGAATCTTGAATCTTGAATCTACATTCGACCAGAGCAAGACGCCATATTATCAGCCCAAAGATCCCTCCTTCCATGACTAAAGAGGCAGCAAGCACTTCGTTGGTGGTGATCAAACTCTCCTTTTTCTCTTCAATGCGCCCATGCCCGGGCTATCCACATCCACTCCCTTGCATCCCCGCTTTGCCTTAAAAAACCCCGGTCAGCCCCTCATCTCCCGGCATGCATAAATTCTCCCCCTGTCAGCCCACGACCTGACTAAAGCATACCCCAGGCGAGCTCCATGACCCCCGTTTTCACTCTCCCAGTTCCTGAAATAACTTTAAATTCCTTTGGGGGATGTCCTATCTCATACAGCACTGACGCCCCTCTCTCATAAGCAAGAGGAGCGTCACATCATGGAGTCATACGCCATACTCAAACTGTCTATTCTGATTCAATAAAGTTTCTTAAAATTATATTAAGAGTCTCTCATGATTGAAGTGTAGTCGTAGACTGAATTTCAATCATGGAAGACCAAATAAGGCATTAATAGAGCACCCCATGCTGTCATACCCCTCAGCCCAAATGACCTCACTAAATGACGTCACCATCTCCGACGTCACCTTCTCCATGACGTCATCTTTGCAGTGTGACGTCAGTTGCCCAAATGACGTCAGTTATGACATCATAAATGCCCTTCTCCTGGTACTATATAAGGCCCCCATCACCACAGCTTAAATCACACTTGTGCAGTCATCACTCACCTTGTGTCAGCATCACGCATTCATCCAGCATCTCCAGAGCAAGAAGCTTCATCCCACCACCTCCCCAGATCACCACCAATGTTATGACTCCCCTTGCCCTGCCCTTGCCCTGCCACTCCGAACGTTAACTTCCATTATTCGGACTGGCGGTCGTTCACCTTAGAAGCTGCAATGCCGACCTTAGGTTTAGGCGTGGGGGTGGGAGAGGTTAGGTTTTGGGTTAGGGTCTGGGGGAGGTTAGGTTTAGGCATGGGGGGAGGTTAGGTTTGGCGTGAAAAACGGGGAACATAGACATGATCCCTTTCTGAGTGCCGATATTTCGGAGTGGCAGAACGTCGGAGTGGCAGCACGTCGGAGTGGCAGCATGTAACCGGTTTAGGCATGGGGGAGGTTAGGTTTGGCGTGAAAAACGGGGAATATAGAACCCGGGGAACATAGACATGATCCCTTTCTGAGTGCTGATATTTCGGAGTGGCAGAACGTCGGAGTGGCAGCACGTCGGAGTGGCAGCATGTAACCCCGTCCCCTGCATACTCAAATCCAACCAATGGTCAATGCAAATCACAACATGAAGTTACAGCACATATAAATGAGCCTGATTATCAATTCAAAAGAAAAAGAGTGGCAACATGTTGCTGGCTACAGTAAATGCATGACAGAGGGGAAAAAAGGAAATAAAACCTGTCCGATTCAGAGATGGAGGGGGAAAAAAGTGGGATTTGGTGCGAGAATGTTATGTGTATTATAACATTGCACCTGAAACATGTATTACTCACTGTATTCACTTCAGTCAGCAGCACCGAGGCACACCGCTGTGCACTGTGTGCCTTTCATCCCCTCATCTTGCTGCTGTGCCAAATGCGCACACACAGACAGCCTGTCACCATGGATTCTCTACTTAATTCTAACCCATTTCTGCCATTAAAAATTCTCTGTAATCTCTGTCATCTGCTTGCTAATTATGTGTGTCAATTATGTTCTTATCACCATTCAATCAAAGAGTACAACTTGATGTGTAAATGTCGCATTTTGGCACTCACATCCCATCGCAATCGTGTCGATAGCACCAACATGTTATGATAGCCTATTGTAGCCTAGATTTTTTCTTTTCATTCCATTGACATTATTATGCAGTTTTGAAGATAAAGCAAGGTACAATGACAACAATATAGCCTATGATGGGTATGTTTATCTTGCCTTTTATTGGGCCTGTATTATTTTATTTAATTGATATAATTGTATCGTATTTAATTTTTAATATTTGTTCTTATTGTAGATCATAATTAGGTCTACAACTTTCACCTAATCATTTTAAATCTGTTTTTGCAAATTAACTATTCATATAGAAATAAATAAATACCGTAAATGACCATTAACAGCCACATTGCCATGACCACATGGATTGAAATAATTAATCACGGAGATTGTGTTGGCTGGTAGATATGATTGTTCCAACATTCTAAACATTTCCGATGACTTGAGGAAAAACAGACTTTATTGATACAGGAGCGATCATTCAAAAAAAAATTGCGAACAAAATACTTTTCCAAACGCATTCACTGCAAATAAGTTACCAAGCGTTATCTCTGCTTGTCACAACAAAGGGAGACTGCACACTTCAACTGGACTGCGGCCGGTCAGGCATTTCGGCATTGGAAATACTTTGTGTGGGATAAGGTGCGTACAGTATGTGTGCACTTCTCAGTCTTCGCCACTAAGCAACTGGGGCCGCTGGACTTGAAGATGGGTCAGGGTTTGCGTAGATTATTTGCGTAAGTTGTCTTGTTTACTTTTAAACAGGTTTGTTGTTTTGTTTTTTACATCTATACGTCTGTGTGGCATACCTTTACAAGACGATACTGGGTGGTGAAACACGGATTGGATCGAGTAGATAGTCACTGGACAGGTTAGTCATGGTTTTAGTAAGGATCCTATGCCAGGATTGATAGATGAGACCCCTGTGAAAAAGTTGTTTTCATGATACTGTTAGCATGACAGGGCAGGTGTAATGGTTTGGCATGTGGTAAAGATTCTTTTTTAATTTCTCTTTATTTCTTCTACAGTAAAAAATGAGAAAACGACACGCAGGCCAGTTGGCATGCCACGCAGGCCAGTTGGCATGCCCCATCCCGATACCAAGTGAACATGGTAAGTACAGAACACCTATCTCTTTTTGTCCTTTTGATGACTGTAAAGAAGTCCGGACCTGCAATGTTTAGTTTTTGTTTGGTCGCCAGATATCATCCAGCGGGGGGAAGCCCCTTCACCAGATGTCTGACTCTGATCCAAGGAGAATCATAGTTGTTCCTCTCTGGGATGGCATTGAGGGCACTCCATGTCGCCTGAGGATGAGGCCTTACACCCTCACATCCGAGGAGAGGGACGAGTTTGAAGAAGAGGACCTGATGTGGGCGCCCTACAATCAGGAGCCACGCCCCTTCCCTCCTGGACCCAAATCCCTCCATGCCCGTCCCCAAACCCGGAAGCCCCACTCCCCCCTACAACTTCCAGGACC
Source organism: Poromitra crassiceps (assembly GCF_964638095.1). NCBI lineage: Eukaryota > Metazoa > Chordata > Actinopteri > Beryciformes > Melamphaidae > Poromitra > Poromitra crassiceps. Next base: position 2,832,670 of record NC_139652.1, read on the forward strand.
CAGTAGCCTCCCGTAACGAGGTTGACGATGAGGACGCTGACCGTTTTTTCCCTACCCAAAGTTCTTAGATTTTTTCAGTTACCATTTTATATGCCCATTCCCCACCTTATTTAGCCTTGTTTTATTTTTTTAACACATTGAGTGCCAGCCATGTTTTCATTCCTGTAGGTAAGTTGTGCCAGGGGTGTTTTTGACGATTCTGGCTCATTTTAGAACAGCCGAGGATTCTTTTCTGTTAAGAATTCATGAACACCAATCATCTAAAAATAACTAATAGAATGTGTGCTTTCTCTGTCTAAAAGAGTTAGTTTGCAGAGTTAGTAGTTATGTAGATATTAGCCGTTGAGTACAGCATGGTTTCAGCGTCTGGAAATTTATTCAGAGATAAATGGCTTTTTGTGAAACAGTCACTTTAACCATTCATTTTTGGCATCAGTAAGACCGTCAGACATTCTAAACAATAGTTTTGAACAGTAATTTCCTCCATAACAACAGGAAACACCCCTCTCATTCAAACTCCTCCCTCCGTGTGTCTTCTCCTCCTTCCTCCTGGCTCTAACAGCGGGCGTGTCAGAAGCGCGTTGCTGCTGCTGCCTGCCTGCCTGTCTGCGTGCGGCCGCTCTCGGGCAAGACGAGTCTGAAATGGATTACTGTCAAATCGCCTCGCCATTTCCTTGAATGGCTTGCTCCCGCGGTGTGTGTGTGTGTGTGTGTGTGTGTGTGTGTGTGTGTGTGTTCGCGCGTTGCTCCGCGGCTCCGGGGCGGAGGGGATCTCTGTCCGTTCTGTGTGTGTGTCTCCGGGCTTCTGACTGTAAAATCGCCAAGCCATTTCCGCGGGAGGAGGCTGCTTTTGGTCCACGGGTCCGTGGCTGTGGCTTCTCTCTGTCTCTGTCGCCACTTAGTGGTCGGTAAAATAGATTACACACATTGTCTTGCTCCAATAGTTATCTCGAAGATGTAAAAGGGGTTGATTGATGTCCCACCGTCAAAAAAAAAAAATGTTTATGTAAGACGAGTTAGCTCGTCCTTGGCACTCAAGCGCTGGATTATGTAAGACGAGTTAGGTCGTCTATGGCACTTAATGAGCTAATAAGATGGCCGCTTGCCGCTGGGTGAGGGGAGCTGCCCAATTGCGTCGTGCGGGAAGAGGGTGAAGGTGCTGCGCAAGCACCTGCTCCTCCACAGAGAGCTGACGGAGGAGGAGAGGGTCTCCATCAGGAGCTGATGAGACAGGCGGCCATCGAGGCATTGGCCCGCCTCAGGGCATCAAACCCAAGCCCACCCATGCATACAACCATGGACCAGGGAGGGCAAGGAGAGCAGGAGCCCGGGGCATCCCCCGAACCAGCCCGCGCAGCAGCCGCCGCCGCAGAACCTGAGCTGAGTGAGGCTGAGCTCCGGGAGGAGAACAAACAACTAAAGGAGGACAAAACCCAGGTGTAACCAATAACATTACCGATGGTTCCATTCCATTGAGGTGTTCCAGTGCCAGGGTCCTCATTAATGTTGTTGTGTACACCTGTGTTTACCCTGCTTTGAAATGTCAAAGTAAGTCAAGTAACATTCCAGAACATGACTGCCAACAGCAAAACACACTTCTAACAATTGCAATTTGTAACAACCGTGAACGGGTGGAACAAGAGTCGCTGACAACTTATCTGATCCAAATATATTTTCTTCCGCTCGCAGATGAAGAGGGTCATGGAAGAAATTGCAAGGTTGGAGGAGGCAGCCAAAAAGGCCAGAGCGGAGATGCTTGAGAAATTCATGGCTGGAGAGTGATAGAAGGATCAAATGAGAGAATGAGGAGGGGGGGTTTGAAGTTGTGAGTGTTTCTCATTTCCATTTTTCTTTTGCACGTTCTGTTTATCTATTTATATATTTGTGGATTTGAAGAGCACTGAAGAGTTAAATGTTAAATGTGAAGTTAAATCTTATGTTGTCATTGTTTGCCTGAAGCCAGTTCATTTAGTTTTTCATTAGTGCTTCTATTTTATTTGTCTATTTATTTATTACTTATTTATCTTCTTGTAATGTAATGTTGGGAAAAGTCTTTATGTTTGTAATCATTAAACCTTTACTTAAAAAAAAAACTAAAAACTAAAGGAGGACAACAAAGGACTAAAGCAGGAGAACAAGGCCATGCGGGAGGAAAACAAGGCACTGCGGGCCAAATTGAGGGCCATGGTAAAGGTAAGTGAAGTTGTGAGTTGTTCTGAATCTTGGATTAACCAAAAAGTGAACTCTACTGGTTGAGATGTTTTGCATGAACTGTAATACCATCTGATATATTCAGTGTTCCTGCAAAAAAAAATGATACACAATTCATTTAAACAGATGGACATTTGCTGGTCTCAGTTCATTTATTTCCACGGCTCAAACCTTCAGATTTGTTGAAATACTGATCTATAGACCCCTTATACAGCTTGTCAACATTGAGCTGCGCGCGCATCGTGTAGGCAAAAAGCCGTCAGCCCAGCATTGACAGACAGTGAGAACTGTGTAAAAGCCCCGCTGTCAGGACTGCTCTATGCCCATCTGCAACACACAGTTATATTTTAGTTTTAGAATGCAGTTCTCGGCTTACTACCACAGCTTATTGCCTAGTGATAAGCAATGTTATGCATTCGAAATTAACGTTGTTTAATGGGATACGTCTTACAGACCCATACGCACTGGCGCTGTCAATTGGCCAAGCCTAGTGGCCCGGCAATACATATCGTGCATTCCTTTATAACTGGGGATAGCGTAGATAATTATTCTGTAACTTGCAAAGATATATTGTTATGTTGATAATGCACACAACTCAATAATGACATTATGTAACGTTACTTGGTCGTTCTAACCGAGTGATGTGGCTGAGCAGCCTACAGTTTCAGGCAGCTTACCTGATTATGAAGAGCACTACAAAGTCGGGCATTTTTAATGATGTCCTCGTTCCGGGGTCATCCCTATGTTCCCCGGGTCCTATGTTCCCCGGGTCCTATGTTCCCCGTTTTTGTGGGACCGGGGAACATAGAAGCCGCAATGCCGACCTTAGGTTTAGGCGTGGGGGTGGGAGAGGTTAGGTTTTGGGTTAGGGTCTGGGGGAGGTTAGGTTTAGGCATGGGGGGAGGTTAGGTTTGGCGTGGGGGCTGGGAGAGGTTAGTGAAAAACGGGGAACATAGGACCCGGGGAACATAGGTACGCTCCCCTCGTTCCAATCAGTTCAACTCAATAATGACATTATTTAACGTTACTTGGTTGTTAACTAACCGAGCGATGTGGCTGTTACTAGCAGCCTACTACAGCTTACCTGATATGAAATGAGCGAGCACTGCAAAGTCGGCAATTTTTAACGATTTCCTCTTTCGGCTTGCAACCAAAGACACTTACGGTTAGCATTAAAAGCAGTATGAGTTGACGGGATTCGGTAAAACTTTAGTCCTTGCTTTGTTGATAGTGTAACAGACTGTTCAGTGTTGTGTTGTGTTCTATTGCGTGTGTGCGAGGCTGTGTATGTTCCCTCGAGTTGCGTAGAACAGGATATGTGGTGAAAAGCTTGTTATAACCTTACAGCCTGGCTCTATCGTTTATTATTTTATTAACCAAGTGTGAATAGGCGGACCCGAATACTCTGCTACAATAGCTTTCCGATTCTGGCATCGCACTGTACAACACGAAGACATATCTAGCTCGAATAGTTTTCGGGCGACTGGAAAACTACTTGACAGGGCTGCGCGGAGTCTGTCTTTCTGCCTCCGTCTTGCGCATCTGACGCTGCTTGTTGTCATTGTGACGTAGGCGTATAAGGGGTCTATAGAAGTTAAAATAAAAAGATTGCATAGGAGTTATGAGTGTGCAGTCTGTTTCCTTTGTTTACAACTTAGAACACACTACAAAACATGCAAAGCCACTTTTGCCTGCTCCTTGGTTGACCGTGCAGATGTATAAACTATGACAATTAACACATTGAATGCCAGCCATGTTTTCATTCCTGTAGGTAAGTTGTGCCAGGGGTGTTTTTGACGATTCTGGCTCATTTTAGAACAGCCGAGGATTCTTTTCTGTTAAGAATTCATGAACACCAATCATCTAAAAATAACTAATAGAATGTGTGCTTTCTCTGTCTAAAAGAGTTAGTTTGCAGAGTTAGTAGTTATGTAGATATTAGCCGTTGAGTACAGCATGGTTTCAGCGTCTGGAAATTTATTCAGAGATAAATGGCTTTTTGTGAAACAGTCACTTTAACCATTCATTTTTGGCATCAGTAAGACCGTCAGACATTCTAAACAATAGTTTTGAACAGTAATTTCCTCCATAACAACAGGAAACACCCCTCTCATTCAAACTCCTCCCTCCGTGTGTCTTCTCCTCCTTCCTCCTAACAGCGGGCGTGTCAGAAGCGCGTTGTGCTGCCTGCCTGTCTGTCTGCGTGCCTGCCTGCCTGCTTGCCTGCGTGCGGGGACGAGTCTGAAATGGATTACTGTAAAATCGCCAAGCCATTTCCTTGAATGGCTTGCTCCCGCGGTGTGTGTGTGTGTGTGTGTGTGTGTGTGTGTGTGTGTGTGTGTGTGTGTGTGTGTGTGTTCGCGCGTTGCTCCGTGGCTCTGGGGGGAAGAGATCTCTGTCCGTTCTGTGTGTGTGTCCGGGCTTCTGACTGTAAAATCGCCAAGCCATTTCCGCGGGAGGCGGCTGCTTTTGGGTCCCGTGGCTGTGGCTTCTCTCGGTCTCTGTCGCCACTTAGTGGTCGGTAAAATAGATTACACACATGCTCTTGCTCCAAATAGTTATCTCGAAGATGTAAAAGGGGTTGATTGATGTCCCACCGTCAAAAAAAAAAAATGTTTATGTAAGACGAGTTAGCTCGTCCTTGGCACTTAAGCGCTGGATTATGTAAGACGAGTTAGGTCGTCTCTGGCACTTAATGTGTTAAGCAAAGAAGTGATTTTATATTTAAACTGAGGTTCTAATTACATTTGAAGACCCAGACAGTAGTCTACATCATGATAGCAGAAACAAGGTGGCTACAGATGCATCAGGTCATCCTGTCATTGAAGGTTGGAGGCAGTAGATTCTTGGAGACAACAGTGAGCCATGTCAGCCTGGTTTTGCAGCATGTCAGATTTTCAAACCTGTCCAACAAATCAATATAAAATATCAAACAATGTTGCTGCCTGTCCAAAAATCTATAAGTAAGTCACATTGGTTAATTTTACATGTGTTATTAATACAAATTTAACGTTACTCTAGATTAGAGACTAGTGAGCAGATTACTAAAATATACTGTAGTGGAGGTAAGCCACATTTTTTAAATGAGGTTGATAGTTTACTCACTTGTTCTCAGATCATCTGTATCAATGAGGTGGGTAACTCACATTGGATAGTTTACCCACCTCATTTACCAACCATTACACCCCTGACTGTAATGTTAGTTAAATATGCTGGCTGCTGTTTATTATGTTGGTATTCGTAATATAGTTAATCACTTAGCTAGTGTTTTAGTCCAAGTGACAGACCAAGGGAAGCATACAGACTGATCAGTGATATCACGTTAGTGCTCATAAACTACTAGCGTAGTACTGCATTGACTAGCTCACAAAAGTTGCTAATAAAATAAACAGACTTTAAAAGGGGTAAGTTAGTGGGTAAGAGCACATTTACCAAAGAACTTACCATAAATTAATATTTTATTTGGACTCAGATTATGTTGAAAAGACATCTTAGCGAACGCTTGCCACCAGAAGCTGCCGAACTTTCACGACTTAGGTCACGTCTTAATACCGAATTGCTGGCTAAATGAATGCAAATCATAGTAAAGTGCAACTGAAAATCATTACAAAAAGTTAACAGCGAGTTATGTTGTGTGGTGTTTGGATTTGACAGGAAGCAGGAACTACAATACCAACGTGAACCACGTGATACTTTTCCAAGCCCGCTATTGGATGATAACTACAAAACATGCATGTCGGACCCTAAACATACTGTAGCTGTCCGCTCTCTTTACCGGAGAAAATGCAAGTTCACAGAGTTAGCGATCACAAAATATGATCAGAAAATACGAGTGGCAACAGTTTTAGTTTTATTTGTTGAGACATGTCTCAGTTGTTAATAAAGGACTGGGTTCTCCATCTGTAGGGATCGTTTAAGTGCACCAAATCTCCCGTTGGCCCACAGTCTACTAAAGAAAGTTGAATTTTTCCTTGTATCATATTTTTAAGACAAGTTGTCATATGTATCCACCTTACTTTTTTAATGCCCCGCTGTAAAATAATTATGGGTACAAGGTCCGGTTTAACGTGACTTGATTGTTGCAGCTTGCCATTTCCTCGTTCTCTACTGAAACGTAGGGGTTAGTTTCGTATAAAAACTACATAGCTTGTGGAAGCTCGTGGCATGTCGCCGGTCTTCAGCTTTGCCGGTAGAGAAACGGACGTCACTTGGCGACAGTGTTGTATGTAGTCTTTCTGATTTATAACTTATAGTGCAACAGTTTGGCGACAAACTGCGACTTTCTTGACATGCAAAGTTATGTTTTAAATTGACAAAATTAACGTTGGCACCCCGTGGCACAATTCAAACAGGATCAAAAGAGTAACATTATTCTCCGTCCACCGCCATTCATATTTTTTCCAGCACTGGTACAGGGAGAAAGCAGGAAGTGACGTTTCACTTTGGCTCTCTATTCATGATCTTTGAATGTTGCTTTGCTTGTGGTATCTTATTTGTAAAGAGACTTTAGGGTTAAATATAAAATATATATAAGTACACATAACCTTATCATTTCAAACTCTGTACATGTTCTGCACATAATGCTGACATTTAACATGTTTTTTCTCCTCCAGGGTGACAAGCTGAAGGAGGCCAATAAATGGCAATATTATAATCCTGCCGATCTCTACTCGTTCGTTGGAATGGTTGAACCCCCCAAGCTGGAGGACATCTTTGGAAAGAAGAAGCCGAGGTATTTCAGCCGCAGCAGCTCTGCACTTTGGGACTGGCCACCAGGGGTCTCATCTATCAAACCTTGCGTAGAATCCCTACTAAGGATTCCTACGACTGTTGAAAAGAATGACTAACCTATCAGTAGCTGTGTTTCCATTACAGTTTTTCGCAAAATAATTGCGATATTTCTACAACTTCGACAATGTACAATTGCGACTTGTAGGCGTTTCCATTGAAGTTGAGTTTCGCAATTCCCGTTACCAGCAGCTGCCACAGTGATTACGCACGCGGATCTGCCCCATATCCCGTCCCCTGCATGCTCAAATCCAACCAATGGTCAATGCAAATCACAACATGAAGTTACAACACATATAAACGAGCCTGATTATCAATTCAAAAGAAAATTAGTTGCAAAATGTTGCTGGCTGCGGTGAATGCAGTGAGCGCGACAGGCAGAGGAAAAAAGCCTAATAGCCTAATAGCCTACAACTGGTCCGATTTAGAGATGGAGGGGGGAAAAGGCTGATTTGGTCAATAATTACAATTTTGTGTAGCTATTATAATTATAACACTGCACCTGAAACGTGTGTAATGTATTACTCACAGTCACTGTATTCACTTCAGTCAGGAGCACGCACCGCACCGGTGTGTGCTTGCTTTTCATCCCTTATCTCGCGCTGTGCCAAATGCGCGAGTCCTGTCATCGGTCCTGTCACCATGGACCGATTTCTGCCATTAAACATTATCTATTTTATATTTATTTTGCATAACACTCGTCTTTCTGCTAGCGTTGCTTCAAAGTTTTCCATTGCTGCGGAGGTTTTGCCACGGCTTATCGAACCGTTTCTTCCTCATTTTTCGCTGCTTTTCCAAAGCAGAATGGGTCACATGACGTGCTAATGCGAAAAAACTGTTTCCATTACACTTTTGCGATAAACTGCTATATCGACACGTCTGAAAAACCACCTCATGAGAGCGCAAAAACGTTTTGCGATATTTGGGAGGTTTTTCGAAATTTACGTGTTTCCATTACCCAATTTCTATTGCGATATTTAGATTTTGCGCATTTATGAGGGTAATGGAAACACGACTACTGACGGCGCGCACACCTGAACGCAATTCCCCGTTACCAGCAGCTGCCACAGTGATTACTGTTTTGGGAAAAGTTGGATTCCAGTCCGGCCCCTGTCCCCAAGGACAGCACCTGGCCTCCGATCAGAAGGTGATTTAAAGGTTGTTAATACTTTTCCCACGTGTCCAATTGATTTCAACTTATGACAAAACCAGAATGACAAAATGATTTTCTGATAATTAAATGTTCTTTTATATAGAAATAATTGCAGTATACAGAGCAGAATCAAGTAAACAATAAACAATATGCATACCAACAAACAGAAATTTCTGGGTCCAGTTTCAAACTTCTTTCTCCCGTGGGCCACAACCAGAACCAGTTGTAGAGAGCAGAGATCAAAAGATGGAAAAAGCACACTGTGTTCTCCTCTCAGTCTGGTTTTAACCACTTCCCTGCTGGGAGGATCTTGGTAGGCGTGCCTTCCTTAGCCGTCCCCCTCTCCCTGGTAGGCGTGTTTTTTCTTCCTCTGGGACCCTCATATGTCATGGCATTTTAGCAGAAGTACACATGCACTAATAGTCATCTAATAACTTTCCTTGATAATAAAACAACTGTCAATACATTTACTAATATTTACCAGCTTTGATACATTTAAATTCCATACACAGCGTTATACATAGCAAAAGCTTACAACATTGCAATAAAGATCCAATTGTCACAGAATCGGTGAGCAGACGGAAATCTCTCAACCATAGAGGTTAAGTAAAAACGCTGTCATGAGCTAATCTCACCCCATTTAGGCCCGTCTAGGTAAAACCCAATTTGGATCAGAAATCCACGGATGCAATCCAAATGGTTTCTTAATTTTTACAAGCAAGCAGTCAAGCATAGCAGTTTATTAAATAGCTGGATTTAAAATTAAAATGAAAAGAAAAATAACTAAGAAATCCTTTCAACTGACCTGAAAAAGAAGTTTTTATTCATACATGTATTTGGTTAATTCATAATCACAATTTTAATGTGTTCATTCCCCGAGACCAAAGCCTTGGCCCAATGAGATTCGAATCCTGGGGCCCTTCTTCTCACACCAAAGCCTTAAAATAAGTCCTCTCCTTCTCTGTGGGCATCGAGTTTATAATCCCAACTTTATTTCATAAAATATCAAATCCACTCAGTCAATCTGTAAGATATATAGTCACAATATGCATCAATCCACATACAATATAAAAAGTAATAGAAAAAATGAGTACTATTCTATAAGTAAACTGAATAGTATTCTAATACAAGTTAAATGATAAATACTTGCAATTAAGTGAATACTATAAACGTAATATCAAAAAGCAACAAGAAGATTGAATAATAAGCAACAACATTCAAACATGAGAGAAAACCATCATTCATTTAGATTGTTAAATGCATAATGTTGATTTCCTTTCCACATAGCTTCTGCCTGCTGCAGGCAACTTGTCCTTGTGGAATGTCCCCCCACTTTTGTTAATGTTCTCATAGCCATTTGTCTTAGAAAAACACCATAAACCTGTAATCTTTTCCAGACTTGTCCCCAAATTGACTGAGCAGAGACCATATATCCATTAAAGGTTAACAGACCATCCTTAGATAACAGTTTAAAAGGAGTCTTACTGATAACCAGAACCAAACCATCTGTTGAACCCATTATCTGACATCCTGGCGGAACATTAACCTCTCCATGGCCTTTCCTTGCAGAGAGGAAGTCCTCCCCTCACTGTGACCTCCAAGGAAGAAACATTATATTTCTCAATTTGAAATGATGTTTTCTATCAATTCCCTCTTTCACACCTATTCAATAGGTGTGAACCTTACTCCATTATTTCGTCCCAATGCGGGACCGGACGGTCCAATTCCATATCCTCCAGATTCAACAGTGGCATATGGAGAGGAACCGCTTCATCTCTGCCCTCGATTGCCGCAGCTATGCATCTCAGGATCAGCGCCCTAATACATGGAACACAACAACATCCACACAAAACCAGAACAGCCACTGCAGCACTGAGAGACATGAACATTACATATATTAAATTTTTGTATTTACCAAACCATTTTCCCATGAAGTCGCTTAGTGGATTGGAAACACCTGAATGTTCCTTCATCTCATTTGACAGTGCTCTTAGTCCGGCCAGGGCCCTGGATACTGATCCATCCGGAGCGGTATTGTTTGGAATGAACGTGCAACATAATCCTCCTGGGAACATAGAACAAACGCCTCCCTTTTCCGCCAATAACATATCCACTGCCATTCGTGTTTGATATGTCATTAGTGAGTTTGCATGTAGCTCCTCTGCGATTCCTTCCACTGCATCCCTCGTCAAATTGGCCAGTCTCTGGACGTTGTAATGCACAAAGTTTATTCGATCAACATTTTTATTAATCGTGCACCACCAACAAATTGATGATTCGAATCCTGAAGCAATTTGATCTACTATTTTATACTCAGAAGGGACACCCCGCGGAATTCCGATCGCGTCAATATATACTGGTCCTTCTTTAAGATCCCAGTCATATGACGATACTTTTCTCTTGTTAAGATCCCAGTCATATGACGATACTTTTCTCTTGCGACGGGACATTGCCATCAAGGGGGTGTACCTCTGTACTGCGTCATCAATTTCATCAATGCTCATGGGGGTCACGGTTATAGGAGCGATTAATGACACAATCGTGCACGTGCCTCCCCATTCACGGGGCATAGTACTGTATAGGACTCGGCCACCACAGTACCACCATAAATCAGATCTGGCTATGGGAAATTCACTGTATGTGGTACTATTTGTGAAATCAAAATTCCTGCTGCACCATTCTTTATCCAGATAGCCCATATGGACTTTCCCCATCCTTGTGATGCAAGTGTGATTAGCTGGGATAGGAGTAAAAACAGGTGGGATGGCGTTCTTGTCTGTCATTGGAAAATATTCCTCTAGTCCTAAACATGTTTTTGCTGGGTGAGAGGTGAGGTGTAAATCCAGCACACATCGCAGAGTCATCGGGCCAGCTCCCCCCCCGTTGGTTGCTGTGGTAAGCACAGAGGGCACAGTTAATAGAGCCGGCCGAGCTGCTGAGCAAATGACACAATCAGTCCTATTGTTCAGCAGCTTTGCTTGTGCATCCATCCTATTCATCCATTCGTTATTGTTATAAAAACCTGTCTCTATTCTGACAACATCCGCTAATTTGAATGGCTTGCTGGCCCTATAAATGTGGCTCACTATGTTTCCGGGAGACGTGTTCTCTGGTGACTGCTCTTTTCGAGGGGAAATCACCTGAATAGTAATTTTCCCTTTTGGATCATTGGCGGGGCTTTGACTGGTACCAAACATGCGTCGATACTCGTATGCGGCTAGGAGATATACACCTGAGTCTGAGGTTTTCGCCCCATGGAGAGTAACATATACTGGGTTACTTTTCCCGTCCTCATAATCGGTCCCTTGTATTAATGTTATCCTATTTTTAAGTGAGTGATCCTTGTTATAGCCCCAATCGTTACCGGTGTTAGCTACAGTGTATCCATAGACATTGTTAGCACCGCCACACGTCTCCCCTACGCATAGGTATTTGACAAATCTCCTATATCTACTCTGATCGCCCTGGCATATAGCTACGTCACAAAAATCAATGGTTATAGTGCTTGTTGACCCCTCCTCAAATTCCAAAACCAGAGAGGGATGAGAGCCTCTTAATGATTTCCTCTTCCTCCCTGGTGTTAGAGGAGCCATGCCCCTCTCAGCAGGGGATATTGTCAGTCTGGGGGTATAAATCAGATTCTGGAAGGGGGGTTTTGTCAGGTCAGTCAAGTCATTGGGGTGAGTGTTTCCTGTTGTTGTCATTACGTCATCTGTGATAATCAGGTCTCTGCGTTCCATGTTTTGAAAAGCCACTATAAGTGAGAGATACACCGTACACACCACCAGGAAACTGATTACCACTTTTGTCGGTTCACAGACCCACTCCAGAAACAGCAGCCGCTGCCTCTGGACTCTCAGATCGGGTCTCATCATCTTGCCCCTGTGATGACTCTAGAATGTTATCTCTAGTGTCTGCTAAACTCCTTTCTGGGGCGTCAGCTCTTGTGCACTGGTTAACGTGATACCACGTATCCTTTTTGTCCAACAGCCTCACAGCATGTGAGGTTGCTTGTGATACCTGAAATGGTCCTTTCCAGCGAGGTGCTGGCCAGTGCCTCTTGATTACTTTGACATACACCCAGTCTCCCTCCGTCACGTGGGGTGTGTCTTGTGGCTTAGATTCTCTGGTTCTTTTCTCCGTTGCCTGAAATGAAATGGAGGCTACCAATGCAGTTAGCGATTGGTAGTACTCTTGGTGATCAATGGATCCTAGATCCAACATACTGACACTTTTGTCTATGTTAGCCGGACTGGGGAACGCTCTTCCTGTGAGGAGCTCGTGTGGGGAATAGCCTGTATTGGGATTGCGCGATTCTCTCAGTGATTTGAGAGCAATCGGTAGAGCTTGAATCCATGTCAGCTTGCTATCAGCTTGTATCTTGGCCATTTTATCTTTCAAGATCCGGTTTGTGACTTCTACCGCACCTTGGCTTTGAGGGTGGTAAACAGCGCCGAACTTGTGGATGATGCCCAATGCTTTCTCTACTGTCTGTAAATCCTCATTCTTAAAATGAGAACCATTATCTGATCTCACCACCTGGGGGAATCCGTGGGTCGGAATATGATGGTTAATCAGATACTTGCACACTGTTTTAGAGTCTTCTCTTTTAGCAGGAATGGCATTTACCCATTTGGTGAAAGTGTCCACTATTACTAGCAGATACCTGTATCCCTGGACCCTCTGTTGTGAACCCATATCCGTATAGTCAATGACTATTTCTTGAAATGGCGCTGTGGGGACTGGAAAGGACCCCATGTGCGGCTTAATTGTTGGTCTAGGGTTATGTTCTTTACAAATTTTGCACGTCGCCAGAAACTCTGTCACCATGTTGGTTATATCAGGATGCCACCATTGTGTCAGTTTTTCCAATGTTCGTGCCTTCCCTACGTGTTCCATCCCATGCGCTTCCTTTATCAGCATATGGGCTAAACCTGCCGGCAAAACCAACCTCCCATCGTGAGCTCTCCACAGTGTTCCATTTTTAGTGGCTCCCTTGTTCAACCACCTGTTCTTTTCATATGCCCCTGCCTTTTCCTGTAGGTTTATCAAATCATTCTCTGAGCATGATTGATGTGGGGGAGGGGTGTCGTTTGATGCCTGCAAGATCCCTTGCACTGCGTCAACATATCCTGCCTGACTCTTTGCTGCTTTGTCAGCTGCTTCATTTCCCCTGGCTACACTGGAATCTCTCGGGTCATGACCTTTGCATTTAACTATTGCTACTCTGCAGGGTTTCATGAGTGCAAACGCTAACTCTACTACCACCTGCTGGTGTTTCACAGGGGTGCCTGAAGCTGTCTTGAACCCATTTCTAAACCATTTTGCTAAATCATAGTGACAGGCCCCGTGGGCGTAACTCGAGTCCGTGTATATGGTCACTTCCTCTCCCTCTGCCTGGTCTAATGCTTCCTTCACAGCCACCAGCTCTGCCCTCTGTGCCGAGGGATGGGTTCGAATGCGTCCTCCTTTCACTAGTTTATACTGACCCGGTTTGTCCTCCTCCTCAGTCACGACTGCGTATCCTGCTTTTAGGCCCTCTATGGGGTCTCTGTAACAACATCCATCAGTGTACAGTACTCTTCCCTCTTTTAGAGGCTCATTCTCCAGATCTTTCCTAATTTTTACCTCCTGTGCCACCCTCTCAACACAAGAGTGCATCGGCATCCCTTTCATGCTGTCAGCCATATTTATTCCATCGTGTACAAACGTTAGGTTGTCTTGATGCAGGATTTTTTCTATGCGTGTTTGTCTGAGCCCAGACATGGTAAACGCGCTTGACGTCACATAAGCCACCACCCCATGTGTTGTTAAAACTACTAGAGGGTGATGTTGCACTATGTGTGCTGTTTTGCTTATGGCTTTCGCCACTCCAGCAGCATACCTGGTGCATGCTGGTTCTGTTTTTTCTATAGCGTCTAATTGAGAGCTGTAATACATCAAAATCTGTCTTCCCTGATTAGTTTTTTGGAACAGAACCGCACTTGTCACTCCACTGTGCTCTGACACATCCAGATAGAATGTCGTTCCGTAGTCTGGAACAGCAAGGGCCGTTATGCACGACATTTCCTGTTTCAGACTAATGAACTGTTGCTCAGCTTCTGTGGTCCAATTTAACCTGTTTTTCAGATTTCTGATGCCCTGTTCAGCAACTAGGGCTCTCAACAAAGCAGCTTTCTCTGCGTAGGACTCTACATAATTCCTGCTATACCCAGTGAGACCTAGAAAGGATAGCATTTCTTTGACTGTTTCGGGTTTTGCGTGGTCCTTGATGGATCTGAGTTGGCCGGGCGATACGGCTGAAGCATTCTGTGATACTTCTCGTCCTAGGAAAGTAACGGTGCTGCGACAACACTGCACCTTCTTCCTACTCACTTTGAATCCGTGTTCTCCCAGATGCACTAGGACGTTTTGAGTGAATTCCAGACAGGATTCCACTGTTGGCGAGGCAATTAATATATCATCTACATATTGTATCAATATCGTACCTGTGAGGACCACTAAAGGCCTCATTATTTCCCTCAGGGTGTGATTGAATATGCCCGGAGAGAGAACAAACCCCTGAGGCAGTCTAGTGTACCTCCATTTCTCTCCTTTGAATGTGAAAGAGAAGATGTCTCGGAGCTCATTAGCCAGAGGAAGACAGAAAAACGCGTTTGCGAGATCTATCACCGAGAAACATCTATGTGCTGGAGTTAGTTTTGATAACGCCGCATATGGATTTGGTACAGGGAGCGCAACAGTGCTGGTTATTTCATTTATTTTTCGGAGATCATGTACCATCCTATATTTGCCTGTGTTAGGTTTTGGCACTGGGAGTATCGGTGTGTTCCAAACTGAGGCAGATTTCTCCAGGACTCCTGATTCAATCAGTCCTTCTATGGTGTCAGAAATACCATCTTCACTCTCTTTTTTGAGCGGATATTGTTTCTGATATATGGGCCTGTGCTCCGACAATTTGAATTCTACTGGTGGAGTTTTACACTTCCCCACATCTGTCGGTCCCCGTGC
This sequence comes from Poromitra crassiceps, assembly GCF_964638095.1. NCBI lineage: Eukaryota > Metazoa > Chordata > Actinopteri > Beryciformes > Melamphaidae > Poromitra > Poromitra crassiceps. Next base: position 2,847,833 of record NC_139652.1, read on the forward strand.
CCATACTTTATCAGGAATAGAGGCCATCATCCGATCTGCGTCGGGATGATCAGTTTTTTCTCGCCCATGTTCTCTAGTCATAGTCTGATGCTGCAATTTCATTGTATCTGACATTGAAATTTCCAGCATGTATGCATCTTCCGAGGGGGAGTACATGACATTTGGGGTCTCCAAACACCGTTGCCAATCATGGGTTTTCAGCCAGAGCCTTTTTACCATGGGCCCTAACGCTCGAGCCTCATACCCTGGGTTTAACAGGATCGACATATGAGGCTGGGCTGTGTCAGGATGTTCATACCATTCTAATTGATTTTCTGTCAGAGTGACCATGGCTGCAACTCCTTCTTTTCCTATTAGAATTCCTGGGGACTTGATTTCCCACGTGGTGCCTTCTATTTTATTTTGGAAACCCTCTTTGTATATTTCAGAGATTTCTGAGTCTCTGTCATAGAACAGAGTAACATGGTGGGGATCTTTCACAGGCACATATGGATCATTGGAGACCTGGTATATCCATGTCTTCCATTTTTGGAAGGTGGACAACATGCCAACTGCTTCAGGGCTGCTCTCTGGCTGTATCAGTCCCCAGTAAATGTCCACTTCATATGGGGAAACCGTGTTATTATCCGACAGTATCATTTGGCGATTGTATCCCATGTTTGTAGCACATTGAATCGTATGTCCATCTTTGAATTGGACAGTCAGCCCGTCTCCCGAGCACAACACAGTAGCTCCCATTTTGACCAAGATGTCTCGGCCCATCAAGTTGACCGGGCATTTGGGTGCATGGAGGAATTGGTGACTGAATCTTTGTCTACCTACTTTAACTGGTAGAGGAACGGTCAGTGTCATTTTTTCGGCGTGTCCCGAGAATCCTATTACCGAAGCTGCATTTTGTGAGAGAGCACTTTGATCTATTTCCTCATTTAGAGTAGAGTATCGGGCACCGGTGTCCACCATAAACATCAGCCTTTCCCCCTGCACGTCCATTGGAATTAGGGGGTCTGTCATGCTCCTCTCACTGATTCTCGGGGTGTGTCAATATTGTCCCTCCCACATTTGTGGGGCAGGTCCACTGTCAGGAACAAAGTTCTGGTGCCTTTGGCCAGATGCCGGGGGTGCGCCTTGATATTGAACCGGGCCCGCTGGGAAGCTCTGCCCCTGTCGTGGAGCAGGTTGCTGACCTTGAGCCGGGCCCTCTTGGAAATCCTGCCCCTGATAGGGACCCTGTTGCTGATATGTCGGATATCCATTTTGTCCTTGAAATCCCCCTCTCATTGATTTCGGGGGCATCGTGCAATCCTTTCGCCAATGACCCTCCCGTCCACAGTTAAAGCATGTGGTCCCCACTAAACTACCACCTTGCCTGTTAGGACCTCCACCCCGATACCCCCCTCTATTGACATTTGGGTTTCCCCCCCCCCTATTTCCTGGGTAGTATTGCCTTTGTGGCGGCCCATAATAATATGACCCCTGCTGAGCCATCATGGGTTCAGGTGTTTGGTCTTTGTCCCCATTTTCTGACACTTTTTTCTTCCCCTTTGCTTTCCCCTCTGTGGCTTTTAATTCCTCATTTTTTATTTGCATCCTAAGCAGTCTGGTCTGAAGTTCCTTTATGTCACTCTGATCTTTTAATGCTGTCTTTTTTGCCTCTTTTAAGAAATGTAACAAATGATCTTCCCAGATGCCAAACGACTGTTTATGGAGAGCGGGCACTCCCTCCATTTTGTCTCTAATTGGGGTGGGCAGGCTGGATAACACCTGTCCTCTAAACATTGTGGCATTGTGCCCGTCATGTGTCAAGTTTATTCCTGTTTGAGTCTCCCAGTTCTCTTTAATCCTAGCCATATAATCTTCTGGTGACTCGTCGGTTTTACATTCGAACATCACTACCGCGGACATTGTGGTGGTCGGGTATTTTTCACGGAGCGCCTTTCCCCAAGCTTGTCTGCTGGGGCCGAATGCCATCCCATCTAGGATAAGCGTGGTCTGCGCGATGTTCTCTATTTGCTGGAGGTCCCCTGCCCCGGCACATTGCATAATGAGGGCGCGCATGTCCGCCATAGCTAAAGGCGAGGCTGCAGTCTTTTTCTCTAGCTCCCTCAGCCAAGGGGCAGCACCCTGGCGGAGGCTGGGCAGAGCATCTACTAATAGGCTGAGATCTCTAATAGCCCATGGTGTATAAATCAAAGCTCCCGTTGGGTTTTGTGCGTTCACCATAAGAGGTGTCTGAAGTGAAGGTTTACTTTCTGTTTGCTGCCCATGAGCTACTAATTCCCCCGCCCTATTTGTCCTCAACTTCATAGGGTGTCTGACGTGTGGGGCTCTAAATCTGGATGCTGTCTTTCTCTTCATGACACCTCTTATTTCCACTGTTTCTTCTATCTCCCCTTTTTCTTCTGTCTCCTCCCCCGCTGAGTAATCATTCAAGTCTTTACTACCCTGTCTCCCTATGTCTCCTATCTCATCCTCACTGCTGCATTCAGATTCCTCTGCTTTCCTAACCCCCACCCGCATTCTTCTGTTTTTCTCCCTCCCTCCATTCTCTATCAAAGCCCTTCTCTTCTCATCAGATCTTCTCCTCCCTTCTTTTTCCTCTGCTGGGGAAATATATTCCTGCTGTATTGAAACTTCACTCCTGCCCTCTTTCCTGGTTGAATTGACCTGTGGTTTATACGAACCAATAAGAGATGAAAATAGGGGACTTTGACCGCTTCCTGGATTGCTGTTTACACTTCCTTCGTCAAAATTCAACTGACGCTCGAACGCTCCTTGCTCTTTCATCTGCGCTGTCAGTGCTTCAATCTTTTCCTCCACCGCTTGTTGTTTGCGGTCCAATTGTTTCATCTGCCTTTTTCTGTCGTCTTCTAATATTAGTGAGGCTAAAACCTCTCTCTCTCTCATGGTCTCTTCTCTTTCTGTCTCTCCCCCTTCTTCTATTTCCATTTTTCCTTTAACGTCTAATGATCCTGAGAACGAGACCACGGGCGCCTGGATCCCTTCCTCATATGGTGGGGGAAAAGTTTCAGACAGAACTGGATACATTCCTCTGCTCTGCTTATGATCTCCAGTAAATTTCTCTCTTACTTTGGCCACCAAATCTGCGTCTGTTTCAGGGGATGGTTCTCCAAACATAGAAGTGACAGGCCTCTGCTCCTCTGGACTTTTGACAGCGTTATGTGCCATAAGCACTTTCAAATATAGAGCATGAGTGTCGGTTTGTGTCGCTGCCTTTTTAGCTAGACCTCTCTTTGTGAACAAGCCTGCGCTTGCTGCTTTTGTGATAGATTCTAACTTCATATCACCTTTTTCCTTACAAATCCTTCTCAGGATCTGATCGATCCCTCTGCCTCTGTCATAATCTCCCGGGAAATCCCCTCGTTTTTGGTGTAAGGTTTTAAGCTCGTCTAATTGGGACAATAATTTCTTTCTCTGATTTAGTGAAGTAGACATAAGTATATATTTAACTATTGAGGTCCATTGTTCTCCGAATGTTGAGTTTTTCTTCCCCATTTTATTACTTGGTATACTTTTCGGTACTGCTTCCTGATAAGAAATGTACTGCCAGAGAGGAAATGATTTCGTACTGAACACAATTTTCGATACTGCTGTCTTCAAAGATGGAGTGGTCCTATTTCAGCCAGTGATACTGAGATAATTTTGCAGAACCTTCTACTACAGTGATAACCTGTAGCGCTGCAAAACCGGGTGTTTCTCACTTATCTCAGCACACCGTTACTCCTTTTGAGACAGTACTCGATATAATACTATCCACCCCTTTATTTCCACACAAATCTGCAGAGCACCGTGTCCTAACGGTTGAATTTTGCTTCTGCAAATGACCCAGCCCCACTGTTCCCAAAAACCTTTTATTTTTAATTGCTTATAATTCGCCAATTCTGTATATATTTATATTTTTGCTATGATTTTGGAAAATTACTGTTATTCCTCACATGCACTTAAGCTATATGATCTTGAGAAAGTTACTGTTAATCCCTCACATATGCTCACTAAACTTTTGGTCTTGAGAAAGTTACTGTTATTCTCGCACATAAGCTCGCGGCCTTTGGGCAGATGTTTTTTACGCGTACACCTAGCCCACCGGTCTTGGGGATTCTACCCTTCACAGGATCCAAACACGTGTCTGAAACGCTCTGTTACATCTAAATTTGGTGTATTTATAAATTTATAACAGCATTTGATGGAGTCCAATTTAAACAACAGTTTTTAGAGATAGCCAATTTGCAGAATTCTGTTAAAAAGGTCTCTGCTCACCTGTTTTTTGCCCGGGCCTGTTGTTTAACTGTTCTCCGAATGCTGATGTCTGGTCAGAACGTTGTCACTCTGTCATGCCGTCACCATCGCGAAGGGGTCACCATTTGTTTTGGGAAAAGTTGGATTCCAGTCCGGCCCCTGTCCCCAAGGACAGCACCTGGCCTCCGATCAGAAGGTGATTTAAAGGTTGTTAATACTTTTCCCACGTGTCCAATTGATTTCAACTTATGACAAAACCAGAATGACAAAATGATTTTCTGATAATTAAATGTTCTTTTATATAGAAATAATTGCAGTATACAGAGCAGAATCAAGTAAACAATAAACAATATGCATACCAACAAACAGAAATTTCTGGGTCCAGTTTCAAACTTCTTTCTCCCGTGGGCCACAACCAGAACCAGTTGTAGAGAGCAGAGATCAAAAGATGGAAAAAGCACACTGTGTTCTCCTCTCAGTCTGGTTTTAACCACTTCCCTGCTGGGAGGATCTTGGTAGGCGTGCCTTCCTTAGCCGTCCCCCTCTCCCTGGTAGGCGTGTTTTTTCTTCCTCTGGGACCCTCATATGTCATGGCATTTTAGCAGAAGTACACATGCACTAATAGTCATCTAATAACTTTCCTTGATAATAAAACAACTGTCAATACATTTACTAATATTTACCAGCTTTGATACATTTAAATTCCATACACAGCGTTATACATAGCAAAAGCTTACAACATTGCAATAAAGATCCAATTGTCACAGAATCGGTGAGCAGACGGAAATCTCTCAACCATAGAGGTTAAGTAAAAACGCTGTCATGAGCTAATCTCACCCCATTTAGGCCCGTCTAGGTAAAACCCAATTTGGATCAGAAATCCACGGATGCAATCCAAATGGTTTCTTAATTTTTACAAGCAAGCAGTCAAGCATAGCAGTTTATTAAATAGCTGGATTTAAAATTAAAATGAAAAGAAAAATAACTAAGAAATCCTTTCAACTGACCTGAAAAAGAAGTTTTTATTCATACATGTATTTGGTTAATTCATAATCACAATTTTAATGTGTTCATTCCCCGAGACCAAAGCCTTGGCCCAATGAGATTCGAATCCTGGGGCCCTTCTTCTCACACCAAAGCCTTAAAATAAGTCCTCTCCTTCTCTGTGGGCATCGAGTTTATAATCCCAACTTTATTTCATAAAATATCAAATCCACTCAGTCAATCTGTAAGATATATAGTCACAATATGCATCAATCCACATACAATATAAAAAGTAATAGAAAAAATGAGTACTATTCTATAAGTAAACTGAATAGTATTCTAATACAAGTTAAATGATAAATACTTGCAATTAAGTGAATACTATAAACGTAATATCAAAAAGCAACAAGAAGATTGAATAATAAGCAACAACATTCAAACATGAGAGAAAACCATCATTCATTTAGATTGTTAAATGCATAATGTTGATTTCCTTTCCACATAGCTTCTGCCTGCTGCAGGCAACTTGTCCTTGTGGAATGTCCCCCCACTTTTGTTAATGTTCTCATAGCCATTTGTCTTAGAAAAACACCATAAACCTGTAATCTTTTCCAGACTTGTCCCCAAATTGACTGAGCAGAGACCATATATCCATTAAAGGTTAACAGACCATCCTTAGATAACAGTTTAAAAGGAGTCTTACTGATAACCAGAACCAAACCATCTGTTGAACCCATTATCTGACATCCTGGCGGAACATTAACCTCTCCATGGCCTTTCCTTGCAGAGAGGAAGTCCTCCCCTCACTGTGACCTCCAAGGAAGAAACATTATATTTCTCAATTTGAAATGATGTTTTCTATCATTACGCACAGAGATCTGCCCCATATCCCGTCCCCTGCATGCTCAAATCCAACCAATGGTCAATGCAAATCACAACATGAAGTTATAGCGCATATAAACAAGCCTGCTTATCAATTCAAAAGAAAAAAGAGTGGCAACATGTTGCTGGCTACAGTAAATGCATAACTAGCGCAACAGAGGAAAAAAATGAAATAAAACCGGTCCGATTCAGAGATGGAGGGGAAAAAAAGTGGGATTTGGTGCGAGAATGTTATGTGTATTATAACATTGCACCTGAAACATGTATTACTCACTGTATTCACTTAAGTCAGCAGCGCCGAGGCACACCGCTGTGCACTGTGTGCCTTTCATCCCCTCATCTTGCCACTGTGCCAAATGCGCACACACACAGGCAGCCTGTCACCATGGATTCTCTACTTAATTCTAACCCATTTCTGCCATTAAAAATTCTCTGTAATCTCTGTCATCTGCTTGCTAATTATGTGTGTCAATTATGTTCTTATCACCATTCAATCAAAGAGTACAACTTAAAGTGTAAATGTCGCATTTTGGCACTCACATCCCATCGCAATCGTGTCGATAGCACCAACATGTTATGATAGCCTATTGTAGCCTAGATTTTTTCTTTTCATTCCATTGACATTATTATGCAGTTTTGAAGATAAAGCAAGGTACAATGAAAACAATATAGCCTATGATGGCCTGATGGGTATGTTTATCTTGCCTTTTATTGGGCCTATATTATTTTATTTCATTTATATATTTGTATCGTATTTAATTTTTAATATTTGTTCTTACTATATATATATGTATATACTATTCATATATAAATAAATAAATACCGTAAATGACCATTAACAGCCACATGGCCATGACCACGTGTATTGAAATAATTAATCACAGAGATTGTGTTGGCTGGTAGATATGATTGTTCCAACATTCTAAACATTTCCAATGACTTGAAGAAAAACAGACTTTATTGATACAGGAGCGATCATTCAAAACATTTTTTGCGAACAAAATACTTTTCCAAACGCATTCACTGCAAATAAGTTACCAAGCGTTATCTCTGCTTGTCACAACAAAGGGAGACCGCATACTTCTATAGACGGTTTTCACCAGAGCGCAACCCCACAGCACTTCCTTTTTCTCAGCATTCGGCAAACTGCAGAAATATTCACTCGACATCGTTACTTTTGTTTTCGCTGCTCAGCTGTATAGACGGTTTTCACGGAATGGTCAGTCCTGCACTTGAATGTTTTTTTTTCTTTTATGTCCATAGCAAACACTGCAACAGGAAGTGAGCGGGGGTTCAATTTAGAATGTTTTTGTTGTCAAGTTAAAACCGTCTATAGACCCTGTATCTATGTATACGCATTATGTAATAACTGCACATTATGTAATAAAATGCCAAAATGTAATAACATCTCACTTTCAATATGTAATAACGGCGCATTATGTAATAAAATGCGCAATATGTAATAAATCGCCTCAACGCAATATGTAATAGCGTTTGACGCATTTTGTAATAAATGTATTACATATTGCGCAGATTATTACATATTGCGGCGGTTACATTTTTTCTGGTTGTAAATGTAATAAGTGGCCGCATTATGTAACAAAATTAGAAAATGCACTGACTTTGTCATGGGGGGGGGGAGTAGGCTAATAAACATATGTGTCAAAACCAGTCAAGCAACTATATATCTATAGTTGTTATTTTAGGCTACTTTATTTGATGTTATGGTAATTATTTTACTTATTGACTGTTCTACGTTAAGGAGATACTGTGTGATACGGTGTTATTATGTTATGATATTGTGTTATGTGGATATTTCATGAGTGCGAGCTTGTCCCAATTTCCCCCCGGGGTGCATCAGTCCGCATCCGACTTGCATTTCAGTTCTGGCATTTAGGCTACAAGTGATAGAAGCGTGGTTGACATAGCTGCATTTACTGCCTCAATCCATAGATTACAGGACCATTTAAACATAGGAAATCCATTAAGAGTTGAGGATTGCAGAGACGTTTATGAATTGTCTGATATTACGCACGTACAGTTTTTTTGGCTGCACAATTCTGTTATTCGGCCTCTCCGCACCGCCCCCACGCTCCCCCCGCCCGCCCGCTCTACTTTGAGGATGGAATTGAGGATTGCAGACATGCACATTTGATTTAAATCGGCAAGCATTTAGACATTTAACTGCTGCCAGCCAGCAACATGTTATGGTTTTTTGTTCATTTAAAATGAGTTTTAATTCTATTTTGTTTGATGTTGCAGATGGACTTTGGCTGATCAAGAGGATATATTCAGACTAAATCCTTCAGCAAAACTATTGGAGAATGGGCTCCTGCCGCTCCTCAATAGGCTATGCGTTTCTCATGCGTTTGGCTCATGCTACACCCTTCCACCAATTTTCATGAAAATCAGTAAAACGCGAAACCACGTAGCTGCTTTACACCATCGGTAAGAATATTTCAGTGGTACCATCATCATCTGCCATCATTGTCTATCAGTGTTAGGATTTCCCCCGGCCATGCTGACCCATTGACCATGCGTCTATAGCTGTGTTTCCATTACAGTTTTTCGCAAAATAATTGCGATATTTCTACAACTTCGACAATGTACAATTGCGACTTGTAGGCGTTTCCATTGAAGTTGAGTTTGAGTGACGGCACACACACCTGAACGCAATTCCCCGTTACCAGCAGCTGCCACAGTGATTACGCACGGGGATCTGCCCCATATCCCGTCCCCTGCATGCTCAAATCCAACCAATGGTCAATGCAAATCACCACATGAAGTTACAACGCATATAAACGAGCCTGATTATCAATTCAAAAGAAAATGAGTGTCAACATATTGCTGGCTGCAGTGAATGCAGTGAGCGCGAGAGGCAGAGGAAACAAGGAAGTAAGTTGGAGTGTTCAACGTGACACAAAATGAATCTAATGCTGGCACACCTGTAATGCACTAACAATTGATGTAAAAAATATGTATTATTCAAATAATCATGTTTGATCAATAATAACAATAACAATAATGCATCCTGATGAAAATAAGACAACATTTTACTTAATATCTTTCATAAATAGATGCAACCAAATTAAATAGAATGACCATATTCAAAACATTCAAAATATGATATTCAACAAAACAAAATGGGTTCTCTCATCACTGGCTTTACAAATAAAATTAGTACATTTGGCAGGTTTAATATCTATTCCCCCATGACCGTTCCTCTGAAACGCAAATCCTGCTACAGTGAAAAACAAAATATCTTAAGAATTAAATGCCTTATGTTTTTTTCTTCACAAAATAAAGATAAAGATGAGTTCAACACACTTCTAAAACACCTAATAAAACTAGTCAAAAACTTTTAAAACCCACTGTTATGGTTTTTTTTTTCTTTAGTAACATTTCTGTTTTTTTTTTCTTTAGTAACATTTCACATTTAGCAACTTTTTTTGTATTCACCTGTACAAGTGGTGTTAGGACTAGGGTGGGGGTGGGGTAGAGGGGGAGTGGGGCAGGGCTATAAGGGGGGGCGTGGTCCCTACGACCAAGAGGAGGAGGAGCTAAAGGAGAGGTTTTTCGCCATTGACCTCTAGAGTTCAGTCGCATCCTGAGGCCGTGTGAAGAGAGGGACTTCTCTCCGCAGCAGCTCCGCCAGTAAAGGAACCACCGGAGGAACTGGAGCTTTTTACAGTCTTTGAATTTCTCTCTCGCTTGGAGAGACGCGAGACCAGTGAACACAGTTTCAACACAAGTTTTAGTGTGCAAGGTAGCCATTGAGAATTGGGGAGAAGAAAAATGTGGATCTAGTTGTCAAGGAAGTAAGTTGGAGTGTTCAACGTCCGTATATACGATCTTTGTGTGCAACACCCGACCATGCAGGCGACATAGAACGCCAGGATTGGGGCGGAGTTTCTGTTTTCCCCTGCTTTGGGCGTGGTTTCTGAATGGTGCTCCTCAGTGTCTCAGGGATGAGTGGCTTGGAGGATGTACTGGAGCCGAGGATGGAGGCTGATCCTATCTGCTGCAGCACATGAATATTTGTCTTTGACAGCCTGCAGGGAAATATAAGGCATTATTAGGTCATGCTAAAAACAACATTTCATCTTATTGAGACTGCACTGTTTTGGCAACCAACTCACGGTAAGGTTGTTTTGCCCGTCGTTCATGGCCTCAATGTTCTCTGCGATGAGGGCCATGATGGGGAGCAGGTGGGCCTCGCTGTAGGTGGAGTAGTGCTGCTGTGTCAGAGACTGCAACACATGAGAGGAGAGATCAATTTAGTCAAGTGATGGTTGATTCTTTCAACCCTGTAATCCACTTTATGAACTTATGTTGACTTGCTTCAGTCAACCTTTGACTCCATTTGTAGTAGGGATGTCAAAATTACTTCTTTTCTTCATCTGATTAGTTGCGCTCATTAAATGTCAGCAACAAGTACATACAGGGTCATACAAGTCCAATACCATTACCACACACATAGCCTATATAATATTATAGCCTATGTTTATAAAAAATAATGTAAATAAAAATAAAAATAATATATATATATTTTTTTTCTTGCCCAGTACCAAATGGTACCAAAGGCCCGGTGGTTGGGGACCACTGGTTTAATCCATGCATCACGATGCAGATGTGTGAATCGAACCATTGACAGATTAATCATTGAATCGTTTATGTTTAAATTTCTGTTGACATTCAGATTTTAAAGCACTTTCTAAGCAAAAAAGGGACTTGATATTTATCTGACTGCTTGTATTAATTGATGAAAAAGTAGCCATGTGCAGTAATAATATAGAAAATTGAGGATTTGATACTTAGAGCTGCAATACTTTGAGCTGTATCGAGATGCATCGTGATGCATCGTGGAATCGAATCGAAGACAGATGAATCATAATCGAATCGAATCATGAGGCCAGTGAAGATTCACAGGCCTAATTTGTAGTCCTATAGACTTCAGTGTACTCACCCAGTGCAGCTTGTGCAGCAGACGCTGCGAGAGGCAGAGAGAAGCGGCAGCAACCTCTGAGGGGCGATAATGCACCATCTGATAATCCAGGAGGGTCACCTCCATGAGGTACTTTGCCATGGTGTGCGCCTCGTAATTCGCCTAAACAGACAGAAGACAGTCACTTTTGAGAACCCCAATGACATAAACTACATGAAGACGGGACAACATTAAATTCATTACATCTATAAATGTATCTACCTATCTATACATCTATCTATCTATCTGTATATATCATTTACAAAATGCCTTCTGCCAACAGCCATGAATGCATGTAGTATTCACCCCAAGGTGTTGGGTACTATTTAGTAGTCAAACTCACGTGTGCGACTTTCGAAGCCCTCCTCAGGAAATGGAGTGGTGCAGGACGTCCCAAGTCAAAGTTGAGTCCTGTCAACATGACCCACTCCATCTTCTGAATCTTCTCCTTTGGCCAGACATTGTAGTTGTATTGGAAGAATTTTGCCCCCGGACCGTCATTCTCCTCATACTTTGCAGCCAGCAGCAAGGCCGTCACCCCGACCAGCACGACACGGCACGGCATTTTGTTCAATCCTACATGCCCAATTGTCCTAATGCACCTCCAAACTCAGTGAGGAAATCCTGAACACACCACCAAAGATAAAGGGATTACTATGTATCAGAGTAACACTGAGAAGATCAAAGCGGATTGGGAAAAATAACTTGACATGAGCATATATCAGATCCAGTTTGGAATCAGGCGCTAATTAGGGTTAATCAAGTTGATCATTGTGCACTGCTAAATAGAATCCAATTCAAGGTACTGCATCGCCTGCACTACTCTAAATCCAAACTTGCAAATAGATGTCACAATTCACCTGAGGATCTTACACACGTTTTGGCTCAATTGACAAATTTTTTGGGTCGCAATAGTCAAAGTCCTATCAGAGTCCCTCGATTTAGACCTCCTAACCCAATGCGTTGGTGTGCATCTTTGGTGTTCGGGACGACACAGACCAAACTTTAAGAAGTAGATATGAAAGACATAGTTGCGTTCTCAACCCTTTTGGCACGTAAGAATTCTAATGGACTGGAAATCACCTCATCCACCAAACTCCTCTATGTGGTGGTTGAGGGATCTAATGTTCTTCCTGAAGTGGGAGACAATTAAGTTTTCGCTCCAGGGACATCCCACAAAATGTGAATCAGATTGGGATCCGATTATTCAATACTTTGACAAACTGAAGACTAATAGATCCATCACCTTCCTGCATTCTGTTCGCTCTTTTCATTTCTTTTCATTCCTTTTTCCCTGTACTCTGAGTTTTGATGACGTAAAGTGTTACTTGACAATCAGTGTGACTTATTTGCAGTGTTGGGGGAAAGTTAGAGGTAAGAATTGTTCGGGAGTCGGCAGTGCGGAAACCACGCGCATATTGTGTTCTTCATTTTGGTGGGAGAAAAGGGTGGTGGGGGAATGTCTTTCAAGCTTTGTATTTGATGTCTTACAATTCTCTAGCTCATATGGAACAAGGTTGCCTGTAAGCCATTGCACTTGTGAAGTATGCTATGCTCTGAAAATCAAATAAACAAAGATGGGGGGTGGGAGTTTGTACCATCAGAAACCGGTCCAAGATGGCGATCGCCAGGTACAACGTCTCATGAAGAAGGTGGAAGACGGCGTGAATCTCCACAATCCAGTTCACCAGGAGAGCGCGCATGTCTTCCGTGACGTGGTACCCCTGCAAGTACTTGGGTAGCACCCCCTGCTCCACCTGACAGAAGAGACAGAAGAACTTGTCATATAAAATACACACGCTAATACCAAAGAAAGAACATAGCAGCTCAAAATAAACTAATCAGGGTGGCATTAGATTATTATAACACCATGACACATGCTGGTCCTCTTGAATTTAAGAACATAAAGTGGCTGACAGTAGAAAATAGAGTAAGGCAGTTGAAATTGAGGCTTACTTACAAAATCCTTCATTTTTATTTAATGTTTGTGTGTCATAGTAAGTGCAAATAAGAGCATGAATTACCTCAAGGACGTGCAGATAGTCACAAATGTCTTTCGCATATTCAGAGCACAGCTGTGGCTTGTCCCCATCATGTGCGTCAATGTCCTCTATAGATGTCTGCAGCGTCTCCTCCTTCACAGACACATCAGCCGTATCTTCCTCTTCCTCCATCACGGACGCATCAGTTGCCTCTTCTACCGCAGGGGGGAGCAGGAGTTCCTCTTCCTCCATCACGGACACATAAGCCGTCTGCTCTACCACCGGGGGGAGCAGGAGTTCCACCTCCTTCATGGACACTTCTGTCTGCTCTACCACCGGGGGGAGCAGGATTTCCACCTCGTTCATGGACACTTCTGTCTGCTCTACCACCGGGGGGGAGCAGGAGTTCCACCTCGTTCATGGACACTTCTGTCTGCTCTACCACCGGGGGGAGTGGGGCTTCCTCCTCCTGACAGGTGTAAGTGATGAGAGTGATGCATTATTACTGATGATGTCCCTGTATGCACCAATGTGACTACCTGGCTTTGAGTACCTGTGTGTGTGTGTGTGTGTGTGTGTGTGTGTGTGTGTGTGTGTGTGTGTGTGTGTGTGTGAAAGACTGGGTGTGTGATTGTGAGTTTGTGTGTGCCGCGTGTGTGTGTGTGAGTTATCTACCTGGCTTTTGTGCCGCTTAGCCTCCGGTTGGTCTGCTGTCCCCTTACGTCTCTTCCTGGACTGCATGCGGCAAGGGGAAGCCTAGGAAAACAGCAGCACAAAAAATTAGAAACAACTCTACTTTTTATATCAGCTACCATGCAGGACATCCTCCTCACAATAAACCCTTCCCACATGTTACATCCATAGTAGCCTATACACAGAGAGGCTGTGTGTGTGTGTGTGTGTGTGTGTGTGTGTGTGTGTGTGTGTGTGTGTGTGTGTGTGTGTGTGTGTGTGTGTGTGTGTGTGTGTGTGTGTGTGTGTGTGTGTGTGTGTGTGTGTGTGTGTGTGTGTGTGTGTGTGTGTGTGTGTGTGTGTGCGTGCACACTCACAGCCAGAAGACTTGACTGGGGCCCAGGCATGACCGCTGTTTCGCAGGTGGGGACATCTGCAGAGAAACATTTACTTTTGTGAAACCAAGACACAACACAGAGGATCTAGTCTGACATTTTCAGAGAGCAGAAATCTTCCCATCACAGATTAATTAATGGGGCTCACAACACTTTCAACAAAACACCAGGTTCTGACGTCCCGGAACCAACCCCCTTCCACACCTGCTCTCACTTAACAGAAACATCGTCAACTCCACCACCATACAATTAGCCTAACTAGCCTTTCTAACCTTTCTTCTGCAGCTCCATCAGACATAAGTGGCAGCTCTCAGAGGAGTTTGAGTCGACGCCCTGGTTGATCTTGTCTTGATCTGTAACAAAAAATGTGCCGTGTTAAAATCAGTTGATCCCATACTGACAAATGGAGACTGATGGATTTGAATGTCACAATGACAGGGCAAGTGGTTAAACACTTACAGTTAGTCAAATCCTTTAGGACTTTGTCGAGCTTTCGACGACGCATCACGGGAAGGTCCTGTTTGCACTCGTCTTCCTGCTGTGAGAGCTTGTTGTCGATTGTGGAAGCGAGCTTGTTGTCGATCGTGGAAGCGAGGTTGCCCTTCATCTTGGAAAAGGGCCCAGCAGGGGGCGAGGAGGTGGCGGGAGGGTTCTCCTCCTTGGTGGGCAGCAGCCGTTTCCCCCCAGCTTGAAGGTTTTGAATGGCTAGCCCCAGCAACTCGCCTGGGCTCGCATTTAAGACCTGGGCCTTCAATAGAATCCTCCTTGCTTTGTCCACATTACCTTAACGGGAACCAGGAAGAAAAGTTAGCATATACAGTCCACAACAATGTGCTGCAGTAGGTAGGATCTACACAAACATGCTCATATAAAATGAACATTTCTTGCCCTGCTCACAGCAACAGTCACTGTGTCTAAACACTGCCAATAACTTTCTCTCCGATTATACTGGTTAATTAGATGACAATTTTTAACTAGTCCTTGGATAGCATTTTGTCTATGTCTAATCTAAACAAACACAAAAAGTGTAACATCCTGGCATTTAAAAAAGACAGATATGACACAAGGGCTGTCTAATACTTTTGACTTCAGTCATACTGAAAACGACAGTTATAAACCGCTCCACATGTGCACGTTTCACATTTTGTTGGTGGCCTTTTGCGAGAGCACCTGGAGCCGAGTGCACCAGCTGGGCGTAAAAAAGTAGGTCTTAACTGTTACGCCGGACTTAGCTACGCCCGACGTTGTGATTTGAATTTACACCGAGTGCACCAAGCCTGACTTACCATGGTCGTAGCTGCGCCCGGTCTTTTAGGCTGCGGACGTGCGCGTCCACGTGAATACGTGCTTGTTGCCAAGCAACACACTTCTCTCAGACGAGCTCAAGACAGTTGACAGACAGCTCCAACTCAGCTCAAACTTATAGAGTTGTATTCAAAGCGTAGAAACGTTCTCACAGCTCAATTTAACAGCGCCAACACAAACAAACACAATCACAAGTGCAATCAGTAATGAATGTGATGGCGGACTGCGCACTGCGGGCAGTTGACGAAGTCAGGAAGAAATGGGAAGATCTTCCGACGCATCGGCTTTTAAAAACCCGCCGACGAGCGGAGGTCCTGCGCCCAAAACGTCACACACATATGGATCGATATTTTTGGAGAAGATTCCCCCGCATCACAGGACTGAACGGCACTGACAGCACAGAGCTGTCAGTCCCGACAGCGCAGATCAAGATGAGACAGCTGCCAGTCAGTATGGGTACGCATTGGGTGTAACTTTTACGCCTGCTCCATACCAGACGTAAAAGTTACACCCAGGCGCAGTGCATACAGGGCGTAAGACTACGTGGTGCACTAGTCATAAAATTAAGTTAGTCGTAACTTTGAGTTCTACGTCGGACGTAGCGTTACACCTAGGCGTACGCCCAGCTGGTGCACTCGGCTCCTGCTGCCTAAAAGGAAATGACAGTATAATAGTAATAATAATAATAATAATAATAACAGTATAATAGTGGAGCAGATTAGAGAAAGATCGTTCACTTCCGGAAAGAAGCGCCATTTAATCTGCCCCACTAGAATGCGTTTAAGAACGCACACCGAATAGCAACTCGGGTGCTTTAACTCAAATATGAAATGTGCTGAGTGTATCTATTCCACATATCAGCTTTCTGTCAAATAACTACAATAAATAATAGTACTGTATGGACTGTAGGGATGTATACCTTGAGAGAGCTCGTACTGGGCGTGTGCCACATGGACAAAGGCAAAGCGCCTGTCGCCTCAACCTCAATGAGAGCAAGACGGAGATCATCACCTTTGGGAAATCCCCCCCAGCCCCCTCCATTGATGCCCTAGGCCCCCTCGCCTCTAACATCCGGACCTCTGTCAGAAACCTCGGCGTGATCCTCGACAGTGCTTTCAAGTTCGAGAAGCAGGTTAGTGCAGTGGTTAGGAAAAGCTTCTTTCACCTGAGAACCCTAGCCAAGACCAAGGCCTACCTGCCCCAGAGGGACCTAGCCACAGTCATACACGCCTTCATAACATCACAACTGGACTATTGCAATGCCCTGTACACTGGTATCGGCCAATCCCAGCTTCGTCGCCTACAGTTGGTCCAGAATGCAGCCGCCCGACTCCTCACCTGCACAAAAAAGCGTGAGCACATCACCCCGGTGCTTGCATCACTCCACTGGCTCCCCATCCGATACCGCATCGATTTCAAGCTCTTACTCATCACTTATAAACAGTGTTGGGAAGTAACGAGTTACTAGTTACTCGTTACTGTAATAATATTACTTTTTCCAAGTAACGAGTAGTGTAACGAATTACTATAGAATATAAGTAATAATATTACAGTTACTTCAAGATAAACGAGCTCGTTACGTTAGTCGTTACATCTTTTGTTGAGTCCATTCTGCGATGCCGCTGCGCTCAAAACGACACGCAGTCGGCATTCACTGATCACAAGCAGCATGGCTTTAACGCTCCCAAAACAAGGTGACGTCACCGCAGAGCCCATTCTGAGCACCAGGCAACAGGCAGGCACACCTCCCTCTCTGTCCTGCTGAGCCGAGGAGGAAAATCCGTGGCTGCGGATATATTCCCATGACTTTGTTTTTGTCGGGAAGAAAGGTGACACGATTGAACATCAAAGTCAAATGTAAACGGTGTCCAGGACAGGTAGGCTACTAACACTCTTTCCACTGTGAAAAACACAACCTCAAACTTCCTAACGATAACGTTACGAGACGAGAGGACAGCACAACAGAAACCGGAAAACTGTTCAAATACAGAGATAACGTAAAAACTCACAAGCTGGTGGACACCAAACATTGCTGTTATTATTGTCAGGTTAATGTTAATGTTGCAGAGCTAACGTTATTTGTGACACAAACTTGTTAAGCAAACATGTAGCCTATACGTATTGAGTTTGCATTGGCAGTGCATACTGCATTCTATAAAACAGAAGCTGTTAAGATTGCATCTTGTCAGTCATCACTTTGAGCCAGGTGTGCTCTTCATCAAGCATCTCTGTAGGAAGCTGTGCTCTGGCAAAGCGATTAGTTTAAATGGAACGGCACATAATAGACCTAGTTCACACATTCGCACCGCAAAGTCTGCATTTTGAAGAGAAAATCGCTATGGGCCTTTTTCACAACGGCCATTTGTGTCTAGAAGACAGAGTATACACAGGTGCAACCAACTAACTAATTAAGGCTCCAGCACTGGAACACCTAAATGGACTGGAAGTTGGAAGCCCTAATTAACGTCTTGGTGCACCTGTGTTACCTCCTGCCTTTTAGACACAAAATCGCTGCAGTGAAAAAGGCCTATTGCCATTTGTGTGGAATGTAACGGAAAAGTAATATAACGAGTATCTAACGAATTACTTTTGGCATGGAGTAATAAGTAAAGTAATAATATTACTTTTGAAAATAGTAACGAGTAATATGTAATATATTACTTTTTTAGTAATGAGTGCCCAACACTGCTTATAAATCCCTCCATGGTCTAGCCCCCACATACCTGTCCGATCTCCTACACCACCATACCCCCTCCAGAGCACTACGGTCAGCCGACCACCTGCTTTTGGAGGTGCCCAGGTCCAGGTTAAAAACCAGGGGGGACAGAGCCTTCGCAGTAACAGCCCCTAGACTCTGGAACTGCCTCCCTCTCCGCATCCGTGCAGCTCAGACCCTGGACACCTTCAAATCCCACTTGAAGATTCACCTTTTTGAATTAGCCTTTAAATAAAGCCCTCAGCCACCGTTTTAATTTTCTTTTGTTTTCCTATGTTTGATGTATTTGGCAACCGTGTAGTTAGTCAATGTCTTTTAACTCTTCTACTCATTTTATTTATGTTTTAATGCTTTATATAGCGTATATCATTTGTTTATGCCTTCTTGCACTTTTGTGAAGCACTTTGGTTGCGGCTCAGCCGCTTGTAAATGCGCTATACAAATAAAATTGACTTGACTTGACTTGACTTGCAGTTGATTGTTGCAATTTTGAAGAGGTCCCGTGCGTCGTCTGGGTCTTCAATCCTAACAGAAGAACAAAGAACAAAATAAACAGCTAGTCTTAGATAACTACTGACAAATCTTTGATGTGAAAATAAAAGCCAACATGTTCTGGCTGCAACAGCCTCGGTCATGATAGCATGCATATTCTTTGAACTGTAATGTAGACATTTCCACACACACTCACCCCTTGAGTTCTGCATGTCTGAGCAGCATTCTGGCGTAGCTCTCGTTCTTCCTGTTATTGATGTCTGTTATTGGCATTTTGGAGAATACTGTAGAATAACAGTACTATAATAATAATAATAAGAATAATCAGCTTGTTGAGGAGCTTCACGTCTGTGTCAGGGCTGCCTGTCTTCTCCAGGTGCAGGAGATATGCCCAACACCACTCGGGAGTACCTGCCAGGGATCAAATAAAATGTATCAAAATGACATACAATGACTGTAAATGTCCCAATGTCCACACAGCTCTGCAGTAAGAATGTCTAAATACTACACAGCGCTATAATACCTTTCATCTTAGAGGTGTCCCTCCTGTCCTCCTGTGTGGTGGTGGAGTCCACCATTGGCTCGTCCTCCCTTGGGCGAGGCACTGAGGCATTTGTCTGCTCCTCAGAACAGACAAGTTGCGCTTTTCTGATGATTTCGATCTCTGCATCTATAATGTGAGGTGTTACAATCAGTTGATCCTGTACTGGCAAATACAGAGTGATGGATTTTAATCTCACAATGACAGGACAATTGGGTAAACAGTAAACACTTACCTTTATTGAGACGCTTTTGAATTGTTTGGAGATTTTGCAGAAGCATGGCAAGTTTCTCCTTCCTGTCCATAGACTCTTGCTCCATCTGAAACCAAAGGATTAGGTGATTATGCACATCATAAGATTTAGCCCAGATATCTTGCATGGAAGCAAATCACACAAAAATCTGTCAGTTTAATGTCTCCTACTCTCCTTAGCAAAGGCCTAATACAGTATACATGTATCAGAATATCCTGGACAGCAGAGCCGTATAATAGAAGAGTTCGGACATCTCCATTCACTCCAATGGACCAGTTTTTTTTCCAGGAAGTAGAAAGTGGAACTCTTGAGTAAAAAAAGCAGCACTGTCGAGTTGCAGCAAAATAGACAGTTTGTGTTGTACTTTGAAAGGGTTTTTTCCGCCTTGAATCAAATTGTACATTATCAGCTTTATTTTAGCATGCAAAAGTAGCACGAGACCCATTCCTGGCTGTTCATTGGCTAATGAGTCTCGCATTTTGGTCCTCCGCTGACGCCACTCTCTCTCTAGAGGACACTACTGGACAGCAGACCCCCTAGGAAACGGTTACTATGAGGCCATATTGCATTAATGTGATTGGATGACAAGCACTATTTTCTGAAAATGGCTCAGAAAAACACTTCAATTGACCTGGACATCCCATACATTTTGATCCATCTACATTCTGGGACTAGATAGTTTATTTAACAAGGCTGTGATTATCCTAGAGCTCACAATAGGTCATTTTATACAGTATGAGGTCAACTTAAAAGATGATCATTACATTTTGAAACGTTACTATGAGGTCATATTGCATCACACATGAATGTGATTGGGCTCTTTGGATTCACAGGAGTCTCAGCTTTGAAGCCACATGATACAATTCCATGACTGTTTTGGCACCACAGTCACAGTGTGCAGAAATAGGGAAACAAAAAGGCAAGAATAACATATTTTCAATGCATCCAGAACACTGTCTTTAGGACCCTGGAGCTCATATACCCTATGTAGCTGACATGTGTCAGACATGGCTGTAAAGGGGCACGGTGGCTCAGTGGTAGAGCTGTCGCCTCGCAGTCAGAAGGTCCTGAGTTCGATTCTCGCCTGGGACACTGTGGGCGCTGTGGTTGTGTTCCCCCCCATATCTTCAGTGCCTACTGCCCAGGTGGGGTATCTCGTCGTAAGGGCCTTTCTGTCTGTGTGGAGTTTGCATGTTCTCCCCGTGCTCCCCCAGGGGGGTTCCTCCGTATATAACCCCCCCCACTAAAAACATGCAGAAGATCAGATCGTCATCGTCATCTGACCAGTGACGACAACATCCGAAGTCGGTCCCCGGGCGCTGTACGAGAAAGCGACCACTGCTCCTGGCCTGCCCCAGGAGGAAAGGACAAAGCCAGGATGGGTTAAATGCAGAGGACAAATTTCACCGGCCACCGTCAGCATGTGTGTGTTGTGGCCCTCCGTGCATGTGTTGTAGTGTGTTGTGTGACAATAAAGACGGAAAAAGAAAAGACTCATGTGGTTCTAATTAGCCCAGTTTCATTCAGATATCTTGATGTGAGAGGTCAAGGGAGCCATATGAGTAGTCATGCCCATTTACATTTGTCAAAAACTGCAGACTTTGGAGCTATGTTTAAACTCTACCTGGTAAGGTTACATTTGCAGACTAGAACGACCGCAAGGCGGACTTATGCCTCCGCCATTAGTTCATTCTTGAGTCCAAATTGTCATTTGAGGCAAATTGGAAGCAATTCCGTCAAGGCGCTCCTGAGATGTTGCATTACATAGCTTGGAAATTGGGTGTGGACCACCAAAATCTAATCAGATCATCCTTGGGCCTAATGGCTCAATTCCACCACATTTTACAGCCCTGCACAGCCCGTCACCACTCGGCTCTACTTGCTTCAACCCGATGGACGTTCTGCTTCGACCGCCCTTCATCTGCCCCCGCCCACACCTGGTCGTCATAGCGACCGCATATCTGCCCTCCACCCATGTTCCGAAAATAGGCTATAACATAACGTTACAATTAAATCCATACACAGAACTTTTAAACTGTTTATGAAATACTGGTGCCTCTAAATGACCTACAGTGTGTGTGTGTGTGTGTGTGTGTGTGTGAGAGAGAGAGAGAGAGAGAGCAGTGAGACCACAGTCCTTGATCCTGGCCTGAGCAGCCAGCTCATAGCATCACAGCATGTTGGGCGGGTGTTACAGTGTACATGGGCAAAAGTGACAATCGACCAGGAGAATGGATATCACTTTGTTGTTAGTCAAAACTCACAAGCGCTGCTAAAGGGGCGGGCGCGAGGGACGGGGTTTGCGCTAGAGTGAAGCCTCTACCCCCGCGGCCTCTCACCAGGCAAAACCGCGGCTTCACCAAGCGCCTGCGGCCTAGCGGAGCCAACGCAGCACTAACTACACAAGCGCTTCAGAGCAGCGGACTTTTGTACAATTGAAACCACCGCGCCGATTTTATTTCACCAGAGGCGAAGGCAGCAAAACAAAAGACTGATGGAAAAGCATAATAGAAGAGAAGAGAAGGTAAGTAAACTGGTATGCAGCGCTGCATTGACAGTCAGTAGGATAGAGAGTAAACACGATTCTGCCTGACCAATCAGTCGTCTACAATGTTTTCACGTCACCGTATGAACCCGGGTTGGCAGAATAGAACCCAGACGAGGCAGGGACCAAAAGTAGCACGGCTCAGCCTCAAATCTAACCGAGCTGGGCCGGTTTATACCGGTGGGATGAGACCAAAAGTCGAGTCGAGCGGAGCGGGACCACGCTACTAGCTGCGGTGGGATTGGGCCATAAGTGAATGTTTAAGGCGAATCTGATGAAATTTCGTCAAGTTGTTCCTCAGATATCGCGTTAACAAGCTTGAAAATGGCGTTCGAGAGGTCACAGTGACCTTGACCTTTGACCTTGGACCACCAAAATCTAATCAGATCATCCTTGGGTCTAAGTGAATGTTTAAGGCGAATCTGATGAAATTTTGTCAAGTTGTTCCTCAGATATCGCGTTAACAAGCTTGAAAATGGCGTTCGAGAGGTCACAGTGACCTTGACCTTTGACCTTGGACCACCAAAATCTAATCAGATCATCCTTGGGCCTAAGTGAATGTTTAAGGCGAATCTGATGAAATTTCGTCAAGTTGTTCCTCAGATATCGCGTTAACAAGCTTGAAAATGGCGTTCGAGAGGTCACAGTGACCTTGACCTTTGACCTTGGACCACCAAAATCTAATCAGATCATCCTTGGGCCTAAGTGAATGTTTAAGGCGAATCTGATGAAATTTTGTCAAGTTGTTCCTCAGATATCGCGTTAACAAGCTTGAAAATGGCGTTCGAGAGGTCACAGTGACCTTAATCTTTGACCTTGGGCCACCAAAATCTAATCAGATCATCCTTGGGCGTAAGTGAATGTTTAAGGCGAATCTGATGAAATTTCGTCAAGTTGTTCCTCAGATATCGCGTTAACAAGCTTGAAAATGGCGTTCGAGAGGTCACAGTGACCTTGACCTTTGACCTTGGACCACCAAAATCTAATCAGATCATCCTTGGGCCTAAGTGAATGTTTAAGGCGAATCTGATGAAATTCCATCAAGGCGTTCCTCAGATATGGCGTTAACAAACATCCGGACGGACGGACGGACGGACATCCGTACGGACGGCCGTACGTACGGACGGACAACCCGGATCCATAATGCCTTCGGCCTGGCTTCGCCGGCGGAGGCATAAAAAGGTAGCCTACAACTGCACGCACACAGACAGGCAGCCTGTCACCATGGACCGTTTCTGTCATTAAACATGATCTATTTTCCCCAGCTCCGCTTTTGCACAACACTCGTCTTTCTGCTAGGTAGCGTTGCTTAAAAGTTTTCCACTTGCTGCGGAGGTTTTGCCACGGTTTATCGAACCCTTTCTCCCTCATTTTCCTTTCATTTTCCGCTCCTTTTCCAAAGGAGAAGATGGGTCACATGACATGCGAAAAATGCGTTTCCATTACACTTTTGCGATAAACTGCTATATCGACACGTCTGAAAAACCACCTCATGAGAGCGCAAAAACTTTTTGCGATATTTGGGAGGTTTTTCGAAATTTACATGTTTCCATTACCCACTTTCTATTGCGATATTTAGATTTTGCGCATTTCTGAGGGTAATGGAAACACGACTTATGAGGAGACACCTGAACCATAGACACCTGAACGAATGGCTCTGGCAAAGGCAACATGTTGAAAGGGGGGAAACCTCGGCATTCCGAAATGTCGGCACTCCAAAATACCGGCATTCCGACAAAATTGAGATCTGTCTCGCCATTGCGAAAGAACCCTCCCCCTGATCCTAACCCTAAACCTAACCTCTCCCACCCCCCACGCGGTAACTGTCTGCCTTTCCGAAGCCCTGCCACTCCGAACGTTAACTTCCATTATTCGGACTGGCGGTCGTTCACCTTAGAAGCCGCAATGCCGACCTTAGGTTTAGGCGTGGGGGTGGGAGAGGTTAGGTTTTGGGTTAGGGTCTGGGGAAGGACATGATCCCTTTCTGAGTGCTGATATTTCGGAGTGGCAGAACGTCGGAGTGGCAGCATGTAACCCCCCCATGCCTAAGCCTAACCTCCCCCAGAACCTAACCTCTCGGTGAAACATTTTTTGGAGATAAAAAGGGCCGCCTCTCCGAAAGCATTGAAGTCAATGATCGGAATGCCGACACTTCGGAATGGCGAGCTGACCCCGTTGAAAGGCATGTGAATAAAATGTTTATCTGCAAAGCAGGATTTCGATTTATAGATTTGTTTTTTTATTTTAATCGAGCTTTGCAACAGGGTGTGTGTGACATGCCCCTCCTGGTTTGGCGTTTTACTGCGCAAAAGCGCAAAGCGCAGCACTTGCATACACGGAAATGATGTGGTTATGTTTTTCGGTGCCGTCTGTCTGCCGAGGCCAGAAAGACTACAGACAGAAAAGCATCAAGCTCCTGCTGCTACTCATGAGAAGAAGAGGTCAGGCTATATCGATAAAACACATTTCTTGGATGATTGAATCATAGCCTTTGTTTTTGTTTGTTTTATTGCTGTTTAAATGTTATTTCTGAACATAAATTCAAACCTGAACCTAATTAATTAATTAACAAGTGGTGAGGCTCTCCTCACTAACTTTGCACTGTAAGCACAGACAGCAGTGCATAGATAATTATTTTGAAATAAACAAAAATTCAACAAAAATTATTTTAAAATTAAAAATTTGTTTGCTATAAATATTTTATGTATGTAAAAAATGATTAAATTGATCATTTTTCAATAGCTACATTTTGACTGGGTTTGTAAATATTCTATAAGGCCGGAATTTTGAGAGAGAGAGAGAGAGCGAGAGCGAGCTGCTCTGTCCCCGGCTGGAGCTGTCCCCGCAAATGTCCCCGATCTTGGTCACAAAGTCAAATAATAATACTGGCAAGAAACTCGATAACAGAGCATTTGCAGCACCACAACGTGCCATGGTTTTCCCAGGACCAAAGCCACCCGCAACTGAAGCGGCCCCAGAGGTGACGAACAAGAGGCGGCATCTGCTTGCTGCTTTTGCTACCGTCAGTAACGTTTGTATGTACACCAAACTCCATTGAAAAAAATGTCAATTTTTAACATGATTGGCGATGGATCATTGTTATCTAGTCATTAGCCTACTCCCTAAATTGGCCTTCAGCCATCAAAACTTTGATAACCCCTGGTTTAAATTAACACAATTAATTGAATTGAAACCTTTATTTATCCCTGAGGGGAGATTCAGGCGTCTAAAAACAGCAACAGCAGCAGGGGTTAAAAATAGTAGGAGATAAATAAGTTAAACGAGCGCAAACGCAAAATTAGCACTTTTGCGAAGATAGGGCCCTTTGACTTTGACTCTTTCTTACAAGCAGCAGTGCTGGACTGGGATGATTTCACACCATCATGATTCTCAGGTGTGTGTGTGTGTGTATGGTGTGTGTATATATATATCTATATATATCTATGTATCGGCCCAATCCCAAATCTTTTCTTAACCCTCAATCTTAGTAGCCCTCAAAACTAAGTGTTAAGGGCTATCTTGCTACTTTAAAATGGGACACCCCTTAAAAGGCAGATACGTCTTCAGACTGTAGGGGGCAGCAATACGCCAAAGCTCCGTCCAGTCTGTCAATTCAAAAGAAGAAGAAGAGGAAAAAAGCAGCCCTACACATGTAAATATTTCCTTGTTAATCGAGATGTAGAAATTATAACTATTATCTTAGTTTAAATGTCATTTTATGGATTTCCGTTTTGGAGCCTAACACAATTGTTGTTGCTAACTATCGATGGTCAGTAGTCGTGCTGTTGCGGTCAAGCCATAACGCTATTGTTAACGTTACGAAATGCCATAATTCTGGGTGGTAATGTTGAGTTGTTTTTTATCAAGATACAGCCTACGTGTAATGTTTGCAGCAACATTTTTGTAAGATGACCGGGCTAGTGTTATCTCCCAGGCTTTTTATCTAATGATAGTTACAGCAGCTGTAACTTTAACTGTAACTATTAACTGAGCTTCGTTTAAAAACGGTGGGTAAACTGCATTTACTTGTGTTGACACTCTACTACACCCGTGCGTATGACTGCACTAGTTTGTGTGTGTGTGTGTGTGGGGGGGCGGGGGGGGGGACTCTAGATAACCAGCGGCTTTATCGCAGGCAGCAGGCAGGAAGTCAGCTTCCACGCCGCGACGGCCCTAATGTGAAACGCAGGTAGCTTCCTGCTGGAAGTGTCCATGACCTCCGTGCTGCTACATTACAGGCGTCCCCCAGGGTGTGTGTGTGTGTGTGTGTGTGTGTGTGTGTGTGTGCGTGTGTGTGTGTGTGACCGCGGGGGTGCTGTAGTAACAGGATTACAGGAGCAGGGAGGAAGACCAGGCTTTTTTGTTGACCGCCGGTTATTCTGGACTGGCCGTTACCAAAACGGATTTTTTCACGTGGCCAGAGACCACCAGAGACTCCTGAATGTCACCTTTCCACTTCGCTGGAAGTCACAGCGAGTCTGGGAGGAGCGGGGGGGGGGGGGGGGGGCGAGGCAGGGCGATGTGAAGAGAGAGGGAATTTGAGGCTGGTGAGAAAATAAAATGTAGGTAACCCTTTATAATACTGTAGCTGTGCACTATTAAGCGTTAGTTAAGTATTAGTCAATAAATAATTCATCGTTTATAAAGCATCGTTCATACTTGACTAAGCATTAGTAAATGATTCATAGACGCAGTTATAAATGTTTTATTCCCGATCACTAAACTGATCTATAATACGTTTCGGTACACCACCGTACTGATGAATAGGGGTGTGTACCACCGGTACCGTTACAATGGTACAATCACCTTTGATTTGACCAAATGGGGAAATAAATGGCGGATGAAAATCTCTGGTACAGTGCTGAAGCAGGAAGTAGGCGGTCACTTTGCCTCTCTATGACACGTGACTGTTAACCTCGCGTCACCAGGCTCTTCTCGGCGAGAAAGAGCCTGGCCTCCGTTCACAATTGATTTTGTCAGCCTGCCTGGTTCCGGCCTAGAGCCCGCCCTAGACAGGAAGTAACAGCGGATATAGCTGGTCAACTTTTACGTTAACTTGACAATTAGACACAACGTATCAGAACGGCAAACAACAAAGCAAAAGATGGACGTACCGAACAAAGTTTTTGAAGAAGTTCTTGTAGAAACATTGCGAATTCACAATCTCACATCTTTTAAGCCAATACAGAAGCTTTGCATCAGACAATTAATCGAGGCAAGAGACGTCAAGCTAACGGCAACAAAGACGTTTTTTGGCGCACTTCCTTCCGGTGTTCATTCTGGTTCCGTGGTTTACGCCCCCATGACAAAAAGCGGGGTGAAAGAGGTGCCCAGACTACGTGACTGTGAGCTCTATTGGGGAGAAAAAACTTTCTTTCATTTTTCCAGAAATGAGTGTGGATCTGGTGTGTGTGTGTGTGTGTGTGTGTGTGTGTGTGTCTGTGTGTGTGTGTGTGTGTGTGTGTGTGTGTGTGTGTGTGTGTCTGTGTGTGTGTGTGTGTGTGTGTGTGTCACATGTCTGCTTCATGGTTGGACATGCATTTTGCATACATGTAGCATGTACAGTAGAAGGGTCGACCGCAGGCCGGCTGCTGAATTATTCACCCATCCTCCGTCACGCCTGAGCGCTTCAACATCATGTCTCTCTCTCACACACACACACACACACACACACACACACTGCTCGTGCTGGATAAATGGTGTACGTTTGTGTGTGTGTGTGTGTGTGTGTGTGTGTGTGTGTGTGTGTGTGTGTGTGTGTGTGTGTGTGCGTGCGCGTGTGTTGGCAGGCTGTCATGCTAATGTTACATATCAGATGAGTATTTAGGGTAAATTCACTCCATGAATTTTTCATAACTCCTGCATCCATCCTGCTCTGGGTGCCTGTTCTCCATGCTGCTCTGGGTGCCTGACAGCTAAATGCGACTGCCTTACCATTAGAACACCATGTAGACCATTAGAACACCATGTAGACCATTAGAACACCATGTAGACCATTAGAACACCATGTAACTGTATATATATCACAATCTATTGGGAGAAACCAAGCAATTCTCTGTAAAATGAGACATTCATAGCCTTAAATAGGTGGAATGGAATGATCCTTGTTTTATAAGCACATTTCGCGACTATTCGACCGCGAAATTGGCGGTGGAATCAGGGTGCTCCGAACGAATCCTCGACTATTTGGCATCACCCTGATGGTTGGGGATGATGGATGGCTCGCCCCCTTAGGCGGGATCCCAGGTACACAATATGTTTTATAAACACATAAGCACCGGCTGATAGCATGTTATATTGTTGAATGTGAATGACGTATGTATGTTTGTTTTTCTTCTTCTTCTTTTTTCCTTTTCTTTTCCTGTGTCTGAGCCTGTTTATCTTGTTTGTATATTGTTCTATAAAAAATGGAAAATAAAGTATTAAAAAATAAAAATAAATATCCTACTTTTACCAGAGATATATATATATTTTTAACAAGTAACTGTACTTCTGTCGGTAACGAACCCGTTTCCTTTCCCATCTCTACCCTCTCCTGCCTGGTGCAGCGAGCAGGTGAGCAGGGGGCAGATGGACCTGGAATAAATTGAATTCTCGGCCTCTTTAGAGCGCTCTGTGAGGTGCTCCCCGCCGCCAAGAGCTGGCGGGCGCCGGCCTGCATTAAGAGGGAAAAGATGTTGCTTTCAGCAGCACATATGGGAACGTGAATTGATGTCATGCCATGTCACATTGCATTATGGAAATCATCCCAATAAATACATCAAGTGACACGCGGGGTCGAGGGGAGCTGCTAGGTGGTGCGGCGAAAAAGCGGAGGAGCGCTAAAAAGGAAATGAAATGCAATCAACAGAAAAGGGAGGATATTGTATCTCTATTACAGTAATAGAGATACAGGTGCAGCTGTTTCACTGCGTGGTTTATACTGCGTGGCTCCATCCCCAAGAGGAAGCATTTTAAAGCAAATCAAATGTTGCTTTATTTTCCTGGAAACCTGGAATGGAAACATAGTCAGTAACGGATTGTGGACAATGCCGAGCGTCGGCCCGCTCCCGGGCCCACCAGGGCTTCTAAACACCAAGCGGAGCCCGGATTCACCACCTGCCTTGCTTGCTTCCCCCGCAGGAGGAGGAGGAAGAGGAGGAGGAGGAGGAGGAGGAAGAGGAAAAGGAGGAGGAGGAGGAGGAGGAGGAGGAGGAGGAGGAGGAGGAGGAGGAGGAGGAGGAGGCTACCACTTGCCCTAACCCTAACCAACCACTGCAACAATCTCTGACACTTGGGACAGCTGTAGACAAAAAAACTCATTCTGAAGGAATGGAAGTCCTCCTCTTCACCTTCTTTTCGGGTGTGGCTGCTGGACATGATCCCTGTTATACAGATGGAGAGACCCAGGTCCCTGAGAGCCAACTCGCTTAAACTCTCTCAACTATCTGGGACCCATTTTTGGTCGACTTTGATGAGGTTAAGAATCGCCCGTCTGGTCTCTCATGGGTCCGTTGCGTGGGATCTCATGCACAATATCTTTTGCAAACACGAGCACATTATGTGGCTGGTAGCACCACGCTGTAATGTTGAATTTTAATGATGTACTGTATGTATTTTAGTTTGTTTGTTTTGTTTTTCTTTTCTTTCACGTGTCTGTTCATTCTGTTACATTGAACTATAGATCTTTTATCAGTCATCTTTAGATCAGTTATATTCCAGTATAGGAAAATGAAGCTGCTGCAAGATGAATAAAGGATAGATGTACAGTGGCTACTTCTATGTTGTACTTCTATGTACTTCTCTGTATGTTGAACTTCCCACATAATTAGCATTGTAGCAACAGAAATGATCGACCAAACACAAATTTCCGAACGTTTTGTGTGTGTGTGTGTGTGTGTGTGTGTGTGTGTGTGTGTGTGTGTGTGTGTGTGTGTGTAGGTGTGTACAGGATCTACATGTATGTTTGTCGAATTTTGTGTTGTGTTGTGTTCAGTGTGGCCTGATTCCTTGGATGTACACATTCAGTTGGCCAACAGCTGATCCTGGTTCAGGTTAAATGTGGGAAATGAAATCAGGTAGCAGCTCAGTCTGTCAGAAAGGATTTAAAGCCTAAATGAAAGACATTTGGATTTCTACCGAGTGTCGCCATCACAGGCCAAAGCACTGTTTTTTGTGCCATTTGTGTGAACGCGCTGGGTATTGAACGCGCTGGGTATTGTGTGAACGCGCTGGGTATTGAACGCGCGGGGTATTGAGCACTGTTTAACCCACGGCCGTGAGACACTCGGCCCCCTGGGAAACTCATCCCCTTCCTCTCCCGCGCCATCCATCATGGCCGCCTCGGCGAGGGAGGAGGCTGCGCGCTCCCCAGAGGAAACCACTGGTCCTTTGGCGCGTCGGGCTTAAATCCACACGCTGCAACATAAGGACTTCCATTCTCAAACCATAAATATACATCTCCCAACAAAATAAATCAGCGACTGAAGTTTCATCATTCAATGTCTCTGAAATAAGAGAGGATCCAGCCGGTAAAAGTGTTCTCATTTTATCAGCCCGAGGACGCGAGCTGCCTCCGATCCGTTAGAAACAAACCAAAACCTCTTAATTTTGCATAATCAATCATGTTGTCGGAGAAGGTGTCCCTTTTTCAGCGCTCTTTTTTAGTTTCATTTATCACACGTGCGATCATGTAGCTCTTGTTACATATACATCTTTGGCAATAAAACAGTGCTTTTGGGTCTCTGCCTCTCTCCCACTCTGCCCACAGCTCCTTTTCCTCAAGACGGCATGAGAAAATAAACTCTGCTAGAGAAAGGCAGAGTGCAATTATGGGCATATTTTACGAAGAAGTATTTTTTACCACTGTGTGATCTTAGGGGATTGCTATCTACCTATGTGTTATATTTTACTGTGTTATATATTACTAATAGTAAGTATTATCATTTTTTGTACCATGTATATTGATTGTTTAGACACTAGGATTTTCTTTTATTTCTGTATTTGATATGTACTCTGTGCGCCCAGGGACTACAGATGCAAATTAGCTCTTAGCTATCTCTGGTGCAATATGTTTATTGTGTACTGTCCCTGCTCAAATAAACAATAAAGATAAAGATAAAGATTTTCAAATTAAGAATATTTTCAAATTAAAGGATGGCTTTACCGGTAATCAACCCACTTTGTATCATATATAATCTCCGTAAAATAAGCACATGGCCAGTGTTTTGCCTTCTCTCTCTGTTTACCTCATGGTGAATTTGCTCCTGCTGCTGTCTGCAGAAACTCTGCCCTGCAAGTCATTAAGGCTCTCTATGTGATTCTCCATGGATGTGCGCATACTTAAAAAATAAAAATAAACAATAACAGCCACCCTGGAGCAGATTCTGCCTCTCCAGCACAACTTCCGTAGCCCCGTTGTGACGTGGAACACCATTAAGTCACTGATACACATGGTTGGCAATCAGTGCCGGTCCTGACCTCCCAGGGGTCCTAAGCAAGATTCTGATAAGGGGCCCTCCTACCTGGCCATCGCCACACAGTCACACCTGACCTGACACCTCAGTGCCCCCATTACAATCCTCCCTCCCTGCATCCTGTACTGTACATCACCTGGCATTATTTGCTGAAGCTGTACTGGGTCTTTGTTGGCTACTTGCTGTAGCCGACTGTACTGGGTGTGTGTTAGTACTGGATGAGCTTGACTGTGGAGCAACTGAGTCTGTGCTACTGGCTGATGATCCAGCATCTCCTTTACTGACGAACCTAAGCATAGAACCTGTAAATTATAGATAACAACACTATTATGAATTTTATCGGTTGCATCTGACCCTGTTCAAACTGCTCTCCGCAAGATTTCCTGTTATACATGTTCAAATATAAAATACTAATATGGCTTGGCTGAATACTTGATGGTCATTATTTAATGAGCAATGTGCACCCATAGTGCCCAGTATGCTCAACATTTTTAATTCATATAGCTATTTAGTCAATGGCAATCCATTGCTTTCCATCTTGCATTAGTCCAGACCTTTAACTAAACCTTGACTGAGTCTGATAGACTAATAAATAGTGTCTTGTTTATTACTATATTGTCAATCTATTTTTAGGCCTTATTGTTTGTGTTCCTGTTATTTTGTATTGTGTCTTTTTTGTGTGCACCACCACCAACTTTGAATATAATTTCCTCTCTGAGAATATCTATCTATCTATCTATCTATCTATCTATCTATCTATCGATAGATCTATCTATCGATAGATCTATCTATCATCCATCCATCCATCTATGAGGAGTGCAATTATCCACTCTATTTTTTTTCTGCCTGGTCCCCACAAGTTAGTAAATGCTAGTGTCATTTTGTGCACGGTTATTTATAGCAGTCTATAAACACCGTTGCACACAAAGTTTGAACTTTAAGGTTTGGGGTACAGAAAAAAGCTAGAGGAAAATGAATAGGATACCAGCAGGTGCATTTTCATATCCCGACTAATATGCCCAATGAGTGATGGAATATTGCAAGAATCTAGAGTTAGAAATCAACCTGCGGCTCCGTGCAGGAGTTTAGCGGAGGAATACGGTAGTTGTACGGTTGGGAGAAAAAGCAGTGCCGAATGAGACGGCTGTTTGGCGGAAAAGTAAAGCGCTGAAAATTGTCAAAATAGAGCGTGCATGTACACAGATATCGATTTGTTTAGGTGGGCGTTGTTTTAGGTGGCTAAATTACGTTTTAGTTCTTGGCCCCGTGTAGTAGAGAGACAGAGCTCTGGAGGCTGTTGCTTCAGAGTGCCGGGTCTCGATAGACGGTGCGCTCAGCGTCCAGAACACTGTACCTATTTCAGTTAAGCTGTGTTCACACCGAGATATTTATTTTTCGCTCTGTCGCTTGATTCAACCCTTTGGAATCGCTCTGTCGCTCTGTTTAAATCGCTCATCAACAGGCACACGAATTGACGGACATGTGGGGGCTATAACGTTACGCAATGTCATGATGTTTGTCCACTACGAGCCACCGTCATTATTTACAAGCTAAGCCTATCAGCGTGCTCCCCTTGCGAGCTCCATACCGGTAGTACAGACTTCACTTCATGTCAGCTGTCAGGCTGTCAATGCGGTTTGTTGCCACACTAATAAACCAGCGGTTTGTTCCAAGCCTGTGTGATCCTTGACTCGCTCTCACACGGCAGCCAATCAGCGTTGAACAGCGAGCGACTGATGCCAGCGTATTTTCGCTCGAGTTGGGATATTTCATCTCGGGCGACGAGCGTATTTTCTCCCTATCGCTCTGTCTCTGTCGCTCTGTCTCTGCCGCTCGGACGCCCAGCGATTTTTCTCCCGGGCGAATATACGCTCAATCGCTCGTTTGCATTGACTTTGTATGTAAACTCGATGCCAGCGAAAAACTTTAATAGGTCAGTGTGAACGCAGCTTTAGTGTATGCAACTAGCTGATAGGACCCCACTTCAAACAAACTGAACTATCCCTTTAACACAGGATAGATGAATGTGTGTGTGTGTGTGTGTGTGTGTGTGTGTGTGTGTGTGTGTGTGTGTGTGTGTGTGGAAGGGGGGGGGGGCCACCGCTGATGATCTACTAATGACGAATGGATGGAACGAGGAGAGGGAGCCCCCAATAGGGAGCCAGCCGTGTGAAGTCAAGTGCAAAATTGATATTTCAGGACAGCTGATGCATTGTGGGAGCCAGGTCTGATGCATTGTGGGAGCCAGGTCTGCTTAGTGTCAGTGGCTCAGTGTCACCGTGACGGTAGAGTGAGTTTCTGTTTTTCTCACGGCTTCATCTGAGCCCCCCCCCCCCCCCCCACACACACACACACACACACACACACACACACACACACACACACACACACACACACACACGGTGAGGGAATAGTCTTCTGAAAATACTCTCACAGTCGCGTGGATGATGGCGCTCGGGGCAGTTTCGCAGCGCGAATTTAAACTTGTGCAAAAATTACTTTAGATTAACAGAAGCGACTCAAAAGAGCGTTTGGGTTCAACCTGGAAAAGGGAACTGGACTCATCCACAGTGCTAATGATTCATGTGCATAGAGGGCATTGAGCACATTCCACCTTTGGTCGGCGGGGGGGGGGGGGGGAGGGAAGCTTTTTGGATCCATCGTCTGGATGTGTTACAGTATCCTGCTCTCAATGAGTTACAGTATCCTGCTCTTAATGTGTTACAGTATCCTGCTCTTAATGTGTTACAGTATCCTGCTCTTAATGTGTTACAGTATCCTGCTCTTAATGTGTTACAGTATCCTGCTCTCAATGAGTTACAGTATCCTGCTCTTAATGTGTTACAGTATCCTGCTCTTAATGTGTTACAGTATCCTGCTCTTAATGTGTTACAGTATCCTGCTCTCAATGAGTTACAGTATCCTGCTCTTAATGTGTTACAGTATCCTGCTCTCAATGTGTTACAGTACACCACTGTACTGCCCTCCCAAACAGCTAAGAACCTTGGGGTGATCCTCGACCAGGGGCGGACTGCATAATCGGGCACGTCGGGCAAATGCCCGGTGGCCTGGCCTGGCCTGCAAAAAAAAAAAAAAAAAATTGGCCACTCACTGAACAGCAGGCCAGGCGCCGCCTACTGGTTTACTAGTGGTTTTATTACTTTATTCAGGTTTAAAGTGGGTGCATCTCATTGTAAAATTGGACTTGGCCCAAATTGGGCTTCAAACGGCCCAAATTGGGCTTCAAACGGCCCAAATCGGGCTTCAAACTGCCCAAATCTGGCTTTAAACGACCCAAATTGGGCTTCAAACGGCCCAAATCTGGCTTCAAACGGCCCAAATTGGGCTTCAAACGGCCCAAATTGAGCTTCAAACTGCCCAAATTTTTCTTCGGACGCCGGCACGCACGTCGGCCCGTATCGGCCTGGCCTGCTTGGTATCTAATGCCCGGCCTGAATTATGATCCCAGTCCGCCCCTGTCCTTGGCCCATGCCCAGTCTTTGTACAGTTTCGTGGTGTTACGTGAATCCGTTTGGCACCTTTCGGTGATTGGACACTCCCATTGCCACACCCCATTTTGGCCAGTGGGTGTGGAAAGTTAATCAGTTCTAAGTGATGATCTTGAACAGGGGAAACATCTTGAAGCCAATAAAACAAACATACCTGTAAAGCCCTTTAGTTAAAGAGCATGGGGCAGGTTAGAGACCCCAATCAGTCAATGTGTAGGTGAATTATGGAGGAACTTGATTTTCACATTAAGACACTTACATATACACTACAGTGACTTCTGGGGTCGTTTTATTTTTTGAACTTTTATTTTGACATCTTGGACCCCAAAACTCTGACGTCAGAGTAGGGAGTCGCCAGGCATGCCCGTCTGTCCCTCTGTCTGTCATCACTTAGGTCAGGGCTGTCAGTCACACACTATGGATGCTAACGCCGGTTTTCAGGAGGAAGAGGAGGTAGCAAATGTTTATGCACATGCATGTGATGGGCCTCAGGCTAATTTTGACAGTGAAAGAGAGCAGGAACAGCCCACAACGGACCGCGGAGAGAGAGTTGTGAAGGAGCTTGAAAGCAGCGGAGGCGGGCCGAGGTGCGGACTGTAATTCGACACACACACAAGCGAGCGGAGGCGGGCCGAGGTGCGGACTGTAATTCGATACACACACACGCACGCACGCACACACACACACACACACACACACACGCGCGCGCAAAAGTGACGTATGTGTCCAGCCATCTGGCCGAGTTTGAGCCGAAGTCCCGAACACAGTGAGAAAACCTCCCGAAGCTGCTGCTGCAGCGGGGTGCATATTGTCCGGCCAGCCGACCGAGAGGCATGCGAGCCGGGCACAGTTGGGGTGTGTGAGGTGGCTGGCTGTGGAGGTGGCGGTTTCTCCTCCTTCTTTCAGCAGAGCAGAGCAGAGCAGAGCAGAGCAGAGCAGAGCAGCGGTGCTGTGCGGGGAGGAAGGAGCCGCAGCCTCCCCCTCCCTCGAGTGAAGAGAGCGTATCACACAGCGTAGGCACACACACACACACACACACACACACACACACGCACACACACACACACACACACACACACACACACACCGAGAGAGAGAGAGAGAGCGAGAGAGAGAGAGCGAGAGAGAGAGAGAGAGAGAGAGAGAGAGAGAGAGAGAGAGAGAGAGAGAGAGAGCGTGTCACAGCGCAGACAAGCACAGTGGGAGGGGAGAGGGAGACACGCACGCGGGAGCCACTCCCCACTGTGACGTAGCAGGCTTTTTCTTGTCAGATTAAAAGTCTATTATTTCCTTCTGAAAAAGGAAGGTGTTTTTCTCCATATTTTTTTTCAAACTTTTTTTTTTTTTTTTTTAATGATGCATTAACTTTTCAAATGGACATAGGGACAAGGTTAAGTATACATTTAGGAAAGGAATTACCCTGCTCCATGCTCTTTAAGCCTTCACTCCTTTTTTTCTACAAATATCCACACTCATAATTTAATATGGGGAATATATGTAGCTCAGAAAGATGTCATTTATCACATGAACAGAAAACCAGCTGAGGTACTATGATAACGGCTCAGATGATGATAACAACTGATGCTGAACTGCCCATACACAACGCACACATAATGTAATCCATATAACTAGATTATGCAGAGGAAATGGTTTATTTCCATGACAAAACATTGGACTGGACATTACTTTAACAAAATGTATGTGCATTACACATTAACATTGCCAATGTACAGTACAGTGCACAAAAGTTAACAAAAACAATGTAACAAAATCTTACCCCCCAGTAAGATTTATCATGGTCTACATTTCCCACTCATTCACTCAACACATGTCAAGCTCTGGTGCTGAGGAGAGGGGACAGTTTGAGCACCGTCAGTAGCATTCCCCATCCACCTTTGTCTTTAATGTCCCGTCTCGCAATGTCTTCCACTTCTGGCTCTCAGTAGGATTGTCAGTTTGGTGCCTGCTGCCGGGATTTGCGAATGACATGGCTGCACGGACCGGAGTTCAGGATGGCGGCTGATTTGCAGCAGCTTGTTGCAGCTGTATTTGATCCTGACAGTCTGGAGGGAAACACAAGGTATTAGTAGGTCCTGCTCAAAACAACATTTCATCTTATTGACACGTCACTGTAGGCAAACTGTTATGTGACCAGCCATCCTCCTCCTCCTCTTCTTCTCTCTCTCTGATCATCTACTCTCTCTCTCTCCCCCTCCCTCTGGGGTTTCTGCTCCAATCACCAGGGGCCGGTTGCACCAACTGGTCTTACACTGGTCTTAAGCTAAGTTGGTCGTAACTTTACGACCTAACAGCTACGCCGGTTGCACCAAGACGGCTTAAGCCTTATTTTCACTACGACCGGTCAGGAGGAGGCGTAGAGCCTGCCTGTAACAGAGATGTCCGCGGAGACCTTTTTGACCGTCATCGTCGTAACACCGCCAGTTCGCCGTCTTTGAAAGCATGACGTTAGATTATAACTAACTAGTTGTGTGGCTTAGCCTTCCAAAATGTTGCCGTAAATTTTTTAGAATGTAATACATATAATTGGGAATGTTACATTCAATTTCATTCAGACTGTCTTTCTGGCTCAATCGCCGCCATTTTTCCCCCGGAGCGAGGGAGGGTGAGAGGAGGGAGGGTGTTTTACAGTAGTGGCTGAGAGAGCGTAGTGGCACAGTGCGCTCCAAGCAGGTCGCGAGGCACATTTTTTGCAACATCATCCAATCAGGGTGCATTCCCTGGCAATTCACATGGACGCGCATTGCTACGACCAGCATAGTTAAGACCAGACGTAAGCCGTGTTGGTGCAACAGGCATAAATCCATGGTCTTAACTAAGACCGACGTAGGAGTTACGACCAGGCATAGTTAAGACCAGTTGGTGCAACCGGCCCCTGAGCAGGAACACCTGGAGTTGATCAGCCCTGGCTAGGGTTAAGGCTGGAGTAGAGAGCATGCAGATCACTCTCTGACCCACACAGCTACAGCAGTGCCTGGAGAGGAATCTCTCCTAAGTGGTAACTTTTCTTTGTTACTTTCTTTGTTATTTTAGTTTAGGCTGGAGTCCCCGGTAGTCCTGTTTTCGCTTTAGTTATAGTTTAGCTTTTCTTGTTTATAGGTTTACACTGGCTTCAACGGCCCAAAGGGGTTGGCCCAGGCGTTTTGCTGAGTTTGGCCGGATCTCCAGTCTTTTTGGTTTGTATGATTTGTGACTTTGAATATTTTTGGGTTTGTTTAAAAAAATTATTCTTTACAAATTTGCAACCTTTGTCTGGCGTCCTTAATATGTTTTGGTCTTCTGTTGAGCCATTTTGTTATACTTTGAAGGCCGTAACATATTATGGGGGCTCGTCCAAACATTTTAGTGATCCGTGCGTAATCCCATTTTTGTTTCATCTTTTTATGGAGCATGTTTTTCCGTGCTGGCGTTGTGCTGTATTTGTGCTGGTGGCTCTGATTCCTTGGGCCTCGGTGCTGTAGCTGTTTTTGCGGTGGGTACTGTGATTGCAAGCTGTGTCGGTAACTTTTTTTTCCCATGTGTCTAGTGTGACGTGTGTGTTGCTGGGCACTTGTTTTTTTTGCTAAAGTACCTTACATGCACGCAGTTACTTTTTGATCACAATTGGTGTTAAAGCAATCATTTTCCCTCCACATATTGAGCGTTACGTGTGTTAACAGTGTGTGGAGTGTTGCTTGAACATTTGGTAGGCTATTAGTGTGCTATTTTTCGGCTTTATGCCTGTTGCTTGTTTGGCAAGCTTTTGCGCGCACGCGTGACGGACGCCGCTAATATTGCTGCTGTGTGTGGCCAGTGATTTTTATTTGTGCGCTGTTATTTTTGAGCTGTGTGGAGTATCGGGCTTTACACCTGGTTTTTGGAGCTGACGGCGAGAACATTTTTGAAAGTGTAGTCCAGATCATGGGAGACTTTCATTTGGAGGAGTTTGTGGGACAACCAACGCAACACTTGGGGTTTTTCATAAGTGCAAAAAATATGATTTGGTTGCTATCGCCAAACATTTTGCCATCACTGTTTCAAAACAAACAATCGAAACAGAGCTGTTTTCCGCGCTAACTG
The DNA here is from genome assembly GCF_964638095.1 of Poromitra crassiceps. Lineage (NCBI taxonomy): Eukaryota > Metazoa > Chordata > Actinopteri > Beryciformes > Melamphaidae > Poromitra > Poromitra crassiceps. Next base: position 2,886,879 of record NC_139652.1, read on the forward strand.
AGAAGGGGCTTTTGCCTTGTGCGTCGCCAGAGGATAAGCAGTCTCCGGCGGGGGTGCATGGTCCAGGGGAGGCGATCCGAGGAGTTAGATCTTGAGAGGCGCCGTTTAGCATTTCGAGAGGTGGAGATGAATTTGGAACTTTGGAGGATGGAGGAGGAAACTAAAAGACAACAGCAGCAACAACAAGAGATTCAACTCACCAAGTACTTGGTGGTGCCCTCGTTCAGCCTCACCACATTCTTGGCAATCAGCTGCATGATGGGTCTGAGGTGGGCCTTGGCTGTACCTGGAGTGGCGCTGTTGTAGAGAAGACTGCAACACAAGAGAGGAGCCATCAGAGTTCTGTCATTTAGTTCACCTTTGAATCTATCTGTAGGCCTATAGACTTCAGTCAACTCACCCAGGACAGTCCATCCAGCAAGAGCTGGGCGAGGCAGAGGGCAGCAGCAGCAACCTCTGAGGGACGGTACTGCACCATGTTGTAGTTGGTCAGCGTCACCTCCATGGAGTACTGGGCCAGCTGCTCGGTCTCTAAATAGGACTAGACAGACAGAAGACAGTCACTTTAATAGCCTTTATGACATCAACTACATGAAGACAGTAGACAAAATATATATTTATGGCAGTTGGCATATATATATATATATACTCACACTTGCAACTTTTACAGCCCTCCTGAGGAAGTCTATTGGCGTAGGGCGTCCCAGCTCAAAATGTAGACTCCTCAAAATCAGCTGCTCCATGTTCAGAACCTCTGCCTTAACGAATGTCTGCCCTGTGGTCTTGGCGAATTCTGTGACGCCTGGAGTCCAGTTCTCCTCATATTTTGAGGCCAGCCACAAGGCAGTCACTCCGACAAGGTGCAGCTGGCTAGGAGGCACCTCCTGGACATGCGGCACATAATAAGAAGAGTGTTAGCTAGCTGCTAGTTCACAGAAGATGAACAAGAAAACGTTTAAAACAAGTTTGTACCTGGAGAAAACGGTCCACAATGGCGACTGAAAGGTACAACGTCTCTTGCAACCGCGCTGGAAAGGGGGAGCTGCCGGGGCTGCAGCCCCCCCTGGTGGCGGCCTCAGCCCCTGCACCTTCCTGACGCAGCCCCCCCCAGCAGCCCCACCCTCATTTGGCGAAACTTCAGTGACTGTCACAGGCATCTCTCTCTCTCTCTCTCTCTCTCTCTCCCCTCATTTCCCCGTGGGTGCTCTGCTCTGGGCTCTAGGCTGTGGCTGGGCAGGGTCGAGTCTCTTTACATTGATTTGATAGCAAACTCCTCCACCCGAGGCCCGCTGGCGGCCCCGGGTTACAAAACGAGTTGATCAAAACATAGCCCAATCTGATTGGCTGCATGAGTCAGTGCACTCTACCCTGCTGACGTAGTGAGTAAACACACTTGTGCATTGAGCGGTATCAGAGAGAGAGTGACAGACTGACACATCTCAACACAAGTAGCCAAAACAAAATGAGGAGATTTTTGATCACAAGACCTAGTGCGTTTTCCACCACCACCAGTGCAACCGTGACGAGTAGCCTACGACTTCCAGTTCCAGGTGAGGTGTAGTAGTGTATGTTATAATGTTGGTTAAAACTTTTGATCTCTCAATCAATGTGTCTGTGTGGGTCGGTCGCTGATGCTGACGCTGTTCATGTTCTATGTTGCTGAGATGAGTGTGGTTTACAGCATGCTTCGGTCGCTTGTTCCTATTCTGTCGAACTGAAGTGGTGTGTGAAGTGTGTGTGTGTGTGTGTGTGTGTGTGTGTGTGTGTGTGTGTGTGTGTGTGTGTGTGTGTGTGTAGGTCGCTGTTAAATCTCCTATGGTGCGTTTGCGTCAGCTTTATCGCTTTATCGGGGGATGGGTCCGAGTAAGTCCGAGTAAGTCCGAGTATATGCTTCAGACCCCCTCGTGGGAGATAGCTTCCCGCGCGCCTGGTCTCTTGAACCAGTGTGCAGCGGGAGTGAATCCGGATCATCCAGTCGACGAGACCATCTCGCATGTGGCCCGTGATCGGTTTGCCCTGCAGGTAGTTGCGTCGCACTGGCTGCTGCGCCTGCGGAGACGGAACACATTGTCATATAAAATACACACTGGAGCATACCAGCTCAAAATAAACTAATCAGGGTGGTATTATATTATATCAAAATAAACTAACCAGCGTAGTATTAGATTTTTTATGATATAATTTTAATTATTATTATATTAATGAATCAATCAAAAGCATAGTAAGGACAAATAAAGAGCACGTATTACCTCAAGGAGGTACAGATAGGCATATATATCTTTCACGTATTCCAAGCAGAGCTCTGGAAAGTCTCCATCAAACTCATCGACGTCCATCATGTCCAGCGTCTCGGAGAAAGCCTGGCACATGTCCTCCTCCTCCTCCATCATGGAGACATCAGATGTCTCCTCCTGTCCAGGCTGCTGAAGGAACAATGTTCAAGTGATTGTCACTCAGTCAGGCTGTTTATAAAGACTGTAAGGAGGATGTGGCAGCTGTTCATCAACGCTATGGGACATGATGTTTGCACCCTGAGGTTCCAGGGCATAGAAACTGTCAGTCCATTGAGAAGGGCTGGGGATAGAGATAGGGCCTTGCTACAAAGGAAGGCCTTTTGGATCCATACTCTTCAGACAGAGCATCCGAAAGGACTTAACGAGGAGCTGTTATTAGGCTGCTTTCTTTGAATGTGCAATTTTCTATTAATATCTTTTTATTGTCTATTTTTAATGTACTTAGTAAGATGCATTCCAGCCCTAGCTTAATCTCTCCTGTCTGTTACCTACAACACAGCAGGACCTCTTTCTAGGCCATTACAGTGGAAACGTGCAATTATCTAAGCATAATTCCTTTAAAAATGTTCTATTGTATTTTGTATTTTGTTTTGTATCAATCTCTAGTCCAGACCTGGCTTACTCCCGCCTACCTGTCACTTTGAACACAGCAGGGCCTCTACCTAGGCCTGGTTCTGCTGACCCAGGGGCGGACTGCATAATCGGGCACGTCGGGCAAATGCCCGGTGGCATGGCCAGGCCAGGCCACTCACTGAACAGCAGGCCAGGCGCCGCCTACTGGTTTACTAGTGGTTTTATTACTTTATTCAGGTTTAAAGTGGGTGCATCTCATTGTAAAATTGGACTTGGCCCAAATTGGGCTTCAAATGGCCCAAATCGGGCTTCAAACGGCCCAAATCTGGCTTTAAACGACCCAAATTGGGCTTCAAACGGCCCAAATTGAGCTTCAAACGGCCTGGCCTGCTTGGTATCTAATCCCCGGCCTGAATTATGATCCCAGTCTGCCCCTGTCCTCGACAACCAGCTGTCTTGCTCAGCCAACATAGCTGCGACAGCACACTCCTGTAGGTTCTCCCTCTACAACATCCGCAAAATCCGTCCCTTCCTGACAAGAGAAGCGACTCAACTCCTGGTCCAGTCACTTATCGTCCCTCGCCTGGACTACTGCAACGTGCTCCTGGCTGGCCTACCTGCCACCGACATCCGACCGCTTCAGCTCATTCAGAACGCTGCAGCCCGTCTGGTATTCAACCAACCCAAATTCTCTCATGTCACTCCCCTCTTCCGGGACCTCCACTGGCTTCCCATCTCAGCTCGCATCAAATTCAAGACACTGGTACTGGCCTACAGGGCAGTACACCAGTCAGCTCCCCTGTACCTGCAATCTATGGTCAGGTTCCAAACCTCTCACCGCTCCCTTCGCTCCTCCACCAGTGCAGGGCGCCTCGCTCCTCCTTTGCTACGGGCACTCAAAAGTCGCTCATCCCGATCTCGACTCTTCTCCTCCCTGGCACCCTAATGGTGGAACGAGCTGCCACCTTCGGTCAGGACTGCTGAATCACTGCCGATCTTTCGGAAAAGACTAAAGACACACCTTTTCAGGCTCCACCTGGGCCCTTCTTGAACTAACTTCTTTCTCTCTCTTTCAAAAAAAAAAAAAAAAAAATCCTAACTAAAACTCGTACCACTGTTCCTTCAGGATTTGTAGTTATCATAGACTGTGTTGCATAGTTGATTGCTCTATTGCTGACAAAAAGTGTGTTATTGTAAGTCGCTTTGGATAAAAGCGTCTGCCGTTGACGTTGGGGAAGACAGCTTTTATGTTGTAGCCACTTTGAGTCCAGTTTTTGTTGATATGAGTAATGTTCAGATAGAGGGATGCTATTTACTATCTAGCTGCTGTCACTGTCAGTATGCATTATCAAATACCTACATAAATCAAATCCAGTCAAGAACATAGGGTCTGCCTGGGAAAATATGTGATTTAAAAATGGAAAGCATGTAGGAACCCTGCCAATCATCTTGCATATTGATATTTGTGGCTGTGAAGAACAGTCTTAATCTATACAGTGATATGCAGGCTATCATTAAATTTTATAAACCATGTACAGTACTTGTTAGTAGTTTCATGTTTGGTTTTACCTGTAATAAATGGGAACATTTATATCGGTGCCTTTTATTTACCATCACAGCATAAATGACAATGCATAACCCCTCCTATTGTGATGTCAGAAAATCTAAGTAATTATGCATGACATTACATTTCAGGACATGTGGCATAGAATATTTTTTTATTCCAAAATAACAGATGTGGGACACAATCAATTAACTATTCATACTATTTGCAACAGTAACATTTACAGTGCTGAATAATGGAGTTGCATGAATATGAGTGTGCACTGATGATGTGGCCTGCAAAGATGGGTTAGTGTTAGTGACCGGCAGCATTTAATTGAGAAATGTTATAGTGGAACCTACATAGAAAAAAGTTTTACCTGGGCACTTCACAGACTGCCTGGAGTAAAGACACATGGATCACTCTTTTCTGTCTGCACGTTTATTAATAGGGGCTAAGTGACATTTCGATAGATAATCTTCTTCTAGTCTTCTTCAGAGTCAAAACGACTTCAATGTTAGACTTTTAAATGTTAGTTGTACAAAATCCCCCCACCAGTTCAGCCACACCTGGGGCCCTGATTGAGCTGCACATGGGCTCAATAAAGGGTGGTTGATTGGGTGAAGCTCAGTAGGCCAGGCTCAGTTTGCCATGTATGCTGTTGAGAGGAGGCTGCTCTGCTCTTCCCAATTGATTGTCCATGTGCAGATGCATCATTTGAAGTGTTAGTTTATTATAGTTAGTTCCTTTGAATATTGATTGAGTATTTGATTTGAATTAGATTTATTATATTACTTTACAGTTGAATTTGTTTTCCCTTGTTTGATCAAATCCTTTGTTAATACCTTGTTTGTCTTTTAGGCCAAATCATCTGTCCACATGATTTTCCATCATTAATCAAGGGATTTGGTTTGTAAATAAAAACCCTTGGCATTAGTTCCTCTGAATCCTCCTCATTCCACCTGGATGTCTCACTTGCTGAGGCTACACCTGTAACTTCCACCTTTACAGTTTAACATAGTGTTAGTGTCAGAGGTATGCACCTTGCTGCTACAAACTGAACATTTTCTAGTTGGAAAAAATAAGATTATTAAATACTATAATTAATTGGGCTATATTTCATATGCTACATTTCAAGAGACAATGTGTGACGACATGTTTCCTGTCACACCTAGCCCTCATTCGCAGCTTGACAGAAAAGGCTCTGGAGATCTGGGCTGGTAGTCCTTTATCAATGCTCTCCAAAACACATCCTACAGGAGAACATAAAACTGTTATTCTTTGCAATTCTTTTAAAAATCAATGCTAAAACATTTTAGGTTAAAATATTGACACGAGTAACTGGTGAGCTGCAGATGATGTAAACGTTTGTAATAAATGTTATCTCTTCTACTTCAGCCTCTGTCTAGTCTGGTCAATTATAGGACAAGATACACTTAGCCTACTGTAACACAGTCTTGGGGTTTGTCTTCCTTGTCTAGAATAACACAAGGCCACTACTGCAACAGCAGCCTTACAGTATGTGCAGGGTGAGAATCTAGCACTGCAGCTAAATGCTGGTGAAATACTAAAGTGGCTGGTAGATTTAAGACGCAAAATAATTAATTTCCCACTCTGGTAACGTCCAACATGGTGTTAGCTGTAGCCTAACACCAGCAAAGAGACAACTTGTGTGATGACAATTCATTTAACACTAGCCGGTTGCCAATATTGACTGCATCAAAGATGTAGCAAAGTAGTGTTACTATTACTATTAAAACGATTATGAATTATATTCGCTAAACATGATCTTAACAGACTTACCAGCGGCTTCGTTCTGTGATGCGTTTGTTATGGTTTGTTCACACTTCCTATACGTCCTGTTTGCGGGAATATCATTGGCTGATTCAAGTCATGTCATGTGACGCTAAAACGAGCATTTGATTGGTTTTTGCGATAGCACTGCCATAACGTTTCCCTGATCTAATAAGTTACGTTTTCATTAAACTGCGTTCGATTTGAGGCTGCCAACAAACGGAATCGTGTTCAGAAGAATTTTATTTAGTTCATATGAAAAAAGCATCTAACCTCAAAATGGGGATCGATCATCTCAAAAACTAAAGCAGATAGGAGCTTTCGGCCCGTCACCTAGATGTGATGAATCACACACGCAGGCAGTACGCAGTATAGACATTTCCTGTCTATAGCCGTTCAAATTAGGTTTTATAGAATACTCTGTCTCGTCTACAAAACGCCAAAGGCAGGACCGACATTCAACCATGAACACACAGTTTGTGTGGAATAAACGAATGTTCTGGTCTAATCTAATCCTGCTTCCTGGTGTGGGACCTCTAATATACTTTGCCTGTTCCCAGTTCTTGTGTTTAGGGTCAATCTTCACCATAGCTGCTCTAACCAGCCAATTTCTAAGATTACTATTTCGCCCAAAGGCCATAATGACCCTTAGGCTGGGAAATATGCCATGGTGAGCTAATGCCTTTTTGAAGCGTGTGATTGCCAAATGGCCTGCGCGTGCCGTGAAAGATGAGTATTTGAGCACAAAGGGAATCAACTTTTCAGGGGGATCAGGATGTGCTGTGGGGATAGCTAAATTATCCTTTTTAAATACATCCTTATTTACTTCCTTAAGAAGCCTCCTAGGATAACCCCTGCTGTGTCTTAGGACCTTAAATAGTATTCGAGTTGCCTCAATGCGGTCGCTGTCCCGGGTGCAAATGCGTTTAAATCTGAGCAGTTGTGATTTAATTAAACCCCTATATGTGTGTTTTGGATGGAAGCTCCCATAGTGTAGGAGGGCATGAGAGTCTGTGGGTTTAAAATACACCTTAGTCTCCAGTTTGTCACCCTCCCGGAAGTTATCTGACTTAAAAATGGTGACGTCCAAAAAGTTTATTGTATGGCTATGAATTTCTGACTTTAACTTAATGGAGGGATGATGTGAATTTAGTTCTGCCATGCATTGATGAAAGTCTTCTACTGAATGAGACCAAATTCCAAATATGTCATCCAAAAACCTGAAATAGCATACCGGGAGCCTGGCACATTTACTCAGAGCTTCTTCCTCCCAGTTTGCCATATAGATGTTTGCATACGAGGGTGCAAACTTCTTGCCCATAGCTGTTCCTTTCCAGGGCCAGGCTGAGCGACCTGGGTGGCCTCTCCTCATCCTCCTCCAGCACCTGCACATCCTCCTCTCGTGCCTCCGCCTGTGGGGCCTCTACCACCTCCTCTCTGAATTTTCCAGGCTTTGCTGGCACTGCCAGCTGGGTGGGGATGTCGTCGGCCAGTTTAAACAGAGTGGTGGTCTCTCCACAAATCTTCATCAGCGTGAAGACAGAGGACAGATGGAGGTCTTTCATCGTTTGTCCTGCGATGGGACGCTTGTGGTGGAGGTAGCTCAATTTTTCAAAGTCCACATAGCCTCCGTTCATGAGGATCCCGATGCATGCAATGTAGACATGGAGGTCCATGGTTTTGCCCTCCTTCCCACTCAGCTGTGGTGGGAATCGGAGGAGCACCTTCTCCAACCACGGCATCCCCCACTCCCTGTACCTCTGAACGTGGGTTTCCCCGGTCAACCCACGTTCCACGATTTGGTCACAGATACTTTGGGACAATGCGTGCATTCGGCAGCTTTTGGACACAGGTTCTCCCATGTCCCGGAGTTCTTCAAACTGCTTGAAAGACCAGTTTACGGTCTTGGTACCTTTGAAGGTCCTGTACTTGATGAGTGGAAAGTACTTCAGGTTGAGGGCTTTCAAACCCTCAACCAAGCACTTTCCTGGATCCCGTCCTGCCTTTTGTAGCAACTCCAGGGCCCGCGGCATGACGCCGGGGTAGCGGAAATGTGCGCCATTGGCCACCACCTTTGACGCCAGCTCTGCAAAGGTGTGGGAGTCTGCGGGGAGAATGGTATCGGTTGTTCCCTGCAGCAGGTCGATGGGCACATTAAAGTTCCTTCGGTAGAGGTCCTTCAAGAGCACCTCTACCAGGGCCTCACCCAGCACCCCATCATTGGCCTCCAGGCAGTTTGTGAGGGGGAAGATCCTCCGGATCCTATCCTGCTGCACCTCCACCGCTGTCCAGTGATCCAGCGGTGGAGGCACATTGCCTGCGCTGGCTCCCGACCAGGCAGCAAGGCCCAGGAAACCCCGCTGCCTGGTCCTGCTCTCTACATGCAGTGAGCTTGTTCCCAAGCTCACACTGTATTGTCTGTCTGAGGTGCACCTTGGTGCGCCATGGAAATACTCCTCCAGCGCTATCTCCATCTGGTAGGCTTTCCACGCGGAGTCGTATCCTCCCTTGTGCTGGGCTTGGGTGTACTCCCATTCCAGGGTCTGTGTCACGTGGGAGATGCACGCGAATGTCACCTCCTTAAGACCTTGACCCTGGAATGGGAGCAGCATCGCCTCAGATCTGAGCAGGTTGTGGAGGCCTTCCACAGAGAAGTAGGCCGCTGGCTCAATGCTGGACGGCACCAGCACCTCCTTCCCCTCCTCCTCCCCAGGCTCAAATCTGATGACCACCTCCAGACGGGCAGGGAGCTGGTATCTTCCCTTGTCGCGTAGGTCGTTGAAATGCACCCCATAGTGCTTCGCCCTGGTGTCCATCGCCTTGGTGGTTTTGTGGTGTAAAACACCACAACAGGCGATAACACCGCTGACCGGGTGCTTAAAGAACGGGGTCTGGGGGTTGTGGGGGCTGTCGCAGTACAGTTGTAGAAACTGAAGGCTGCCCTTGCCCAGGTTCAATGTCTGCCATATCTTGCGGTCCAAGTCGAGCGCGCGGTTTGTTATGGCAGACTGAAAATTGGCAGCCTCGTGGATAGACATGTTTGTGTAGGTCTTCCCCCTTGCTCCACACAGCCGGTTTATGCCATAACGTGACCACATCAAATCCACCTCCTTGTTAGGGTGGTGGATAGATGTGGCCACGTGCACTGACACTGCCTCTAGGTCCCACAGATATTCAAACATCGAGGCTATGTCCAGGGGCGCCTGGTCCTTCTGGCCCATCTGGGTTAGGGTTCTGAGCCACACCAGACCAGCAGGGAGCGGGGTGGCGTCAATGACCTTGTCCAGGTACGTGAGGATTAGGGCTTGGTCCCCTGGACAGACCCTCATTTTAGCCAAGTCGGACAAGTTATTTTTCTGGAAACTGGGCCTCCTTTTGACCTCATCCTTGGCCCCCCTCATCCTCGCAATCATACCACTAGCCACCTCCACGGCTGCATCCTCGGTAACCTTTTTTGCCTGGTTGTATGAAAGCAACTGAAGGGATGGCCGGACCTTGTCCCCCGGGACCACCGACAGGTGGCACGTCCATCCCCCGTCCACAAAACCCAAGGTTATGGCGTGGACGTGTCTCCACTCCTTCAGGACGTCGTCAGACATGTCTATTAACTTGATGTGCTTGTGTAGTACAGGCCACTGCCTACGGGCACCATAGTGTGCCCGCGTTTCTGGCAAGTACATGTAGTGGAGCCGTGCCTTCAGGGAGTGCCACTGGCTCACCTGAAGGACGGCCCCATCTACATCATACGTCACCCTCAGGTCAGTGGGAGTGGGGTGACATGCTGGGTGGACAGGCACGAAGACATCCTCTGCAGTGAGGAAGGCCCCAGCATCACCACCAAAGGCAGAGTATGCCCCCTGCAGCGCCTCCGTGTTGGCAGCAGCCGCTACACCAAACGGGCATTCCACGCTTGCCATGCTTCGATAGCAATCCAACAGAAACAATGAACACAAAACACAAAACAAACAAGGACAAACTGTGACAAAAACGATGTAAATACAACAAACAGGGGACGCAAACAGGGTATGGGGACACAAACAGGGGACTGACAGGGGTTACAGGGTATGGCAGGGGTCACAGGGTATGGGGGAGAGCAGGTAATCAAAGGCAAGGAGCAAAGGCAAGAGCAAAACGAACAGGGTGTTGCTACGTGAGAGTACAGCCACCTAATGAGAGAAAACGCCAGTTTCCTTTTATAGTCTTCCAAAAAGTTAACTTTGTTTGTTAAATTATAAAATAAAAACATTGAATTTTATGATTTAAGGACTCAAACCAACTTATTCTGATGTAGAATTTGACAAGGAATCCAATGGTAACAATTAGAAAAAGATTCGAGCAGCGGAAATGGTCGAAATCGGCCGCGGAAGTTGGTCAAGTTTGGTAAAGTTCGATTTTGCAGTTTTGGGCAAATCGCGACCCCTATCCTTGATTTCGGGACTTCACCACACCTTCTACTAGACGTAAAATTCGAAGGGCTTTCGAATGGCGTCAGTCCCGTCGCTGTACCTGCTTCCGTTCAAAAGATACGGCCAAAAAACGTTTTCGGACTATTTGGTTTTTGGCAAATAGCGCCCCCTATCCTTGATGTTGGGACTTCAACACACCTCCTACCAGACGTAGAATTCGACGGGCTTTCCAATGGCGTTGGTCTCGTGGCTGTACCTCCTTCCGTTCCCGAGATATCGGCCGTTGTTTACACCGTTTTTTTCGCATTTCTATCTGAAAAAAACGGTTTTTCGCGTTTATCTCGGAAACTAAGCCTCGTTGAGCAAAATTTACGAGTAAACAAAACTGAATATGTGTAAAACTCGACGATCTTTCTATGGGCGTCAGTCCCGTCTCTGTATAATAATGGCCATCGAAGAGGAAATCATTTTGAGTCAAGCTGATCTCCAACAGTTTTAACAATTCTACATCCGGTCTTTTAGGATCCGGATGTTTGCCAAAAATTGACTTGACCGCCCTCATGCCCCGATTCGTTTCGATGTTTGTATAGAGGCTGTCCACGTCCAGGGAGAAGAGAAAATAATCTTTTTCCATTTCAATAAGTCTAATCTTGTCCAAAAAGTCATATGTGTCTTTTAAGTAGCTGCTATGTAGAATTGACAGAGGGTTTTGAAAGTGGTCTATGTATTCTGCGATGTGATATGACTCTGATTCACAGTCACTCACTATCGGGCGGCCCTGTGGGATTCTGCCCGACAGTGGCCATTGAATCCTGGGCTTATGGATTTTTGGCAGAAGGTAAAACCTTCGCTCTCTGGCTTCTAAGGATGAGTTGAGATATATTCTTTGTTTGGAGGCGATGAATTTCTTTTTCATCAATATGTCCAAAATATTATTTATAACTGGGACTGAATCCAAATAGATGGGGTCCGATAGGGGTTTATAAAAATTCTTATCTTCTAATTGGCAATTGGCCTCTGCCACATAATCAACTCTGTCCATTAACACTGCTGCAGATCCTTTGTCCGCTGGTTTAATAACCAGGGACGTATTCTCAATCAGGCCCAAAAGCGCTATTCGCTCTGCTTCTGTTATATTTTCTGTTTCTATGAATTCCGGAATCTCCCTACTTTTTAACTTATCTTGATCTATGAGATTAAGTAGTTCCCATGGCATGTATGCCGGATGTGGAACAAAGTCGGATGGATACTGAAATGGAATGCCCTTTTTACTCTCCTCTCCCTGGAAGAAAAACGCTAACTTGAGTCTCCTGTGGTATGCTGCCATATTTAGGTTAAATGTGCTCCTTTGTGGATGTCTGTCAGGGGTGGGAATGAAATATAACCCTCTCTTTAAAAGAGAGGTCTCTTCCTTATCTAAAATATAGGAAGATAAATTGACAATTGACTTGTCTAAGTTGACAGGGGCGGAATTTCTATCGATGATATCCGTAAAAAAATGCGCCAATGGGCCCACATTTTTCTACCCGTGACGGCTGTCCAATGAATGTTGTCTGGTGTGGTGACCAGGTTGCTTTCATGTAGCAGGTCAATCTTGTCATCCAGATTTGAGATGTATTCATTTATATCGGTCAAAACCCCTCTCTCACTTTCAGGTAGTAATTTTGAGAAGCTAATCATGGGTACAAAGATCTGTGCGGAAGGAAACTTTATGTGCGTCCAATACATCAGATCGTCCATCTTTGAATAGTGGATCCCTCTGTTGATTTTATTCCTGTCATTAATACCTATGGAGATCAGGATTTTCTCCACCTGATGATTGATAGGTACTCTATATTGAATCATATGACGCATATGGCTAATCTTTGCACCCGGGAAGCAATCCACTTGAACTCTAGGGTTGCGAATGGCTGGGAGTCTGCCCACATTGAAATCACCCATAATCACAACTTTACGGACTGGGTTAAGGACCCAGTTTTCCCATTTGTTGTTCAAATGTGGGTGTTTAGAATAAAGGGCCTTGGGGCCCGGTGTGCGTGCTACCGGTGATGGAGATCTAACCGAGGAGGTAGGTGAAGTGTAGTGACCTCTATTTGACATGTAGAATGTAGAAACATTCACTGCTGTATCTGGAACTTCCATTATACATGTCTCTGGCTCTACAACTTCTCGGGCCTCTGCATCCCCCTCCCACTGGTTAGGGGTCTGGAGCTCGAAAAGTTGGTCTGCCTCCTGTGTGGTGAGATTAATGTCCGTGAACAGATCCATGTCTCTTTCACTCTCATTATCCTGGATTAAAGGAGGAGTTGAGACAGGAGACCTGTGAGGTCGTCTCTCTATCTCCGTTCTTTTAGGTTGTGGCACAGTACCTGCCCAAACTTCTGGCAGTATTACTGGAATAACCACTTCCTGAGTGGAGGTGGTTGAAAACCCAGTATTCACTGTTAAGTTAGTAATAATTGTTTTCGGAGATGATCTAAGATTATAACCCTCCCTCAAGCCCGGTTTAGGGTTAGGCAAGGAGTCCTTTCCCTGGTTAGGGTTTGGAATAGGGCTCAGGTTAGGAATAGAACCCGACCTAGGGTTAGGTTGTGTAGGGGTCGAGGCTGGGTTTAGGCTGTGGGTTGACGCTGAAGTTAGGGTTAGGAATAGAACCCGATCTAGGGTTAGGTTGAGGGTAGGGGTCGAGGCTGAGGTTAGGCTGTGGGTTGACGCTGAGGTTAGGGTTAGGGTTAGGAATACAACCCAATCTAGGGTTAGGTTGTGGGTAGGGGGCGAGGCTGGGGTTAGGCTGTGGGTTGACGCTGAGGTTAGGGTTAGGAATAAAACCCGATCTAGGGTTAGGTTGTGGGTAGGGGTCGAGGCTGGGGTTAGTCTGTGGGTTGACGCTAAGGTTAGGGTTAGGGTTAGGAATAGAACCCGATCTAGGGTTAGGTTGTGGGTAGGGGTCAAGGCTGGTATTAGGCTGTGGGTTGACGCTGGGGTTAGGTTGTGGGTTGGGGTCAGGGTTGAGTTTAACAGTTGGTCTTCCAGTTATGGAGATTTCTTTCCTCTGTAAAATTACACGAGGTGACAAAGGCGGTGCGTATCCAAGAGGAACTACACTAGTCCCAGAGGGCCCTGGCTGCTCACCATACATGACTCCTGTTTGAGTTCCCCCATCTAACATGGAGGGCTTTGTCTGAGTGTCACTGCTAGTAATTTGGCCCACAGAAATTGAAGAGGATTCACCCCCTCCAGTCTCAAGAGTGAGAAGTGAAGCAATAGTTAACTTAGCCTTTTTAGAGTTTTTCTTCTGCTGTTGCTTTTTCTTTCTTTTAGGAAGTTGGTTTGCAGGTTCAGGAGGTCCCGTCTGTACCTGCTCTAATTGTTCAGAGGACGGCCTCACTGCCCCTCCCCTGTTCGTCTGTCCCCCACGACATGGGGGACGGTTGTATCCCCGTCGTGGTGGTGCCCCAAACCAACAGGGGTCCCAGAATGGGCCTCCTTGTTGAGGTGATGGGCCCCAGCGGGGTCCATAAGGTGGAAATGGTCCACCCGGGGGAGCTCCCCAGGATTGAGGGCCATAAGGACCTGTCTGTCGTTGTGGTTCTGAAGACAATTGTTGTTGTTTAGTGGACTTGAGTTCCTCCTCTGTGGGGGCCACTAATGTTATCCCTAAGGAATGCAGGTGGGTCACCACAAGCTGATAGACCTCTGGTGCCACCGTATAGGCCTTCCTTCCTATCCACCTAAGGGCTATGGCCCAAGCCCGGGGCCAATCATCTATCTTAGCCACAATGAGGGAAATGCACACCTCCAAATCCGCCTTCATAGTTTCATAGTAGAGGGTGGGCAACCTCACCTCCTCCCCACTGACCATCAGCATAGGAGCGCCCCAGGGGTGCGTCTCCAGCCCCTTCTGGTACGACCTCTACACCCACGACTGCGTGGCGACTCGAAGTTTGCAGATGACACAGCAGTCGTGGGGCTGATCTCGGGGGGGACGACGAGACGGCCTACAGAGAGGAGGTGGGGGCCCTGGAACAATGGTGCCAGGGCAACCACCTCTCTCTGAACGTCTCCAAGACCAAGGAGATAATTGTAGACTACAGGGGGGGGGCACACACCCCCCAATCACCATCAACGGCACAGTGGTGGAAAGGGTGGACAGCTTCAAGTACCTGGGAGTCAACATCCACCAGGACCTGACTTGGGCCGGCCACACCGCCACTGTTGTCAAAAAGGCCCAACAGCGAATACACGGACTCAGGCGCCTGAAGAAATTTGGGCTAAGGCCAGAAATCCTTACGGACTTCTACAGAGGCACCATTGAAAGCCTGCTGGCTGGCTGCTTCACCACCTGGTACGGGAACTGTACCACCATGGACCGCAGGGCGCTACGGAGAGTGAGACGCGCGGCCCAGCGCGTAACAGGATGTGAGTTGCCAGAACTGCATGAACTGTATAAACAGCGGTGCCTCAAGAGGTCCCTGAAGATCATCAAAGACACAAACCATCCCCACAACAGCCTGTTCTCCCTGTTACCCTCAGGGAGAAGATACAGGGTTCCAAAAGCACGCACAAATCGCTTGAGGAACAGTTTCTTCCCACAGGCCACGAGACTCCTTAACATACACAAATAGTGTAGTAGCCGTACTGTAGCTGCTACCATTACGTATGTCTAATGTTTAATTGTATGTTTAATAAGGAATATGCTATTTGCACCTGTATGTCAAATACGCCGAATTTAAAACGCAGAGTTTAATTGTATGTTTAATAAGGAATATGCTATTTGCACCTGTATGTCAAATACGCCGAATTTAAAATGTTTAAGCACGTCTAAAGTATGCACATGACATGTGCACCTATGTGCAGTGAATATGCCACTGTCTCTGACTTGTCTTATCACTGTACTGCCTTATTATCGCTTGTTGTGTCTCTTGTTGTGTTTGCACTCATATGCCCTGTTATATTTGTACTATGTTGTAAATGGAGTTCACAGCACAAGAATTTCACACGTGATACTTGTACCATGGAGTGACAATAAAAAATCTTGAATCTTGAATCTTGAATCTACAAAGTGGTTTCCTTTGCGAAGTCTCTCTCCTTGAATAACCCACTCCACAAACAACCGACACGCAGTCAGACGATATTGTCTGCAGAGAACAAAATACATGAAATGTGGTTATTCATCTGGAAGCTAATAGAGCAGCTAACGCTAACATTACTGTAAAGAAAACAGTGGTGGCCATTGAACCAGGGCCCTGTACCACGAAGCTCGATTAGTGGTTTAGCGAGGTAACTTCGGGTTTAACCCTGGTTTGGCCGTGCTAGGAAGCTAGTTAACTTCTTACCGACATATATTTCCCATAGCAACTTATGCTTCACACTTAACCTGGTCCGCAGCAGGATAAGTTGCAAGGATAAGATTAGACCTTAAAAGGCACCACCCACGAACCAATCGAATCAGCAGTTTGGAAAAATGGCCAACCCCTTTCTGGATGAAATGAAAAATTAAAGGAACCACCGCAACACTGAAAATGACTTACTGATATTTATTTGTGAACAACGCATTTCGCGTACAGCTTCATCAGGTTCACAGAGAATGCCATTGGCACCCACAGGTGAGTTAAATACATTAGGCAGGGTCACATGACAATTATCACAGTCGTCTTTTTTAAAATAAAAAAGAGACGTGTGTGCAGTATTCACACCTCTGGCGTTCCCTCTCAGACTCCCTGAGATGGCCAACCCCCCACTCGGCAACCATCCTGGAACTCATTTTTGATATAATTTTTATTTACTTTTTGGGGGCGGGGATAGCCATTAGATCATGTGATATATAGTCAAGCAGGAAGCACACTTGGCTTCCTGTTGTTTACTCACCTTTTAGGTCTAAAGCTCCTGTTTTTTAATCCTCCAGCAGAACTATTTTTTAGAACTTTGCTTGTATTTTGCAGGTAAAACTTCTTACTTTACAACACAACAAACTATATCTTCCTTTGGGGCACTTTAAATATCACTATGTTAGTATGTTGTGGCTTAGTGGTTCAGGTGTATGGGCCGGTTTGGGCCCAACACATGACAACACTGAGTTACAATATCCATCTGCACTCTCCTAGGGTGGAGTAAGACCCAGACTAGTCTGGGACTGCTTCATACGGGACAGGAGTGTTATTATATAATTTTTTAATTCATCCTTTCAGTACTTTGGTTTCACCAAATATCATAATGTTTTCGGTGCTGGTAGTCAGGCCTTGGTAGGCCTGACGGGGCTGACACTGGGACATATATTTCTCTTTTTTTACACTCTTCCTGGGTTGTAATGGGGTTAGATGGCTTCATACATCCATCATGGGATGTGCATGCTAGCTCATGACCTCTGACGGTGCAGCCACATCTACGCGACATTTGACGCGGGCTGACGCTGCTGCCCATCCACTTTGTATTGGAACATGCTGCTCGACGCCTCGCAAAGCATGCTGGGAGACCAGACGACGCGTAGCAGGCTTGCGAAGCGACAGTGGGGGCGGGGTGGAGTTTGACAAAGTACAAAGCTAGCCAATTGAGCTCGTCCTAGCACCTATCCCTACCCTTCCTGTCCTCTTCCACTTCCTCTCTACCACCAATTTTCAAAGAAGCAAAGTAAATCTAGCAGCAGCTAGTGTAACAGACCTGGCGTGGCCTGGCGTGTGTACAGATTACAGTGTCCTGTAAACAGGTGAAAATAGTTGAATGAAGAGCAGAAGAGTCTAGCTGCCATTCATCTGGTTGGCGTGTAACCCCAGAATTTATTCAATTAAACATGTTCAAATGCATTGTTCTCTTTTTTTCATGTCCATTCAATAAACTTTCAATCATCTTTTGGTTCAAGTTCAACAGAAATTAACAGATCCAAAATACTATAAAATATGACACATTTGCCCATAAATAACCAAAAATAAATCTATAGCATTGCTAGAATGACATATACAGGAATAAAGGACCTTTCATATACTATCAGTCAGTTTAACTGTATTCAAGCTTTTACACACTACTGTGTACTATGTATATTCCTATACAGGTTAACATATAGCATTTTGACAACAATGGCATTGATTAATTATCTCAGACAACATGGCAATTTTATAAACAAATATCTTCAAACAGTAACGTTAGTAAAACAAAATATAAAGTGCATCAGAGCTGTAAACATGTAGGATATATTAGTCAGAAGCGGGAGTCTAAACAATAGCCGTGGCCGCCATTACACGCGCCGTTTACCACTAGCAAGAAGCTGGAATAATTCACGTCAACGTCACAAATTAAACAGTGCATCTGTAAACATAACATCAAGAGATAATGCTTCTCTAATGATTATTTCTACCGTCTGTACCTTTGTACACATTACTAACCTGTAAACAGGTGAAAATAGTTGAATGAAGAGCAGAAGAGTCTAGCTGCCATTCATCTGGTCGGCGTGTAACCCCAGAATAGAGAGTTTACGACCCCGCCGTTGCAAAGACAGTCCATTTACGGCACTCCTGCTGCCCTCTGCTGCCCTCTACTGTCCGGAGGACTAGATAAATCACTGTGAGGTGAATACACATGACTCAAAACGTTTCAAAAATAAAATATCAGCTTAAATTAAACACAAAATGTGACCACATCTTTCGTGGGCGTCACACTAGCTTGGGAGCTAGCTGCTGCTTCCGGATTTCCGGGGTTCCTTTGCCTTTCCGACATGCTGCCACTCCGAACGTTAACTTCCATCATTCGGACTGGCGGTCGTTCACCTTAGAAGCCGCAATGCCGACCTTAGGTTTAGGCGTGGGGGTGGGAGAGGTTAGGTTTTGGGTTAGGGTCTGGGGGAGGTTAGGTTTAGGCATAGGGGGAGGTTAGGTTTGGCGTGGGGGTTGGGAGAGGTTAGTGAAAAACGGGGAATATAGACCCCCTTTCGGAGTGCCGATATTTCGGAGTGGCAGAACGTCGGAGTGGCAGCACGTCGGAGTGGCAGCATGTAACCGGATTTCCACGCCCACCAAGCGTCAAGCGTCCATACAGCCAAGCGTCAGCCCGCGTCAAACGACGCGTAGATGTGGCTGCACCGTGAGCACTTTAACTCATTGAGTGCCAGCCACTTTTGGAGGAGAATGGACGCTCCCAGTGCCAGAGTTTTCAGAGTGTTTTCAGTGATTTCTCGAGGCCCACAGAATATTGTGTGATATTACTATGTAAACACCGAACACGCACAAAGAACGAGCTGGCTCTATTGTATCATCAGCAAAAAAAAGTTTATTGACACCATTTTCCGTTCTTTAGTTATGAGCCGGAGAAGATAGGTCGTTTTGAGCAAATACAGGCATTTCAAATTATTAGCTGAGATATTCCGCCTTTTGTGAAATGAAGCATTTCAAGCACATTCACTGACTCTGAAGATAATATTTTCTGATGTAGTGATGTGGTGTAGTTGTGTGATGCCCTGCGTGCCCCCCTCTCCCCCCCTCAGCTGTAAACTCCTCCCCACACTAACACACAGCCTAACACGCACCCACTCTATTTTCGGAGTGCTCCGTTTTTGTACGTCGGCTCCCAGCGCGACACGGAAGAGCCAAACCGGACTGCTGAGAATGGTTTGGCGTCGGGTGCTGGTTTTCTGGCGGCTAATCGTGTGGAGAAACTATACAGACAGACAGAGACAGAGGGGCTCAGTTGTGGGCGCGGATTGACTGCTGTTCGCAGCCAACGTCAGCTGCAGACAGAGCAATCTATATGGCTCTGGCTGCAGCATGCATCGGTTTCTCTTTGATCACGGCTTTTTCCTGCTGTTTTCCGGACCTTTCTCTAATCTGGAGAGCACTGTCGCCACCTAATGAGTCCGTAAAATAGGTTATACACCTTCAATAGCTCCCATATTTGTACAGGAGATGCCTGAGGCTTTGATCCACGTCCCACCGTCAAAAAACGCATTTGACGTCGATCGACGTCCTTGGCACTCAATGAGTTAATAGGGTCTAGGCCGACTTTTTAGAGGCATTAATTGGACATGGAGCGGGCCATCATGTTTGATCAACATTGATGGGCCTGGCGTGTTTGAGTCTGTCTTGTGATTTTAAGGCTGAAACAGACGATGAAGACACGCCGGTATCACAACTGAGGAACCTGCTCTAAAATCTTAGACACATTTGACAGTGTATGCTTGAGACAATAACCTGAGGGTGACATTATGGATAGTTTAGTTTAATAGATGAGCGTAGAGTTGGTTTATGGGGTCTCACTGTCGGTCTCTT
Organism: Poromitra crassiceps; assembly: GCF_964638095.1. NCBI lineage: Eukaryota > Metazoa > Chordata > Actinopteri > Beryciformes > Melamphaidae > Poromitra > Poromitra crassiceps. The sequence goes on from NC_139652.1 coordinate 2,906,740, forward strand.
GAAACTTGGGTGTGGTCTCTCTTCTCTCCTCTTTCATATTTTTGGATGGAGTCAACACTGACTAGCATGCATTCTTTCTTCTCATGTCACAACTTACTGGCCTTATGGGGGTTTCACTCCCCCCTTTTTATTTCAACCTTTTTGGGTGTGTTAGTGGGAGCTCTGTCACATCAGGTGACAGAGAGGTTACTACTATTTGACTGACTTTTAGGGTCTAACTCCGGCTTTTTGTCCCCCCCTCTTAGGATGTCCTTACCACAGGCATCACAAAACCTACAGACCCCTGTTGCACGCTTGTGCAAGCTACTCACAAAATATCTGCAGATGGAGAGATACAACATCCTCTCCAGGATTAGAACTGGTAAAGAGGACACCTTGGCCTCTAGAAAACTCAGGGCCATGGAGGAGCAGATTAAAACTGCAGACCAAAACAGGTGGCCGGAGGCCAAACAGGTGGCCCTAAAAATAACAACCAAAAGATACAAAGATGGCGTGGCCCGAGCGGCGCTGTCAGCTTTTACGAGGCTGGAGCAGCTCAGCCTCATCCACCGCTCCCCCAGCCCAGGAAGCGGTTGATTTTGATGCCATCTTGAACTAAACATCAGGCGTTTTTTCATTGGACGTTCTAGTAATGCCACTTATAGAGGTGCCCTTTGAGGGATGCACCCACACACACACCCCCAAATGCTCACTGCCCGTGTGTCAACAGCTGTCAAGACCCAATAGGTTTAAATTTTGGAGGTAAAACAGGGGTGCACACCCACACACACCCCCAAATGCTCACTGCCCATGTGTCAAAAGCTGTCACCATCCAATCACCTGGATAGGTGAAGGTTTAAATGTTGGAGGGAAAACTCAGAACTGTGTAGAGTGTAGGAGAGTGATGATAATGGATGCTAAACTTGTTCACGAATTGTTGGAATTCAAACTCCATGGTCGTTTCAAAGAAGGGATTACAAGTTCCCAGAGAGGAACAGTCAAGAGAAGAGCTACGAACTTCATAGTGAAGGGTAAATAGAGCCCAATGTTTCAATATATCATACATTGTGTGTCATGCTCCACAGTTCATGTCTATTCTTATTTGTCACCAATTCTATTATCACCAGATGGACAGCTGCACTATATCTGCAGACGAAAACAAAACAAAAAAGAGCATTTGGCCAAGGTGGTCACCACTGCCACTGAGGCTGATGCTCTTTATATCCAGTTCCATGCCAGTAGTTTGGGTGCACACTGTGGCTGGCAAAAAACCCACCATGCCATCAGCACCCGATACTACTGGCCTGGTATGGAAGCGGACATCCGCAAATGGGTAAGTTAACAGGAATTAAGTCTACCCCTAATGTGACATGTACAATATAAAACCTAGTAGAATGGAATCTGTATTTGGATGATGAACTGTATTCAACTCAATCACCATCATGCGTGTAAGGAAGCACAAGGCTTTATGATGATCCATGTGATATCCCTTTCTTTAGACAAATCAGTGTCCCGACTGTCAGTCCAAACAAGCCAACCTGAAGGAGAAAACACAATACAACCCAATAGAGGTAAGTTAATATGTTTTACAAAGTGTTCTTCACTCACTCACTTCACTCAATATTGAGTCTCTTTCAGACCACAGAGCCATTTGAGCTGGTTGGGATGGATCTATTGAAGCTGACAGTAGGTGAGGGTGGTAACCAGTACATTTGTGTAATGGTGGATTACTTCACAAAATGGGCTGAGGCCCAGGGGTGAAAGTGGTTTGAATTTCTTACAGGAACTATACTACCCCAACCTTCATCGTTTCATATTGTCCTCCTCCCGCCCCCAGCTTCATGCATCGCTGAACATACACATCCATTTTTTGAATGCCTGTAGCCTATGGTGTAGAAATTAGAAACACTTGACAATATGTAGGCTATAGTGAATTATTTAGGCCTGTTTAAACATTACAACAGCAGACAATCCTATGTGGACTATCATGTGTGATTTCAACTCTCCTTTTCCATTTACCACACACTGAACAATTAAATTGTTTCTCTCCTGTGTGAACTATTATGAATAACCGCGGTAGGCTACATTGTATGCTTTGGTGCGATGTAGGATTTTGGCTTTCAATAATAATATCCTGATTGCAGCCTCGCTGTAGTTGTTGGTGTTGTTGCGGTTATTTGACTTTCTGACCACCGCCTCAGTGCTTATTATGAGGCCAGAATAACAGATGCCATTGGGAAGGCTAACCATTTACTTTTGGCTTTATTGATTGTGTATGATTCAACTTTGTATCTATGATTTTATATTATTGCATGTTTTTGTAGATTGTTGGGACTTCACTGGCTTGGAACAAACTGCTGGACTGGGGGGAATGAATAGCTGTGCCAAAAAAAGAAGAAGCTAGGCCTATGTGCTGTAGCCTATTGTATTTTTAATTTTATATTTTTTATATTTTTCATTTGCAAGTTCAACTGTCAGCTGAGCTCTGTTATTGAAGCTTTGGCTAAAGCCCTGAATTTTACAATGATGTTTTGAAATAAATATGTTTAAAAATCATTTGTGTGTTAAAAGCTTGTGCTACGTTTTCATTAGCGTTAATATATTACAGTAATTTATTTTCAATGTCCGCGCAAGAGCAATTTGGTTAGGCCTAGTAAAATCGCTGGGCTGGGCGCAGTGTTTGTGGTGTGGGAAATGTGTTAAAAGCTTGTATTACGTTTTCAATAGCGTTAATACACTAAGGAAGGTATGTGACCATCATTCATTTCAATGTCCGCTCTCAAGAGCAATAGACCCTTCTCATGGGGGCCATTTTGTGTCGAGAAGCCAGGGTAAACACAGGTGCAAGCAAAACACTAATGAGGGTTTCCAACTTCCATGATTGGAATTTGGAAACCCTCATTAGTGTTTTGCTTGCACCTGTGTTTACCCTGGCTTCTCGACACAAAATGGCCCCCGTGAGAAGGGTCTATTCAGTTGGTTCATGAAATCGCTGGGCTGTGTGCTGTGCAGTGGTTGTGGTGTGGGAGATTCGAGCTGTCAAAAGAAGACAAAAGACTTGCTCCTGGCCAATCCCGGCGCTTGACTGCTGTGTAGGCGGGCACAGGGCGTGGTTTTGGCTTAACCTATGTGGGTTTCGAAATAACGCAGTATGGACAGACAGCCGAGCAGCAGCGCAATCGGATTTTGATTGACAACAGCTGCGTGTCTTCCAGGAACGCCGTTCAGGCACAGAATTTCTTAACGGAACTGAGTTCCGGACGGTTCCAGCCCACTTTCACCAGTGCGTGAGGCCTACCCTCTAAAAACAACAACTGCAGAGGAGGTCACCACTTGTATTCTTGATTTTGTATACAAATTTGGTGTACCTCAAAGACTGCTTACAGATCAGGGCACAGAGTTCAAAAACAAGGTAGGCTACAATAATGTTTCAATGTTGTTTCAATAAACAACATTCATCATATCCTAGTATGACATATCCACACTGACTTTTTTTAAATGAACAAATGAAAGATCAACAGGAAACTCTGTGAAGAGCTCCAGATAAAGAGGAGCTATTGTTCCCCATATCATCCGCAAACCAACGGCCTTGTTGAAAAGATGAATGGCACCATCCAAAAGTAAGTCAAACCTTTATCTAATCTACACATAACTCTACCCACATGGATATCATGTAGCTATGAGTTAATTTTGCAACATCAAAATGATCTATGTTAATGTTGATGCATGGGATATTTCAGGTCCCTCAACAAGCTGGCGCGGGATAACCCAGAGAAATGGGACAAGCAGCTGGGCCAGGTGATGTTTGGCCTCCGTACCAAACTTCACCACACGGCAAAGTACACGCCGTACCTCTTACTCCCTGATGAAGGCTCCTGTGTGAGCAGAAACATGTTGGTGTTTTTTAATCTATAGCCATGTTTAAAATAAAGGCTTTAAAAAAAAATTATACTACAAAGACCAGTGTTGCTGTGGGATTTTTTAAGGTTTGCTCTCTTCCACTCTCCACAAAGGTTTTTTTTGCGGGAGACAAACTTTATTTTTCTATTAACTACACGCCGTACTATTTGATGTTTGGTAGGGAGGCCAAATATCCCATTGAAGTTCCAGAGCGATATTCAGTAAGAGGCTGTCATTGTTTTTTGGGGTGTACGGAATGCAGTCTGGTCATTTGGCTGACTTCATTTATTAATATCAATACTTTTGTACTTGTAGATCTCAGCAGAAAGGGTTGAGGCCCTTGTGGGGGAGGAGGTTCTCCATGAGGGCCTCAAAAGACACCAGGACTCTACCTATGCTGAGGTGAGAATGAATCAACAAAAATCCCAAAAAAGGATCAGGGACAAAAAGGAGGCCAAAGGTCAGAATGACCGATTTCAACCTGGGGACATGGTGCTCCAAAAAAACATCCGGGGGCAGCAGAGGTGAATACCGTTTCATATCTTTCAATATTTTTAGATTCTTTAGATCTTATATTTGGATGTGAAAACCCTGGTGAATTAAAGATGTCTCATTCTGGTTTTCTTCAGGAAAGGAGGCAAAATGGCTAGCGATATGCTGGGACCATTCAAGGTGGTCAGCCTTGAGGGGAAGGTGGCAACACTACTTCAAGGCTCCACTAACACCACCACCACAGCCAACATAGACCAACTCTCGCACTATATTGAGCCAGAGGAGAGGATTCCAGCAAAGCTGAGGAAGCTTGAAGGGTCCTCTCCTCTGGCTTCGTCACTCCACATTACACCTCCATCCCCTACATCGTCCGCCTGTCCCCCCAGTCTCTCACCCAGCAGCACCCCTCCCACTACCCACTCGCCTCAAAGAGCCACACACTCCAGCCATGATGGTATGTGAGTGACACTTACAGTAATGTCACACACATTAGATTCTATGTTGACATTCTACTCTATGCAAAAGACTGAAATGGTTCAACTTTCCAGTGATCCATGGCATTTGGAGCGGCCACATGGGGGAGATCCTGTGGGCTAAGGTGGGGCCCTACAAAGTATTCACCGAGGACTTGAAGAGCCTCGCCCCTGAGAGGGAAGTGGAGAGTGAGGTATTGCATTGCATTGATTCAAAGCTTTTTATGGCCTTACTTCATATTTTAACTAATTGAATTGTAAATGACAGAATGTTACTGCTAATATTTTGATATACAGATATTAAACGCATACATGGAATTGAAGGCACGAAGAAGCCCAGGAAAAGTCCTAGTAATTGATTCATTTGAAATGACAGCCATATGGGTCGGCAAGTCCAGCGGCCTGAAAAAGGTGAGTATCACCACACTGCTCCTTCTAAATGACATTATTTTGAAATGTACAACCATTTAACTACTGGAATCATTGCTTGTAGACTAAGGTATCAGACTATGATATCATCCTTGGAGCTGTCTGCAAACACCACCACTGAACTTTGATAGTAAGTGCACTTTTGTTCAAATGTTGGCAACTATATTTACCACGTACCATACACATTTAAGAACCCAACTATTTGCTGTTGTTAAAGGCCATCTATCCCAAAGAACTGAGGGCTGTCTTTGTTGACCATTTGGAGCCACACGTCAGCAAACAAAAGAATGCAAAGACTCAACAATGTAAGCAAGTCTAGAATACTACTTTTTAAGTACTTTTGATTGTATTGGTCTTCTAGGTTCATAAACATTCAACATCCAATAATTCCTCTGTAGGGCCTTCATGGAGAAAAAGCTAGGCATCAAGCTCCAGCGGACATGGAGATGTACTACCATCCGCCATCCCCGCCAGCGCAGGGGTGACTGCACTTCCTGTGGGGTGTTCATCTGTTCCTGTGGGGTGTTCGTCTGTAAAGTAAGTTTGTCCATCTAGTCCAGGGGTGCCCGACCGGTCGATCGCGAAGGTAGTGTGGTCGATCGCATGGCATTGAGGGGAAGAAAAAAAAAAAAAAAATTTTTTTTTACTGTTTTTCCACTGTTTCCACTGTTTTTCCACTGTTTACTCAGTGTATATATATATAAATAAATATGTTTGGTAGATCACTTTGACTTGGTCATTTTAAAAGTAGCTCCCAAGCTGAAAAAGTGTGGGCACCCCTGATCTAGTCTCTCTGTCTCTGTCCAAAGAGTAAATAAATGACACCAAGCTTTATTCAAGGTGGCTGAGCTGATTCTTAATGGGGAGCCCATGCAGTTCCCGACAGACCTGGAGGGGGTCAAGAGGATGAGGGAAGAGATGGCCAAAACGCTCATTGATAATTCAGGTAGGTGTGAAACAGTTTTATCGTACATAGGCCTAACTATTGACTACACTGTAAGTTCAACTGACATGTTTTTAACAGATCCACTGGCAGAGCTCTGTCATTACTGTGGGGAGGTAGAGACTGGAACGAGCCGCCACGTTGATTGGGTAAAACATTTAGCTGCTTTGTAAAAGAATAAGCTTTGTCATTAAACACACTGTCTAAATGAGTTATGATTTCATTTCTTTCAGATTGAATGTTCTGCATGTAAGCGATGGTACCACCAGGAGTGTGTGGGGAGGCCTCCGTTGGACCAGGATTACATGTGTCCTGCATGCCAATAGGTCATGTAAATTCTTTGCTAGGCACCTTTGCTCTCAAGAGTGGGTTACTGTATGATTTTCATGTGCACATTTTATTTTTCAGATCATCGGTTCCAGCCATACACAGACACACACACACACAAATAAATTGGATTAGCACTAATGGGGGATAAAAATGGGATGAAAAATCGGAGGGAAAAAAAAGTGCTGTGGGTGAACTGTTATGTAGCCTACTACACTGACTGTAAAATATTGTATCCGTGATATGGAATCCTGTCCGTATTAAATTTGATATAGGCTAGTATCCTAATAATTAGGAAGTATTTACTATTCTCTGAAACAAATCTCCAAGTGCAAGCAGCTGCAAGTTATCTGGTGGACCTGAAATTTGAGTCACATTGCTTATCCCTTGTGGTGCAGATTGATTAAAATAGGTATTGTGTCTTTGTGGCATTTTGCAGTTGATGACTGTCACGAGCTCAGCTGCATTAAAGAACTTGCACGTCAACATCACAATCAAATGAATATTTATTAAAATGACAGTTACAATGGGCACATACATTTATGATCAGGCTTTCGCGAGGGCAGCCAAACCTTTTTCTGAGAGCTGCCGCCGCCCAGCTCCGCCCCCGCGTTGCCACAGTATCCACTGAAGCATCGCGAGTTAACTTGAAAGCCAGTTAATCCAGAACACCTGCCGTACCTGATGACCCCCTACCCTGACCCTCAGGCCGGCCCACAAGCCCATTTCAACCTGGCTCTTAGCAGAACCCGGGTCAGGATAGAAATGACATTTGGCATCTTGAAGGCCCGCTTCACCTGCCTGCACGAGCTCAGGGTGGTGCCAGACCGGGCATGCAGGATCATAGCAGCGTGTGTGGTGCTGCACAACATAGCCACCATACGGAGGGAGAGAGTCCCTCCGTTTGAGCCACAGCCCCCTGATGTGGTGGACCCCATCACCCTAGACTACCCTACTGGCAGGGCTGTCAGGGAGGCCATCACAGAGCAATGTTTTGCCTAAAATAAAAATTAAATACACACATGCCTTTGTTTTAAATCATTTTCTCTTTATTTCAATTGTTGTGCCGCCTCATCCTCTGCTGCTCCCGTTCCTGTGAAGAAATGAGAGAAATACTGAACTGTTTTACAGTGTGGGTGGGGGATGAAAGCATAGACATAAGTGTGTGAACTGATTTACCTCCTTTCTTTCCTCCAGTTCCTCCACCTGCAGCCTGGCCTTTTTTATGAGCAACTCCTTATATATAATGTCCAGCTCCAGTTTTCTTTTATATAGAGCCCTCACATTGTCTGCTGAAACCTGAAACAAATTCAAGACAGAATAGAGTTGCTTTGGCATGCAAGCCTTGTCCCTTTGCAAGGCTCACTTGAAGACAGAGGTCACAGTGACTAGGCTACCCTGTTTGAATTCAGCTTAATTCACCTACATTTCGTGACCCTCTTCCTCTCCTAGGTGTATGGGTAGATGTGGATGCTTGGGGAGGGGTACACAGGCCTTCCTGCAGGTTTTCCTGCAAAATGTACATCATTCAATGGAAACAATTTGTCTTTATTTGTCTTTATTTAAGATCCCCATTAGCTACAGCAGAGCTGCAGCTATTCTTCCTGGGGTCAAACAACTTGCATAGTTTCAAGACATCAAACAATTTGCATAGTTTCAATCACATACAAAATTTACATTCTGTGTAAAAAATACATTCTGTACAAACAGTACAGTTTTGGATATTACATACATTCATACTGTACCTTTCAAGGTATTGCATACATCAGAAATACCTACATATCATTACAGATGTGTAGAATATATATAAACTACATCACATATTGTGTATATATACCATTACCATATCTTATATATATAATTATACATATAACTATTACCATCACCATATATATTATATATTATCACAGTAGTAAGTGCTGTTTTACCAATAATTTAAAATGTTTTTTGCTTTTCTTTTGTGTAATATATGTGGGAAGGGTGTTCTATTCCTGCATACCTCTAAACATGACAGTTCTTTTCATCGCATTTGTTCTAACTACTGGAAGTGTAAAACCTCCTGCAGTAGCATGTCTAGTTGAGTATGTGTGCCTGTTATGACTTAGTTACATTTTCATACAGAGATAAGGGGTCTTTAGTGTCAAGAATATTCCACATAAACATAAGAAGTGAATAGAGTAGTCTATTTTTTACAAATGACCAATCCAAGGAGCTGTGCATGGCTGACACATTTGTTTTATGATCACAACGAAGTGCAATCCTAGCTGCTTTATTTTGTACCATCTGCAGTCTCCTTAGATTGGTCACTGCAGCATTAGACCACACCACTGGACAATAATCAAGATACGACAAAATTATAGCTTGAATAACCTGCTTTAGAATCACAGGCGACAGAAATTTTGCACATCTTTTAACAACAAAAATCCCATTACCCATTTTAACTACAAGTTTATCAATGTGTTTTGACCAAGTTAATTTATTGTCTAATATAATTCCAAGGAGTTTTGTCTCCTGGACTTGATTGATTGTCACATTGTCTATTGAGAGTTTCAAGACCGGGTTTGAACTAAGGGCATGACTTGAACCAAATACAATGCTATTTGTTTTTGATGTATTTAATACAAGTTTATTATTTTTTATCCATTCAACTACTGATTTCAGTTCTGCGTCAAGGACAGTATTTAATTCATTTTCTGTGAACGCCGATGTGTATATAGTTGAATCATCTGCGTACATGGAGATGGAGGAGTTATTCAGTACAAGAGGCAGATCATTAGTGAAAATGGTGTAGAGCAAAGGTCCCAGGCAACTTCCTTGGGGCACTCCGCATCTTACTGATTTAGCTTGTGAATAACTACCATTAAAGAAAACTGTCTGTGAGCGATTCGTTAAATAGTTTATTATCCATGATGATGCTGGCTGAGAGAAACCATAACTTGCTAGTTTTCTCAGCAGCAATCCATGATCAATTACATCGAATGCTGCAGTAAAATCTAGCAGGACAGCCCCAGTCATTTTCTTGTCAATTTCTCTCAGCCAGTCATCTGTCATTTGTGTTAAAGCAGTCGCTGTAGAACGTCCTTTTCTATATGCATGTTGAAATTCAGTGATTAGATTGTTGATAGAAAAATAGCATTGGATTTGTTCACATACAATTCTTTCAATTAATTTGCTCAAGACAGGCAGTAAACTTATCGGCCGACTATTCGGTCCTGAAAATGGCAGTTTTACATTTTTTGGGAGTGGTATCACTTTAGCTATTTTCCATTTTTCCGGACATACTGATTCAGAGAAGGATAGATTTATGATGTGACAGATTGCAGGGGCCACTACATCGGGTACCATTTTCAGAAGTCGCACGTCAAGACCATCTACACCAGGTGGTTTTTCTTTGGTATTTCTCAGCAGTTCTTCAATATTCTTTACGGTTACCTTTTCAAAATTAAATGTACAATTTTTATCTTTCATTATTTTATCTTTTATTAATAAGGTGGATATATCATTATGTATTATTTTCATATCATTTCTTAATTTATCTACTTTTCCTATAAAATAATTGTTGATATTGTTAGCAATGTCAACTGGTTTTGTTAAGAAGCATCCATCTGATTCTAAAAAAGCTGGCGTTTGTGTTCTATTCCTCCCCATTAGCTCATTAAGAGTATTACATAATAATTTTGAGTTATTTTTAATACAGTTAAACTTATTTTGATAGTACAATTTATTTTTGTTTTTATTTAACTTTGTAACAAAGTTCCTTAATTTTCGATATTCATACCAGTCTAGTCCCTCACCTGATGTGTTTGCTTTTTGTTTGGCCTCGTCACGTTGTTTCATATGTTCCTTTAATTCTGAATCCAACCATGGTGTTCTAATGTTCTTGACTGTGAACTTCTTCAATGGTGCATGTTTATCCATCAGTGGTGTAAAAATGGCATCAAATTCATCAAGTGCTTTATCAGGATCTTCTTGTACTAACACTTTGCTCCAACTTACTTTTTTGACATCCTTAATAAATTGTTCCTTGTTAAACACTTTCAAAGATCTTTTTACAATGATTTTAGGACCAAGCCTAGGCATTTTGGTTTTTCTTACTATGGCAATTATGTTATGGTCACTGCAACCAACAGCTAGGGATACAGGTTTTGAGCATAGCTCAGCTTTGTTAGTGAAAATGTAGTCTATACAAGTTGCCGTTTGTGTACCATCACATTTCATAAAAATCATTGTTGCTTTGTCCACAACTTGATACAAACCACATGCATTAGTTACAGTTATTAATCTTTTCCTGAAAGGGCAATTAGATGAAAAATAATCAATATTCAAGTCACCCATGAAATAAATTTCCCTGCTAGAATCTGACACTTGATCCAACATGTTACAGATATTCTCAAGATATTCAATGCTTGCACTCGGTGGTCTATAACAAGTGCCTATCAAAAAGGGCTTCACATGAGGCAGGTGCATTTGTAGCCATAGAACTTCAATATCCTTGTTCATGAGGTCTTCTCTGATTTTCACTGGAATACTATTCTGTGTGTAAATTGCTACCCCACCTCCAAAGTTATTTCTGTCCTTTCTGTAAATATTGTAATTGTCTATATGTAATGCCCCATCTTTTCTGTGTGGAGTTTGCATGTTCTCCCCGTGTTCGTGTGGGTTTTCTCCGGGTGCTCCGGTTTCCTCCCACCATCAAAGAAAGACATGTATGTTAGGGTTAATACTCCTGTCAGTGCCCCTGACCAAGGTACTGGCAAAAAGAACTGGAGTTGGTCCCCGGGCGCTGCACAGTGGCTGCCCACTGCTCCTAGTTCTAAGAAGGTTCCTAGTAGAGGATGGGTCAAATGCAGAGGATGAATTTCCCCAAGGGGATAAATAAAGGATAACTTAACTTAACTACCTCCCCGGTGTTCCGCACTCTTCCCCTGTGTGGTGTGTGTGATCATTTTGCACCTTTTATTTTGGATTATATCCCCTATTGATTTTCCCCCTCACCTTGCTGTGTGTGTGTGGAGGCGCCGGGCGTGGTGAGTGCTCTATCCCTATAGCCTATTCCCCCCTCCACTGTTTGCGGCCACGGCCCATCCATTTAAGCACTTTTGTCATTTTGAGAAGTATATTTTTATACATGCCTTTTTAGCTTTTTAATGGTTAGAATAATAAAACTGTTCTTTTAACTTGTGTTGTATTGAATAAATATTGTGATCTTGGGGGAACATCTTGTCTCAGTCCATCTTTTGTAGTCACTTGTGTCATATAGGATCTGTGTGCTTTAACCTGGTTTTGAGTATTAAAGGGGCAATTCACCCCTGAACCAGTAAGGTGAATTTTGGCCCAGCTACGGCCTGGCCACATTCTGGCGTTGTCGGCAGGATACAGTGACTGTTTATGCGGGCTGGGACAAGAATCCATTTAGTTGGCTTCTTTTTCTTCTTCTGAACAAATAACAAATCAATTTATTTACAAGAATCTCTGAACACACAAAAATATTTACAACATATATATATAAAAAAAAAACTAATTTGATTTTCACATGGAAGATACTGATAATTGAACACACAAATCTGAACACAAAAATATTAACATATTTACAACATATATATTCCAAAAATGTCATTTCATTTTCACTCTGGAGGATGCTAATAATTGACCATGCTGATCGAATGAGATGGAGCTTACAGCTGTGACCTTCCTGAAGTCCCCTCGTGCCCTCGCCGCCTGTTTGTTACACCGCTTCAAAAGGTATTCCACCTCGCTTTGTGCCTCGGACAGATCGTACTGCAGGCTCTCGTTCTCCCTCTCCTTGACCTCTAGGTGGCGATGCAGTTCATGCACCTGCTCCCAGGCTTCCTTCAGTAGCTGTTTGCTCTTGTAGTCGATGACTGCCGTCTCCATCTTGGTCTTGTTGTAAGCTACAGTCTCTGATTTAGCAGAGAGTTGTTTCTCCAGGACTTCAACTTGTTTCTGCAGAGCTTTCTGATTTCGCTCTGCCTGGAGAAGCCTGGTCTTTTCCTCAGCCACCTGCTCCTGGCTTTCCTCTAGGGAGTGCTGGAGTTCAGCCACCTGCTCCTGGCTTTCCTCTAGGGAGTGCTGGAGTTCAGCCACCTGCTCCTGGCTTTCCTCTAGGGAGTGCTGGAGTTCAGCCACCTGCTCCTGGCTTTCCTCTAGGGAGAGCTGCAGCTCCGCTACCTGCGCCCAGGTTTCCTTGAGTAGCTGTTTGTTGAGGTCGTCATGTATAACTGCCGTCTCCATCTTTGTCTGGTAGTCATTTACAGCCTCTGACTTAGCAGAGAGTTGTTCCTGCAGAACTTCAACTTGCTTCTCCAGAGCTTTCTGATTTTGTTCGGCGTCTTCAGCCCATTGGAGGAGTTCTGCAGAAGACAACCTCCGTCCCTGGAGGTCCCGAACCTCGCCTTGCAGCCTGTGCACTTCTTCCTGAAACATGGTGATCTTCTGCAAATCCTCTTGGGTTCTGGCGCTTTCTTGGCGTTGCTTGGCCAAAAGAGCTTCCTGGGCTTTAATCTGCTCTTCTGTTTTCGACTCGCGTCGCTTCAGGAGCTCTTTCAGGTGAGCGAGTTCTTCTTCCCTGGCCTGCAGCTCATTCTTCAAACCTTTGATTTCCTTCTCCTCCACCAAGGTCCTCATGTTCTCTCCTTCATCTTTCAAATGAGCAATCTTGTTCTGTAGGCTCTGGATCTCCTCACTCATGTCCTCCTTGTCGGCTGTTGCTTGGCTCAGTTCAGCCTGTAGGTGGCAGTTCTTCTGGCTCCACTCCTCTGTCAGCTTCTTAACCACAGTCTTGTGCCAGAACGCAAAGCCCTCTCCTTTAGGGGGGACGTTCTCTTCATCCAGTTTCACTGTGTGGGAGCTGGAAGGTGACTGCTTGGGACTCCTCCTCCTCACTGCCCAGTTCGTAATATTCTGCAACACGTTACGTCGACTTGAAGACATTCCTCCTGCACTTGGTTTAGACGCCATCCTTACTGATCGATGTTATGAGTATAGATATGGTTACCGTAACTAAAGGTACAGTGCATGTCCCGGTTGTAAATCTAGGTGAAACTGATATTCTGCTATATCCTCGCCGCCCCATAGGTCGGTTGGGTCAGGCTCAGATCATAAGCTTGCCAAAAGGAGTGTCAACCGTAGAACAGGTGTCGGGTGGCATTACAGCTACACTCTCTGCCCAAGAAGCCCAAGCTAATTTAGTGAGGGAGCACATTGAATCTTTAGATCTCGCCACACTGCCTGAATCAGAGCAGAGTAGGATTAGAGCCATGCTACTTGAGCGGGAAAAGGTATTTGCAGCTTCAGACCTAGATCTTGGCTGCACTAACATTCTGACACATGATATCCCCTTACTTGATGATGTCCCCATTAGGCAGAGGTACAGGCGTCTCCCCCCCTCTGACTATGATGATGTGCGGGCCCATATACGTCAGTTGCTAGAGAGCCAGATCATACGGTAAAACTGTAGCCCCTACGCCTCCCCTATTGTCATTGTGAGGAAAAAGGACGGTAGTATGAGGCTCTGCGTGGACTACAGACTTTTAAATGGCAAAACACGAAAGGATGCCTTCCCCCTACCAAGGATAGAAGAGTCTTTAGACGCCTTGTCTGGAGCCAAGTGGTTCTCTACCATCGACTTGGCCAGTGGTTACCATCAGGTACCAGTGACGGAACAGGACAAGAGTAAAACTGCCTTCTGTACCCCCTTTGGCCTGTTCGAGTTTCAAAGAATGCCGTTTGGCTTATGCAACGCTCCTAGTACCTTCCAGCGACTGATGGAGCGGATGTTCGGTGACCAACACTGCCGCTCCCTGTTGCTTTACCTCGATGATGTTGTTGTGTTTTCTTCGACAGTGGACGAGCACCTCAGTCGCCTGAATGGTGTTTTGGGCCGCTTCTAGCAGGAGGGCTTAAAGGTCAAGCTCCAGAAATGCCAGTTCTTCAAACCAGAGGTACAATACCTGGGCCATGTGGTTTCTGCTGCAGGTGTCTCTACAGACCCGAAAAAGATTGCGGCTGTGCGTGACTGGCCCACCCCAACTACAGTATCTGAACTCAAGTCGTTCCTGGGGTTTGCTAGCTACTATCGACGGTTCGTTGAGGGTTTTGCCAAGGTGGCTGGCCCCCTCCATAAAGTAGCTGCAGACCTATTGGGGAAGACGAATCGCAGAGGCCGGGCGGTTGCTCTGAAGGGTGCCTGGAGCGCCCAGTGTGCACACAGCTTCGGGGAGCTCAAGGCAAGGTTGGTCTCTTCACCTGTTCTAGCATATGCTAACTTTAAACTGCCTTTCATCCTAGAGGTGGACGCCAGCCATGACGGTCTGGGGGCTGTGATTTCCCAGGAGCAGGATGGCAGGGTCAGGCCCATTGCATATGCCAGCCGCAGCCTGGTCCCGGCAGAGAGAAACTACAGCTCGATGAAACTTGAGTTCCTGGCTATGAAGTGGGCGATGACGGAGAAATTCCGTGAGTACCTGTTGGGCCACAGTTGCGTAGTATGGACAGACAATAACCCCTTATGTCATCTGAACACAGCAAAACTGGGGGCTACCGAACAGTGCTGGGTGGGCGAGCTGGCCGTGTTCAATTACACGGTCCGATACCGCCCGGGGCGCAGCAACCAGAATGCAGACTCGCTGTCCCGACGGCCTCCACCTCAAGAACAAGCCGCTGCTGGTCCTGCACGCCCCTGGACACCCTTACCAGAGACTGTACAAGTAGCTGTTGTGCATGCAGGGTCGACTGTCCAACAGGCCATCTCTGCTGTCCCAGAGCGATCAACCGCCGATCTAATGGCACTGCAGGAGGCTGACCCTGCCATTAGTGTGATTCTCTCGTTTCTCCAACAACAGCGGATGCCCGGCCGTGTAGAGCGACAGCAGCTGCACCCTGCAGCACTGGGGCTGCTGCGTCAGTGGGACCGCCTCACTTTCCACAAAGGACTCCTCTATCGGAGGTATGCACGGCCTGATGGTGGCGAGTGTGTTCACCAGCTGGTGCTGCCGGAGGGTCTCAGGGAGGAGGTGTTCCAGCAGCTGCACACCCACCACGGCCATCAAGGTATTGAACGCACAACAGAGCTGATCCGGCAGAGGTGTTATTGGCCAGGTATGGGAAAAATGATAAGGGAGTGGTGCCAAACATGTGAACGATGCAGTGTTGCCAAGCATACACAGCCACGGGTTCGGGTACCTATGGGACATTTGCTAGCTTCCAGGCCAAATGAAATATTGGCAATTGACTTTTCATTCTTGGAGCCCGCTAGAGATGGGAAGGAGCAAGTACTGGTATTGACGGATGTCTTCTCCAAGTTCACTCAGGTGGTGCCAACCAGAGACCAGCGGGCCTCTACAGTGGTGGATGTGCTCACCAAGGAGTGGTTCTACAAATATGGGGTCCCAGCTCGCCTGCACTCCGACCAGGGACGCAGTTTTGAAAGCACGATAATCCAGCACTTGTGTGACCTATACGGCATTAAGAAGTCTAGAACCACCCCTTATCATCCTCAAGGTAATGGCCAGTGCGAACGCCTCAACAGGACCCTTCAGTACCTTCTTCGCACCCTGTCCGCAGAGCAGAAGCACCGATGGCCAGAATATCTCCAACAGGTCCTGTTCAGCTATAACACCACGCCCCACCAGACCACAGGGCAGTCCCCCTTCCTGTTGATGTTTGGCCGTGAACCACAGCTGCCGGTAGACTTCCTGTTGGGCAACGTGGAAGAGCCTGTCCCTGGCGAAGTCTGCAACTGGGTCCGGGAGCACCAGCGACGACTGCAGGTGGCAGTGGAGAATGCCCGTGAGAAGATGAAACAGGCCGCAGCACAGAGGTAGGAGAAGGCTGATCATCACGTCCAGGAGCAGGTGTTACCAGCAGGACAACATGTCTACCTCCGGGACCACTCTCATAGAGGAAGGAATAAAATCCAGGACGCTTGGGCACCCCAAGTTTTCCGGGTGGTGAAACCCCCCGAGCAAGGAGGTGCCGTGTATGCCGTCGCACCACTCCATAGACTGACAGAGGTACGTCATGTCCATCGCTCAATGATTAAACCTGCACCTGTCCCTGTTGACCTCTCTGTTCCTGTAGCTGCATCTATTCCAACTATGACAACCCCTGGCACTGAGGAGCGTGGCCTGTGGGTGGTGGTTGGACATGCACCTGGAGTGATGGAACGCCAGCCTGCTGGAGTCCAGACTCCACCTGAAGGGGACCCATTGCCTCACGCTGCAACATCTGTGCCAGCTTCGCCTGTGGCCTCTACCAGCGGCAGCTCCTGACCCCACCTTCCAAGTCCTTGTCGAGAGCTGCCCACACGGGTATTGTGCAATTATCAGACAGAGGTAAAACCTGTGGCCTTTTATTTATTCAATGTAATTTGATACTTCGCAGTGTGTGATTCATGTAATCTTGTTTCCTTATAGACACTGACTGCCACTGCTGTTTTGTTTTGTTCTGTTTATTTCCTTTGTATTTGCTTCATTCAGTTGTGTTTTAGCCCTGCTGTTGGGCCTGTTACCTTTGAGTTTCCCCCAAGAACTAACTGCCTTCTCTTTCTTCCTCTCGCTGTGTATGAGAGGACATTAGGACTGGAGCGTTGGTGGTGTGTTTGGAGATAGAGCGCCCCACCTCCCCGGTGTTCCGCACTCTTCCCCTGTGTGGTGTGTGTGATCATTTTGCACCTTTTATTTTGGATTATATCCCCTATTGATTTTCCCCCTCACCTTGCTGTGTGTGTGTGGAGGCGCCGGGCGTGGTGAGTGCTCTATCCCTATAGCCTATTCCCCCCTCCACTGTTTGCGGCCACGGCCCATCCATTTAAGCACTTTTGTCATTTTGAGAAGTATATTTTTATACATGCCTTTTTAGCTTTTTAATGGTTAGAATAATAAAACTGTTCTTTTAACTTGTGTTGTATTGAATAAATATTGTGATCTTGGGGGAACATCTTGTCTCAGTCCATCTTTTGTAGTCACTTGTGTCATATAGGATCTGTGTGCTTTAACCTGGTTTTAAGTATTAAAGGGGCAATTCACCCCTGAACCAGTAAGGTGAATTTTGGCCCAGCTACGGCCTGGCCACACATGCATCGGTTTCCCCTTTGATCACGTCTTTCCCTGCTTTCTCCTGCACAAAGTAAAGGATCTGAGGTGGGTGGCGCAGCTCCCGTGTAGATGTTTAAGGTGGCGCCGTGTGATCCCTTGAAGGGATTCATGCTCCCTGGCTGGGTACGACCTTAAACAGCAGAATTATGGAATAATATGAATTATGATTTTAGGACGTGCACAGACGTCCTTGGCACTCCTCGTTACTTTTTTTTAGGACGTGCACAGACGTCCTTGGCACTCAATGTGTTAATGGAGATTTCTGGCTCTTTTGGAAGGGCCGATGTCTCACTGTTGATAGGTCCTTGATGCAATAGAGGTGGTCGGTAGCCGGGAAGTTTTATCAAGCCAAAAATCAAAAATGTATGCTAGGCTAGCACTAGTAGCCATTCGGCAGGCTAGCCAGCTCGCTAGCAAACAAAGTCCGCAGATTGCTCGTAGTCAGGTTCCAGCCGACAAACCCTTCTGAGCTAAACACAATCCTGTGAATAGCGAGCCTCTACCCTGAATCTAATCACGGAGAAGCAATGGGGAAAGTCTGGGAAAACAGATGAAATGAAGGACAGAGCTGTTGCGACCTGTTGCGTGCGTGCCTCTGCGTCTCTCCTCTGGCTTCAAAAGTGCTTTCTTCACAGAGGTCAACCGTCTTGGCGTTATTGCTGAACGAGGAGCAGGCAAAGACTCGGGGGTGCAGAAAAAGCTGTATGGGGACGGCTCCAGTAAGCCAGTTAGCCAGCCTCCCCCATCAAACATCGTCCGAAAGACGTTCCTCAAAGTCCCCACTGCTAAATCACTGTTGCCTCCTCCGAGAGCTGCGTCCACATTGAAATGCAAGCCTGACGTCACGTTGTACCCAAAGACTATGGGATTTCAAGATAGTAACTCCCCTACTCCCCCTGTACCCTTTCCCGGCTCCTCAGAACTCCAAGCCTATTCCCATGATGTCACAAGCATTTTCCTACCAATATGGCGCTACAATACACACAGCACATTGGCTGTTTGTGTCACTTGACCTGTTAATCACCTGTTAATTGATAGCAATTGCCTGTTATTTTCCTACCAACACCTACAGTATGTAACACAATACTATCAATAAACGCCACTATAATCATAAAAGGAAGGAAATGGCATTGTGTTGCTGTAAATCATTCACAACCTTTTTCATACTAAGGAGCGCTAATTTAGTTCACATTGGGGCAATGGACCCCCATATGAGATTTGGTCTCTCAGATGCAAATCTGATTAAAAAAATAATAATAATTATGTAGCCTAGATATGATTTTGTCCAGAATTCCATATATATTAGGTTGAGAGATAACAGAGAATCCCGGAACCCTCTCAAGGACCACTGGTGGTCACCGGACCCCACATTGAGAACCACTCAACGACTTTGATTGTGCAGAGAGAAGAGAGAGAGGACTCTTCTGTGCCCCTTTTTCACAAAAGCAGCCTACAGCCTAAAATGTATTTTCCTGGTTCACTTTTGACGAGGAGGAGAAGGCAGGTGAAGTGACACTCACCTCCGACTTATAGGCTACTCAGCTGCACTGACGCTCTGCCCGCCTGTCTGTGACAAGCGGCTTGTCCAGTCGTATGCAATGTACCCAATTTCAGACACTGATTGTGCAGAAAGAATTGTGCAGAAAAATCACACCAGCGATTTTTGTTTGCGTTTGTTTATTGTTTTGTGAGGGCTACAGAGCGCCCCAGGCAGGAGGCTGTTTCACCTGTACTGTAGGGTGAGCAGCAGGGGTCTGAGGAGGAGGGAGGGGGAGAATGTTCTGCAGCCTCGCTGCAGCTCTGCGCTCGAGAGGAAAAAGCAGAGGTGCACTACACCTTTTGACAAGAATCACAAAAAAGGGAGAAACGAAAATTAAAAAGGGACTTCATGGCGGTGTAAAGGACAAGTAACGTTGGACAAGGGAATAATGTGGAGAAATCTCCCATTGTGATTACATGAGCGTGTTGAGAGCGGGGGGTTTGTCCTGACTATTGTGCTCTGCTGCGATAACCAGGCTCGCGTCACCAGGCTCTTTTAACGATACTTACATGGGAGTCAATGGAGTCATTTTCTAGTTCGCCACTGAATGACCAAATTCATATAACTTTCAACCATTTTGAGCAACGCTGTTTCCATACAGGCCACGTTGGCGTATTAACTCATTCATGGCCAGTTTAGGACTGCCAATATTTAGCACAGGCCAAAGATTTTCATAATTGTTGGTCATCTTTCAAGACCCACAGTAAATGATGTATTAGCACCAAAGTGATTTGCAATACCTCAAAATGAAGATGTACGTCTCTGGGTTCACCAGGGAAAAAAAAGTGAGCTTTTAGCATGTTCTGTACTCTACTTATAGCCATTTATATACACCCTGTTTTCACCAAAAAGGTCTCTTTGAGAAGAGAAACAGCAGAAAAGGCCATTTTTGTAAAGGACACAATCTCAGGCAGAACTCGCTCTCAATTCTTTTATTTTGAACTGTATTGACATCAGACATGTAAATATTATTCGTTATGACACAAATGACAAAAAAATATATATATATATACATGAAGTGCTTTTTTTACATTCAACAATACAGTTTACTCAGTGTGAGTGAGTGTGCAGACAGACACAGACAGACAGACAGACAGACAGACAGACACACACACACTCAGAGAGAGAGAGTTCTGTCCACAGCTGCTGCTGGATCGCGCCTCCTTCCCAGGGAACACTATTGATCGCCCCGCAAATTAGCATAGGAGGGGATTCAGGGGAACACCAAACTGGTCTGAGATCAGCGTCTAGCCTCCTCTGCCTCTGCATCGTTTTCCTCCTCTCGTTCGGGCTGGGACGAATGCTGCGACACAGGAACGGGGTCGTCTTGGCTTTGGGACCAGGCGCTGGAACCGGATCGATCATGTTGGTTTGACTACCGCGAACAACTCAATCCAGGTTCGCCCTGCAGCAAGGCGACCAGCGCAGCGCGCCGAGGGGCGTTTCTCCTCTCTGCAG
Source organism: Poromitra crassiceps (assembly GCF_964638095.1). Lineage (NCBI taxonomy): Eukaryota > Metazoa > Chordata > Actinopteri > Beryciformes > Melamphaidae > Poromitra > Poromitra crassiceps. The sequence continues at coordinate 2,927,395 of NC_139652.1, forward strand.
GCAGCGTTTCTCCGTTTTCTCCTCCTGCTCATTTCAAAACAACAGCTGCGGTATGTGTTTGTTCACGTGTTGTCGGCTTGACTTTGAGGGCAGGGACCTGATACAATGTCACAGGCTGGGGAAGTCTTTGAACTAGGCGCTGCACTAATAAAAACAAAAACACGTCAAACACGTCATTGGCTGGGAGGGCTATTCCTGATAACACGTCAAAGACGTCTTTGGCCATGAATGAGTTAAGCGTTGGCTAGTTGTTGATATTTATAAATATTTTGTAGCTCTCATATAACTTTGTCTTGTGATGTTTTGGGGAAACTGCAGGGAAACTGTCATGGCGTCGATTTCCGGAAAAAAATTCCTGACCTGAGCACAGCCAAAGAGTATAGTGAGACAAGGGGAGACGTTCATGTCTTGGTTTTCCATAGGTTTTTTCAAATCAAGCAGCATGCCGTTCTGCCAGAAATCTGGGGGGGTTTAGTCCTGCTTTAAGGACCGCCCTCTAAGACTAAAACTAAATGCATGACAGACATATGAATTGACCAACCACAGATGGCATGACGCAACTCGTGGGGCAGTACATTTTGAACGATGCTTGAATGCTCGCAGAGAGCCGGACTTCCGTAACAGCCCAGCCAATTCAGATTTCCGTCAGATTTCTCCAGGCAAACCAGGAAATGCAGACTTGTGATTCAGACCCTCCGTCGCTGGAAGCTTGCTAACCAGAGATGGGAAAAGTAGACACTTTCTAAACTTAAGTAGAAGTACAGTTAATATTGTCATGCCCTCAGCCTCCTCTGCCCCCTAGTCTTTCTCCCTCTTCTGTATGTGTGTTGTATGAGTGTGTGGCATGATTGTAGCAGATTGGACCCTGGTGTGTTGGGAGTCAGAGCCTCAGCTTCACAGCTGCCTGCTATCACAATCAGCCTTCAGTCTGAGGACCAAAGGGAGATGTTTCAAGGGTGTAGTTGATGTGCAGATGATTGAATGGCAGTTGGCAAACTATGACAACAGTTTAAATAAACCGCAAAGCAGGACAACAATTTAACTAAACAAACATCTAATAAATCTCAGTCAATCTCAGGAATGAAAACCCCAAAGCAGCATCTCAGCAGACAAAGGGTTAAACTGATCTGAGGCCTAATCACAGCTTGTTAACTGTTCAGTAGCCTGTACTACGAAGCTAGTTTAATGCCTTATCCGAGTAAGTTTGAGTTTAAACCTGGTTTAGCCGTACTACAAAGCAAGTTAACTTTCAATCACCATGGCAACTGACGCTGCAAAGCTAACCTGGTCGCGACCAGGTTAGCTTCAGAGGATAAGATCAAAATCCATGACAGACCCATATAATCGGCTCTCTGGAGTCACTCACCGTTCATATAAGATCGCCATATGAAAAATAGATTGCAGTCAACTGAGAATATAACAAGAAAAACATTTGTGGCTCTGTAGGCTACATAATTAAATTAAGCCTACTTACCACTTTATGTCTTAACAGCTCAACTATGCGTGGAGAAATATGATCACTATTAATCACTGCAGCGCATATCATAGGCTAAACGGAGCCTCAAATGGAGTGAGGGTGATATTCTCCTACATGCCAGAAAAGCCTATACATATAATATAGATGGGATAAATATGGGATAGCCCCAATACTAAATATGCAGGCTTCTTGCATGTTTCAGCTGGAACTGTGTCCTGTAGGCTGTATGCCAATATATGAGCAAAAATAGGCTAGTTTTTATCAATGAAAAGTATGCCCGCATCGTCTCAATTCAGTCCAGCAGTTTTCTCTTTTATATTAGGATATCATTATTATAGCCTATATATGAATTATTCGATCAGTGCAACCACACACACATAATGAGTGATAGAGATCATTATTCATTGAGCATGCTTTCTAAATCTATGGTCTAAATAGGCTTACAGATTGTGGAAATTTATAGACTGAGATTACACATTTAATGTACATTTACACTCGCACAAAGCTGTAGGAGACAGAAATCACTGATCAAAGTAAATCAAATGACTGATGTGAATACAAGCGGCAGCTTTAGACAGTCCTTCCCCCAACTATATCCAACACGGATTTTCATTCTGCCATAGCTTACATTAAATATCCGCTAAAATCTCTGATCCCACTGTGGCTGCGCTTTTTCATTCAATGAGGAAATGGGTGTGGAAATGGGTGTGGGCGTTGATCAACTCAGCTGTTCATAATGTGATTGGCTAGCGCACCTCTTTCGCGTGGACGCGCGCCTGTGCATGAGCGAAAAACGTGCGCGTGCACAGGCAGATCCCAGGTCCACTTACCTAGTAGAAAACCAGCGTCGTAGTATCAGTTAACTAGATAGCTTTGATCCTGTTCAGTCAAACCAGATCAAAGGGACTTATCGCGGATCTGTTAAACTAGCTTCGTAGTACAGGCTCCTGGTGTGGCTGGTTTGACTGAGGCTAAGGGCTTTTAGACACTTAACAAAAACCTTTTTCTAGTGGCAAATAAAATAAGAAGTTACCCTGTTCCAGCAGTTACACCACCTGGCCTAATGGATAACGTGGCTGACTTTAGATCAGAAGACTGAGGGTTTGAGACCCTTTGTGGTAAACTTCCTCGTTCAGCAGTTCCAGAAGTTTCCTTTAGAGCAGCAGGCATGATAACTGTGATTGGTAGTATTCAGTTTCTAACCACATGTAATATGTCTGTCATGCATTTGAACTAATTTTACACAGTATCGATAAACAGAGATGGGAAAAGAACACACATTCTTTACTTAAGTAGAAGACTTTTACACAACTGGAGAGTACTGATTCAACGTGTTTACTCAAGAGTAAAAAAAAAAAAAGTACAGACTCTGAAATGTACTCAAAAGTATAAAAGTAAAACGGATTTCTACCGGCTGTTTCTGTGCAAAGCTAATAGAAACTCACATCATATTAATATAATTCAGAGACCGTTCAACTTAAACGATCCCCTCTGAACATGTTTTAAGATGTATAAAAATCCAGCACACTGACTTCACTTAAGACTTTTATTTATATAGAGCAACGTTTCGGTCACACGACCTTCAACTGGCAAAAGTGGATTCTGAATGCAGACATCAGTTATATGTAGGCAAAAGGGAGTGCTACAGCAGCCAATAGCAGTCAGGCAATCAGGCTGACAAAGGTGCCTAATAGACACTGCAGGTGTCAGACAATCAGAATAAATACAGAGTAATCAGAATACATAAGCATCAGCCTTCAAACACCAAATACACTTCCCAGTAATACAAGTAAAGGGAGAAAGATTAGAAATTCCCAGTGAAGGGAGACTTGATAACAAATAAGTTATTGTTCCCAGTAATATATAAATAATGTTCCCAGTAATATATAAATAAAGGGAGGATGATTAAAAAGTTCACAGTAGGGAGACTTAAAATCAAATAAGTCCTAACCACTTCGTAGCGGGTTTTGTCATGAAATACAATTTCTTCAGTTTTAATAATGACTTCTATCTACAGACATCTGGAGCTAGCATGGGATCCATCTGTGCCCCAAATTATGCAAATCTATATATGTTTTTTTTTTTTAGCACAATTCTGTCTTCAACCACAGCAAAAACACTTTTGCACCGAGACTTCTTAAATATTACCGTTATATTGACGACATGTTCTGCGTGTTTCAAGGTACCCCCCAGGACCTTAATGATTTTGTGAGTGCACTCAACAGTTTTAAAACTAATCTGCACTTTATCTGTGAATCCAGTAATGAAAAGGTGCATTCTTTGGACATGTGGGTCATGGTGAAGAACGGAGGCTTGTCTACAACCCTGTATCGCAAGGAGACGGACAGAAATACTTTGTTGTTGGCCACTAGCGCACACCCTACCCCTCTTAAACGAGGCCTACCAAAAAGTCAATTTTTTAGATTGAGACGGATCTGTGCCACCACACAGGATTATATGGATAAATCTGCCAGCATGAAGTCAAAATTGTGTTCATGGGGCTACGCTGTTGATTGGGTCGATGCGGACTATATTGCAGCACTAAATAAACCCCGGCTGGATCTGCTTAAAACAAGTGAGAAAAGGGAGAAGGACGTCTCTATTACCTGCTCTACGGTTTCTTACGCCCATTCTCACCTCATCAAAGCTACTATTTTGAAACATTGGCATATTTTAAAATCTGACACTGAATTATCAGATACTTTGAAACACCCACCCCTCTTTGTTCACAAACGCGCAAAAAACATAAGGGACCGCTTGGTACATGCCTCTTTTAATAATCATCCACAACCGAGACAGACCCTCCTTGCCCCTATAGCCAATGGGAACTACCGCTGTGGCAACTGCGCCCAATGACCTCCTCCTCTCACCATCCCCACACTGCTCAAAAAAAATCCCTATTAATAGTATCATCACTTGTGCCTCCACTCATGTTGTGTATTTTATCACTTGTTGTTGTGGACTTGCCTATGTGGGGAAGACGACTCGCAAACCTAAACAAAGAATAAGCGAACACAAGAGCTCAATTAGACGAAATGATCTTGGTCTTTACTCTATTGCTGTCCATTTTAATGACCACAATCATGACATTGCTTCTTTACGCTTCTGTGGCATTGAGCAGGTTCCCCTGCCACCTAGAGGTGGTGACCACGACCTGCTCCTCAAAAAAAAGAGAGGTTTTCTGGATTTTTCACCTCCAAACTTTGGCACCTAAATGTCTAAATGATGAACTACAACTCAACATTCTGCTCTGAATTTTAATTGACATTTATTGCATTCTATTGTTGACTGATGTTGTTGTATTTCTAGATTGCATTTGCTATATATGTGTTTAGATGTTTTTATTAGTCTCCCTTAATTTTTTTACTGGGAACTTTTTAATCCTCCTCCCTTTATTTATATCTTACTGGGAACATTATTTATATCTTACTGGGAACAATAACCTATTTGTTATCAAGCCTCCCTTTATATCTATCACTGGTAATTTTTAATCTTTCTCCCTTTACTTGTATTACTGGGAAGTGTATTTGGTGTTTGAAGGCTGACGCTTATGTATTCTGATTGCTCTGTATTTATTATGATTGTCTGACACCTGCAGTGTCTATTATGCACCGTTGTCAGTCTGATTGCCTGACTGCTATTGGCTGCTGCAGTACTCCCTTTTGCCTACATATAACTGATGTCTGCATTCAGAATCCACTTTTGCCAGATGAAGGTCGTGTGACCGAAACATTGCTCTATATAAATAAAAGTCTTAAATGAAGTCAGTGTGCGGGATTTCCTATTCTCAATTTACCTGATGCTCCTACGCACCTGACGTACACGGTTTGTGCAGGGATCACCCCTCTTCTAAGATGTATAAAAATAAAAAATATATACTTTGAATAATAATTTGTGTGATATGGTTTTTCCACAAAAAAGGTGCAAATAATGTGTAAAAACTGGGGGAGCGCGAAATGAGAGAGACAAACAAACAACATTACATTTGTCTCTCATGCTGCCCTTCAAACCAACACAGCATGGACGCTCTTCGGTTTGGTTCCTTTATGTATAGTGGATGTTATCGAGCACGCGGTACCCTTGTGCGCAAACATTGTACACCCACGGGCGCAACATTAAACAGCCGTGTTTCTGTGTGTGTGTGTGTGTGGGGGGGGGGGAGACCTCGGCCAGGGTTTCAAAAAGGTCAAAATGGTGGTCTTTCTAGTGCTAATAACGTTACCATCGTGTGTCGATAATATAACACAAATATATGTTAACAACCATTATGGAACATTGTATGACTGTTCTGTTTTGTCGGGGAGCAGGCAGTTAGCTCCTGGCTCATGCTAACGTTAGTATCCACTTCCCCGCAGCCAAGGCAAAACACGACCAAACATGCCACAATAAGGTCCTGCTAATTCGTCCAGAATGCTTCCCCGGCCGTCTCGAGGCTAATCTGGCTGATAAACTATCCAGGTTGCTGTTTTCAAGTGACTCTTATCAGCTAACGTTACAAAGCCACCTCTGCTGTCATTGTTTTAGCCGGGCAGCTGCTGGGCACGTGCGAGGACGGTGCACGCGCGCCAGCTCGAGCACATGCTGCCTGCAGTTACTCTTAACTCATTGAGTGCCAGCCACTTTTGGAGAACGGACGCTCCCAGTGCCAGAGTTTCAGAGCGTTTTCAGTGATTTCTCGAGGCCCACAGAATATTGTGTGATATTACTATGTAAACACCGAACACGCACAAAGAACGATGAGACTCTATTGTATCAGCAGCAAAAAAAAGTTTATTGATATCATTTTCCGTTCTTTAGTTATCAGCCGGAGAAGATAGGTCAAAAACAGGCGTTTCCATCTAGAAGCTGAGATATTGAGCCTTTTGTGAAATGAAGCATTTCAAGCAAATCACTGACTCTAAAGCGATATTTTCAGGTCAGAATATTTTCTGACCTGAAACATCTGTACAGTAATTTCCTTCAATATAACAGCACCCCCACCCCCCTCTACTGCAAACTCCTCCTCCGTGGGTGTGTCTCTGGTGGCTCTGCTGCTTGTCAGGCGAGTCTCTGCTGCTTGCGGATCCACGTTCGGATGGCGGCCGCTCGTCGGGGGAGTCTGGATCGGGCTCGCTCGTTTCTGGGGTTTCGGTTGTGAGCTGGGATGAAGCTGCGTCTGATTCTGGGCTTTCTGGGCTTTCTGCTGCGCGTTTCAAAGTGTGCTGCACCCAGAGTCTATTTTCGGAGCCCCCCACCGTTGTGCGCCGGCTCCCAGCGTGACAGCGAAAAGCCAAACCATTCTCATGAGAATGGTTTCATCACGGCTTTTTCTGCTGTTTTTACTCAACTTTCTCTAATCTGGAGAGCACTGTCGCCACCTAATGGGTCGGTAAAATAGGTTATACACATTCAACATGCCCCAAAATTTTACAGGAGATGTATTAGGCATTGATCCACGTCCCACCGTCAAAAAACGTAATTGACGCCAATCGTCGTCATTGGCACTCTACGTTAGTATTCGAATTGACGACGATTGTCGTCATTAGCACTCAATGAGTTAACGGCCACCGGTGTCAGTAAGAGTTAGAAGTTACGGAATGGACCTTTTTAAGAGAATTAAGAATGCTAGAAAGCCGCTTTCTACATTTCTCCCCGCCTTGAGCGAACATCCATCTTATCTCCTGCTTCCTCTCTTTCGTCTTGCCTTCCGTTCCTTTGACCTGGCAACATTCAGGAGTGCATGTTAACACATTGAATGCCAGCCATGTTTTCATTCCTGTAGGTAAGTTGTGCCAGGGGTGTTTTTGACGATTCTGGCTCATTTTAGAGACAGCCGAGGATTCTTTTCTGTTAAGAATTCATGAACACCAATCATCTAAAAATAACTAATAGAATGTGTGCTTTCTCTGTCTAAAAGAGTTAGTTTGCAGAGTTAGTAGTTATGTAGATATTAGCCGTTGAGTACAGCATGGTTTCAGCGTCTGGAAATTTATTCAGAGATAAATGGCTTTTTGTGAAACAGTCACTTTAACCATTCATTTTTGGCATCAGTAAGACCGTCAGACATTCTAAACAATAGTTTTGAACAGTAATTTCCTCCATAACAACAGGAAACACCCCTCTCATTCACCCCTCTCATTTAAACTCCTCCCTCCGTGTGTCTTCTCCTCCTTCCTCCTGGCTGTACAGCGGGCGTGTCAGAAGCGCTTTTGCTGCTGCCTGCCTGTGTGCCTGCCTGCCTGCTTGCCTGCGTGCAGACGCTCCTTGTGCGAGTCAAGATGGGCCGGGGAATGCGTGGGCGATGGGCAGATGTTGATTCTGGCCTTTCTGAGGTGTTTCAAAGTGTGTTTCACCTATGATCTATTTTGCAAATCGCTCTCCGCTCTCTGTGTGCTGCTGCCGGTGCGCGGCCGCTCTCAGGCAAGACAAGTCTGTTACTGTAAAATCGCCACGGCATTTCCTTGAACGGCTTGGTCCCGCGGCAGTTTTTTCTTTGATTTCGGTCGTCTGGGGGAGCACTGTCAACACTTAGTGGGTCGGTAAAATAGATTATACACATTATCTTGCTCCAATAGTGATCTCGAAGATGTAAAAGTTGTTGATTGATGTACCACCGTCAAAAAAAAAAAAATGTTTATGTAAGACGAGTAAACTCGGCTCTGGCACTTAAGCGTTGGATTATGTAAGACGAATTATTTCGGCTATGGCACTTAAGGTGTTAAGCAAAGTCTCTTGAACAATTGATACAGGGGGAGCGTAAAGCACAGACAAATGGGCAGGGATGTGCACCATCCATCACGCACAAAGAAGACTCATTGTTTGCAGATTTGAACCTAGAGGAGTTCTCCCGTTCCTTTCCTGTGAGACCCACAAATCATGGCCTGACAAGGGGGACTTGTGCAAGCAGAGATGAGCTCAGAAGTTTGGCCTGAAGAAAAGAGTTTTCTCCTTTCTGGCTAATTGCATCTGGAAAAAAAAGGCAGTTTGTAAGCAGAGCCGTGCGTGCAGACAACCTTGTTTGGCTCCTAAACGACTTCAACAGCTTGGTAATCGTGGCATATCAATGGGGGAAATTGCCCAATTTTTTTTTCTCTCTCTCTCAAATTGGCAATTCACAGATGCAGCTTGGTATAAAGTCCCACTCTCTGTCACACGGTTGCTACGTTTTCTTGTTGCCCCATTACTCAGGGAAACCGTTTGAAAATGTTTTTCTCTTTGCAGCCAACTAAAGCCATGTGGATTCAGTTCTACTTCACACTATCCCCCGCAACATTGAATTTGAATTCCTGAATCGAACACGGGCCTGTTTCTTATTGAGAGTCTGCAGTCTAACTCCCTGCACCACACGCTCCTGCAGTCTAACTCCCTGCAGTCTAACTCCCTGCAGTCTAACCCCCTGCAGTCTAACTCCCTGCAGTCTAACCCCCTGCAGTCTAACTCCCTCCAGTCTAACTCCCTGCAGTCTAACCCCCTCCAGTCTAACTCCCTGCAGTCTAACTCCCTGCACCACACATTCCCACAGTCTAACTCCCTGCAGTCTAACTCCCTGCAGTCTAAATCCCTGCAGTCTAACTCCCTGCAGTCTAACCCCCTCCAGTCTAACTCCCTGCAGTCTAACTCCCTGCAGTCTAACTCCCTGCAGTCTAACCCCCTCCAGTCTAACTCCCTGCAGTCTTAACTTCCTCCAGTCTAACTCCCTGCAGTCTAACCCCCTCCAGTCTAACTCCCTGCAGTCTAACTCCCTGCAGTCTAACTCCCTGCAGTCTAACCCCCTCCAGTCTAACCCCCTCCAGTCTGACTCCCTGCAGTCTAACTCCCTGCAGTCTAACCCCCTCCAGTCTAACTCCCTGCAGTCTAACTCCCTGCAGTCTAACCCCCTCCAGTCTAACTCCCTCCAGTCTAACTCCCTGCAGTCTAACCCCCTCCAGTCTAACTCCCTCCAGTCTAACTCCCTGCACCACACATTCCCACAGTCTAACTCCCTGCAGTCTAACTCCCTCCAGTCTAACATGCAGTCTAACTCCCTGCAGTCTAACTCCCTGCTCCACACGTTCACCTTGACAAAAGTGGGTGTGAATACACAGCAGGTGGAAATCGATCTTCAATTAAAAAGAGTGCATTTTATTACCTATAAAAATACAATATAAAAAAGGGGAAGTGGAACCGAATTAATGATGCAAGTCTTAAAATCAGCAGCTGCTTTGTCTGCTCTGTTGCTGTGTCAGGATGGATTGTCCATGTGGATCTGGCTGCTTCTAGTGCTGCACAGGTGAGTTGCACAGGTGAGTTGGCTTAAGTGCAATCAGAGTTGAATGACTCCTCCATAGCCCGCCCGTCACCGGTCTGTGAGTCTTTGATCCAAATAAAGATTGAACACACCTATCCAAATATGTGTCCTGTTGTCTGTTACAAGTGCACAGACTGAACTGGGAATGAAAGCAGTTATTTAACTCTCTTGGAATAGCCTTCAAAATGACTTGAAGGTGAGGGAATTGATCTCTTTGGCTGTTTTAAAGCACATATAAGTACAATGGTGAATGAATCATTTGGGATTTGTCTATGTCTCTATAGGCTATAATACTTCATGGACTCCAGAGTCTTGTTATTTGTATTTGGTACTGTATTTGGTACTGGCCCTTTCACCACTTTTCTATGTCCGTAGGTAGGCTATTTTAATTATTTAAGCACTTTATTGTATTTCAAGATGTGAGGTCACGTGATCAAGATGACTTACCAGGCTAGGCAACACAGATCACATCTACAAAAAAGCCAATCAGAGACTCTTCTTCCTCCGTCAGCTCAAAAAATTCAGAATAAGAAAACATCTGCACCGGTTCTACCTGGCCATCATACAAATCATCCTCACCTTCTCGATAACAGTTTGGTACAGCAGTCTGGACACTCACTCCAAAAACAAACTACAGAGAATCATCAATAAATCCTCCAAAATAATCCACACCCCCCTTCCGTCACTTGAATCACTCCACCGCCAAAGGACAATAAATAGAGCTAAAGAAATCATTTCTAACCCCACTCACCCAGCATACCACATCTTCCAGCTGTTGCCCTCCGGGAGGCGCTACAGGTCTCTTCCCACCAAGACAACCCGTTTTAAAAACAGTTTCTTCCCCACTGCTATAAGGACACTGAACTCTCTGTAACAACCCCCATATCACTGCTGCTATGACTGTATTGTGTACTGTTATTGTGTTTTATGTATGTATTATGATGTTTAATGTTGGACCATTGCTTACATATGAACTGTACTGAAAACAAATTCCACCAGCCTGGCTGTGTGGTCATTAAAGAATCTAATCTAATCTAATCTAGTGCATTACAGCACCGAGCCATATAGGGGAGGGAATCACCAGTCCCCCGCGATACGATATTATCACGATACTTAAAAAAATAAAATAATACTGTATTGTGATATATTGCGATTTATTACCTTTTTTCAACTGCAAATGGTGTCCCCAAAGGGAGAAAAAAAACTTTGTCAACATGTGTTTTATCTAATGAGATCAAGTTTCCAGTTTCTTCATCTCATTTCAATCATTTTGATTGCAGCAAAATGGGATTGTCAAGCAGACAGACTGACCAACCATTTAATAAAAACCTGTCATAAATGTTGGCATGCACTTGACAATTTACATAATAAAATATTGCGATACTTGGTATTCATGCGATACGATATTGCCAAACAAAATATCGTGATACTATGAAGTATAGATCCCCACCCCCTCCCCGTCCCTACACTCGATGGAGTTTACAGTCGCTGGAGGGGGCAGTGCAAACAGGAGAACGTTGTTTTTCAGTGCCGCACGATGTTACCTTAAAAAACACGGCCGTTCAAAGCACGCTCTCCGGTGAGGCAGAAAATGGAACCAGAATAGAGAGGCAAGAAAAAAGTGAACACAGCAAGTTAGATGATCCAAACCCAGCGTGGGTTCTAGCTGCTACTTTCAAACAATACAGGAGATGTTTCTTTTCCAAGAGTTGGAGGAGCGGTGGAGGTGTAACCTGGCCTGAAATTGCAGGGAAGATTGGGTGTCTCCAGGGCAGCTGGGAGTACAGAGAGATCTTGAATGAGAGCCAATTGCTTTATAGGTTTCTCCTCGGGGCAAAGAGATTGATGAAGCGTGCTATTGCCGGCTAAAGGACGTCACAACTGAGATGAGAGAATGTGCGGCGCTAGAGCCACCGAGGATCTGTTTCAATTACCGCCGCGCTGATTATACTGCCGCAGCGTGCCGCTGCCCTTCACGACACGACAACATGGATGCGCTTCCTTTTGGTGCCTTTTATGTCGTTTGACAAAATACAGACTTGATCCAACGTAAGCAGAGAATTCTCTAAAGTTGCACTTGTTCGATGTGTCGCTCTGTTCTGACCGATTGTGGATGCATGGGGCCGGCTACAAAGTTCTGAACAGGCAAAGCTTTTCTTTCCAGAGATGGGAAAAGTACACACATTCTTTACTTAACCCATTGATACCTGATGCAGCATTTGTGTGTGTATCCCTTTAAGACCGCAAACCGCGTTAACGCGGTTCGCGGTCTTAAAGGGATACGCACACAAATGAGGGATATACACGCAAATGCTGCATCAGGTATCAATGGGTTAAGTAGAGGGTCCAGTGGCTATGTGTGTAAAAGAGACTCTGGTAAAAGTAGAAGTACTGATTCAACACATTTACTCAAGTATTTAAGAAAAATAAAAAGAAGAAGAAGTCCGGGCTCTGAAATGTACTCAAAAGTATAAAAGTAAAAAAGTATTTATACCGGTTGTTTCTGTGCAAAGCTAACTGAACCTCACATCGTATTCGAAGACTCCAAACATGTTTTAAGATGTATAAAAACTTTACTTTGATCAATATTTTGTGTGAAATGGTTTTTCTGGAAAAAAAGGTTCAATTATTAAAATCCTTAAAATGACACACACTCCTCCCTCCTCATAAGCCTACATTGTTGATGTGATGTGACACACTACACTAGAGAGACAGGGAGAGAGGCGGTCGAGTGAGCTGGACCGGCCATGAAGGGAGAGAAAAGCTGGGATAGCGCGACTCGAGAGAGAGAGAGAGAGAGAGAGAGACCAACACACTCTCATGCTGCCCTTCAAACCAACACAGCATGGACGCGCTTTCATTTGGTTCCTTTACTGTATGTATAATGGATGTGATCGAGCACAGTACCCTTGTGCACAAACAATGTAGGCCCACGGGTGCACCATTCACCTTAACAATTTAGGGTAGACTGCCCCTTTAATACTCAAACCAAGCAAAAGCACACAGATCCCTTTTTACACAGGTAATGATGGACTGAGACAAGGATTTCCCCCAAGATCACAATATTTATTGGCTCATAGAAATGGTCGAACACAGTAAAAACATTTTTTTTTAAATTATATTCAATTAAGAGCTATAAAAATACATTATGCAAATATACTCAATATACTCATATGCAATATGAGGCCCCCCGGGCCCAGGACCTGAAGGGGCCCGAGGCTCGGAGGAAAGAAAAAATCAGGGGAGGGGGGGAGGCCTCATTTGTATGTTTTTGTGGACCCCTTGTCCCGTTTGTGGTGTCTGGATTCAGAGCGGAGTGGGACATCCTCTTCCTGTTTAATATCAACGTGGCTGAGTCGTGATGGTGTCGGGGGGGTTCGCAAAATTCATAAGGGGGACTGTGGAAGAAATATTGGGATGCCTTTGTATAGATCAGGAAATCAGTTGCTCGTTGGAAATGAATACAGGATTTATTGAATAGAAGAATTCACCTGTACAGATTAAGGCAAGCTGTCCCATTATAAAAAAAGAAAAAAACTTGAAATCCACACCGGTAACACTTTATAACAACTTTAATCTAAAATATTTAAAAGTATTACATGTAAGCATTTAAAAATAAGGAAAAAGGAAAAGGAACATGTACAAAACAAGATAGGGAATAGATGTACATGAAAAGGATAGAAGCAAGACAATGGTGGAAATGATGTTGCGCATAGAAAAAGAAAAGAGAAAGAAGAAGCAGTTAGGTAAACAGGAAAGAGACAATTAAAATAAGAAGGAAAGGGTCCAGTCCGGCTCGATTTCCAGTTCAAAGTCAACGGTGATGTGCTGTTCCTGCATGTACCTATGATTCCATCCTGTCATCTGTATGGAGAAACAGGAACCATAGAACCGTTCTCAAACAAACATGTCACTCTAATCACACCATCAACCAGTTTATTTGGGGAGGCAAACACCCCAGAATTAATCAAACCTGTCTTCAACGAAACAGAGAGATGGGTGGTTTAGCTCCTCCCACTTTCATCCATTACTACTGTCTGGGAAGTGAATATCCAAAACATATGGTGGTTTAGCTCCTCCCACTTTCATCCATTACTACTGTCTGGGAAGTGAATATGCAAAACAACCATCACATTACACCTCAAACCCTATAGCACTTTCTACCTTCAAAATATGGATCCAATTCTGAAATCACTACACATTCAACTCGTGCTATATTGATTTATGATGACACTCACAATGTCACTCATGTCTCTATTGATTTATGACATCACCGATTTTCATCAGTGATGTCACTCGAGCAATTGTGATGTCATCATCATTGTCCTGGAATTTCATCAGTGAGATCACTCGAGCGAAACCTCGGCCCGACTCCCCCCGAAGTCTGTTCATAGAATTCATTCAGCACAAGAACAGATGCTCTCATTTTTTAACTTATCAGAAGTGATTTGAGTTACAAAAGATGAGAAGCCCTGATCTAAAGGATGCAGTTTGACAGTGAGCTCTGTTGAGATCAAAGCTTCCATGTGTTCGCAGATTGTAAGACAGGTAGTTTGTGGTTTAGACAAGGTTTCCTGTTTGAAAAGCTGTTACAGCTGCCTGCTCTCATGCAACTTGTTTCACCAGAGAGGATTAAGGAGAGGGCAGAGAAATAAATACTTCATCATCACTTCATCAATCAATCAATAAATCAATCTTCACCCACAGGGCCGTTGAAAAAGTCGTAGCCCCGGGGCCCATGGCTACTTTAATCCGGCCTTGTGGACGACCCGGTTTGTCCAAAACTAAAAAGTATAGTGATGCCCTGGGACTTGGCCTGGGCTAATGGTTAGGATGTGTCCCTTCACTGTTTAAGCAGGTGCGTGAAATTAAAGACAGTGTTAATTAATCGCCTAAGGCAGGTGTTGCTGGCCTGATACCATTTTGTTTGTACCTAACATAGTACATGTTAGTATTAACCCTAACATGTATGTTAGGGTTAATACTCCTGTCAAAAACATGTATGTTAAGGTTAATACTCCTGTCAAAGACATGGAGGGCATGGGGCTAGCAACCCCACCCCCTAAAAACCCACTATGCTACAGAAACCACAATGGCTGTCTCCCTGTATAAGCAGAAACCACAATGGCTGTCTCCCTGTATAAGCAGAAACCACAATGGCCGTCTGGTTGCGTTGGCGCTGTCTGGTTTGCAGCCCTATGCTCCAATTCGGAGCCTAAAGGGAATAAGATAAGGCATGTCATTTACATAGGTTGTCAGTTTTTGTCATACTTGTTTTGACATCACAATGGGTAAGAATGATTAGCCTAGGTAAACCCAGCCCCCACGTGACCTGCTCTCTCAGTTCCCAGTCACTAGGGTCTAGTTCCCGGGCCATTCAAATCGATTGCTGGGGCGATTGAAAGACCCACGCAGACCCGCAGCCACCCGCAGCCAATGAGTGACGGCGTGACTGCCAACATCAGTCCTGCCGTGATCGGCCAATCAGAGAGTGCGTCTTTGTCAATGACGTGTAACAGCTGCAGCGGCTTAGCACTACCTAGCCGTTAGCATTTGGCCTCTCTAAAGCATAGCTCCCGAGCTAGCTACTAGCTATATGGCTAGCTATATGGCTATGCAACTACGTTGAGGACATTCAAGTGAAAACAGCTGTTAATGTTAATGTAGGAATCATGGTGGAACCGAATAAAAATGTTTTTGTTTGATAATCTATTCTGTTGTATTGTCATGTGAGAATGAAAACAGCTATAGTAATAGTACTTCAAAACAGTGGTTCTCAAAATGTTTCCACATAAGGATCCTTAAACTGAATAATGTGATGCTAGGTCTGTTGATCAAAATAACACCTATATCGAAATCGGATTTTAGCGGACCATACAAGCCGGGGCTTCAGAGCTGATCACCTGGACACATTTTACGGCGAAATTATCTGATAAACTTGTCTGTGCAGCTCTGTGGTGATCAGCTAATGTCTTCATAGCATTGTGATTATGATTTAATGCATTATGGAAGATAAACGCTGGAAGGCTGGGTAGCATTAGCTAACGTCATCCAGGCTACAGTAACATTAGGCTATTATAACTATGAAACGCAGATTCAAACGTTACAATAATAAGACACAATAGGAGCCAGTTACCCTACTGTAGATAGAGAGAGTAATTTCAGACCACCAGATATCACCATATTTATGTTATTAAATGCTGTAACGTTAACGGTAATTCTCATGTGTATGGTTTATTTATAAGCATTCATTGATTGAAGCAGAGTGCTGGTCGGTTAAGTTTCTCTGTAGTCATGTCCTCTGCTCCAATCTTCGGTTTCGTAGTTTATTCTGTCTCTCGTCCAGCAGCTGCAGATGTCATCATTATCCACGTTATTGATGATTATTTATAAAAAAATCTCATTGTGTAAATATTTTGTGAACGCACCAATAGTTAGAGAAGGAAACCTCTCTTTGCATTTTATTTTGTTTTTTAATAAAAGTAGGCTACTTGTGATATCTCACGTGGCTTTGATTCATCATTGCAAATTTAGCCCAATTTGTAGAAAATGCAGATGTGCACAGCTAGGTTTAATGACAAATATGGAATATCACCCAAGGAAATACCACGGTTTAATGCCAACAGATAAACCATACAGATTTGTTGTAATTGTGAACACAAAGGGAGCAAAGACATGGTTTTCAAGTATAACACAATGTACAACTTTTATTCAAAGACAGGATTGAAAAATATAGGTCACTTGTATTCACTTCAGACAAGACACTACGTTAAAGTCTGAAATTTACCTAGATTTGCTATAAGAATTGACATTTCAGCTTGTCACCTGATGTCATTATTAATGGACAGTACAGTAGTAAAGATTTTGAAAAGTTTGATTAATCAATCCAAGTCAGAAACAACATGTGCTGTGAGCCTTTTAGAATTCAAAAACCTTACTTCCAACAATTAACTAGCCTGCACTAACTAGCACAGTAACGTGTACAAATATTGAATGCAACAGTCTCGTTCTGGAGCGAACCCCTCAGCTGAATTCACGTTGGAATATGATATCAAGGCTTGATAGATTTGATTGTACTCATACAGCAGTGTGGAGCTTAACATCTAGCTAGGTTGCATCTGGAATATGATCTGGATTATGTATAATATACAGTATAACACTACGCTCACTATGTCATGACATTCACGTTAAGGCTATAGCCTCCAAAAATCTACTGTAGCTAGCTAGCGTCAGCTACATCTGTAACCACGCTGAAATGCGAGTACATTAACGTAATTTCTAGCTAGGTCAAACACACCTTACCGTTATGAGTGTGGCCGTTTTTGATTAACATTAAGTCCACGATCATTTCCGGGCTGCAGCAGAGTCGAGCCCCGGAGGCAGCCTGGAGCTCTGTGAGCTCCAGAGGGGTGCGCGATGCACTGCTGCCTGCCCGACACCCTGCATGAGCTTGATATGTTTTGAAGGTTTTGTCTGGTACTATTCAATATGATTTATGCAGATAAGACAGCGTGTCCCTGATAACTAGATCATATCACTGTATAGATGATGACTGTTCTTCACAGCCACAAATATCTCTCCAGATCTGCGGCCATCTGCAGCAGGGATCGAGGTTTGGGTCCGTGTAGACAGTTGTCCTGTTCCTCTTTCATTCCCTGACCACCGTCACAGGAGTCATTGGCAGAGGCGATTTTCTCTCTTCTTGGAAGCTCTAATAATATAAAACGTAGCAGTTACTGTATGTTACACGTGGCTAACGTTAGCTAGCTTCTGACATGTTTTTCTAGAATTCATTAGATCGTTAAATGCTCCCGTAATCTAGCTAACGTTACCTCGCTAACCCCCACACAGCCGATGAGGAAAAGTCAGTCATTTATCGAATGTCTTTCTTACCAAACACAATTACGCTAGTTTCTGAGATAATATATAGTGTGGCATATACCTGTGAATAACATATTCTTACCTGGAAATCACACATCGATCCGTAGGCCAGCTCTGAGTCTGTTTACATTTCGGGCGGAGGGGGGCTTGGTTGGTTGTAGCTGGTTGTAACCATTTGCGTGCTAGCAGTACTGAAATGAAAAGTGTTAGCTCATGCGCTAACAACAAAGGTCGCAGAGTGATGACGCCATCTGCTGCACTGCGCATGTGCTCTGTGCACTAAACTGGTTGGAGGATGGTTGCGTAATGGAGCGGTCTATCGGGGGGGGGCCCAACAACCGCAGGAAATCGTTTAACAATGGTGGGATTCCAGACCCTAGTGACTGAGAACAGGTCTGAGAGCAGGTCACGTGGGGGATGGGTTTACCCAGGTTAAAGAATGATGTCATCACTAACTTATATAACATGGGTAAGAATGATGTCATCATCACTAAGTTGTATAACATGGGTAAAAGAATGATGTATCAAATATATAATACAATCAAAAGTATTTGGGGGGAAATAGAATGAAAGCTCTGAAACTTTGCTAGCAAGAGTCAGTCCAGCCAGAAAGCTCAGCTGTGTTTTAGGCTGCAGAAAGCAGCACATCAATCACATCTCAAGGGCAGCATCTCTCCAAAATGGCTGCCAGCTAACTTCCACTTTCCTCACAGCAGCTGAAACACTTGCCCCTTTTTTCTTAAACTTATCCTTTCTTTAGCTTTTCTTCTTTCTTTCTCTTTTCATTAGTTACCCCAAGCTGTCAGACTGTGACTCCTCCTCCTTTACAGCGTCCATCTTGGATTGATATTTTCATGTCAAGACAAATCTTGACTTTTTTTTTTTTGCTTTTTCTTTTTATGACGAGCAAACAGTTAGCGGGGCCGTGTGGTTGCAGCCAGTCATTTGAACTTGCATCCCCCCCCCCCTCCCCTATGAATTATTATCAGAGAGGAGTACATTTATTATCGCTGTTTTGTTGCCCAGAAGCAATTTCTGCTCGCTCCCTTTCAGGGAGTGTCTGGAGCCGCTGATGAATGTGAGCTAATCTGAGACGTCAGCCAAAGCGTTCTGTATCATTTATCACATCTTTAAAGGACATCCCACCGGGAATATTAACAAGTCCACTGCCAGGGCTCAAGTCTTTAAGAAAGTCTTTAGGAAAATGACCAGTGCACTTTCCTCTGACAGGAGATGATGGAGAGAGAGGATTTGCACCAGACGGAAACGTTTCAACCCAATCTCCAGAATAAAACGTCTGCATTTTTACATGCGTAAAAACCGCTATGATAGTAACAGAAATTTGAGACAAAACACTTCATTTGAAAACCTCACTGCCTTTGCTTTTGATAACCGGCCATTTTGAAGAATATAACTTTACAAAATAACAAATGGAGTGAAAGAGTTGCAATTAGTGCAACATTTAGCACATTATTATTATTAGCCACCAAGAAGCTGCAGTAATTCAGCTGTGGTTGATTTCTGTCATACGGATGGAGAGACTCAGGTTCCTGAGAACCAACTCACTCAAGAGATTTCTGGTTGTTTGGGACCCGTTTCTGACCTATCTTGACGAGTGTTAGGGGTGACGGGTGATTCGCCCGGCTGGTCTCCCATAGACCCCCTTGTGTGTGTGTGTGTGTGTGTGTGTGTGTTGGTTATAAAAAAGAAAAAGGGGGAGACTGTACATTGTAAGCTACATATTATTGTTTTGTTGAAGAGTATGATTGTCTGATTACGTATCAACGCGGATTATACCCTCCTACCCTGTAATAAAAAAAGACAAAAGACAAAAAACTGAGTGTAAAATAAAAAAATAATAATAATAATAATAACGTGTGTGGATAATGTAACAGTCGTAAATATGCCTAGCGGTACTACTGTTATGGAACATTGTTTGACTGTTCAGTTTGGTCGTATAGCCAGCTTAGACTGTAGGCTATTTGTTGGGTCATGCTAACGTGAGTATCCAGTATCCACTTCCCTGCTGTCAACGCAAAGCCAAAACACGACCAAACATGCCACAATAACATCCACTAATTCACCCAGAATCCTTCCCAGCCATGTGGAGGCTGACCTTGTGGATCAATCCTTCCCAGCCATGTCGAGGCTGACCTGGTGGATAAATTGTCCAGGTTGCCGTTTGGCTAATTTCTGGCTGATTCATAGTGATTTTCTTTCAGCCCTTTGTTTGAAGTGGTCCTGCGTTGCAGTCCGTGTGTGTGTAGGTGTTTGAAGTGGTCCTGCGTTGCAGTCCGTGTGTGTGTAGGTGTTTGAAGTGGTCCTGCGTTGCAGTCCGTGTGTGTGTAGGTGAAGTGGTCCTGCGTTGCAGTCCGTGTGTGTGTAGGTGTTTGAAGTGGTCCTGCGTTGCAGTCCGTGTGTGTGTAGGTGAAGTGGTCCTGCGTTGCAGTCCGTGTGTGTGTAGGTGAAGTGGTCCTGCGTTGCAGTCCGTGTGTGTGTAGGTGTTTGAAGTGGTCCTGCGTTGAAGTCCGTGTGTGTGTAGGTGCGCTCGTTGTAACAGTCCGTGTGTGTGTAGGTGCGCTCGTTGTAACAGTCCATGTGTGTGTAGGTGTTTGAAGTGGTCCTGCGTTGCAGTCCGTGTGTGTGTAGGTGTTTGAAGTGGTCCTGAGGTGTTTGAAGTGGTCCTGCGTTGCAGTCCGTGTGTGTGTTGGTGCGCTCGTTGTAATTCACGCAGCTTCCCAAGCGGACGGGGGTGAACATTTAAGCAGCATTGAAACACACCACCCCGTCGGGAAACGAGAGTCTCACCAAGCTCCCCCGAAATAAGTATTCTTTCCCTGACATGACATGACTGACTGAGTGAATGAGTGAGTGAGTGAATGAATGACTCACCACAAAGAACGATGTATGAATTCTGAACGTTTTGATTAACGTTAAATTAAGGCTAACCTCAAAACACAACTGTTTAGCCAAGCATAATGTCTGAGACACTTTTCCCACTGGTTGCTCTGCTGCAAGCTCTGTGCTTTTGTGATGTAATTTAACTGTTTTTTTGTATTTTGTAACTGTTTTTTTCTTGTTGTACGGCGACCTTGAGTGCCGTGAAAGGCGCCTTATAAAATAAATGGATTATTATTATTATTATTATTATTATTATTATTAATCAAAACAACCACAAACCAAGTCAGAAACACAACAGCCTATGCTGTGAGCCTGTTAGAATTCAAAATCCTTACTACCAACACTTAACTCCTGTACTCCACTATACTGTACTGTACTATACTGTACTGTACTGCAGTGGTTCTCAAATGGGGGTCCGCGGACCCCCAGGTGGCACTTTGCCAGGGGGTCCGCGAAAAGTTTTCAGGTAAAAAAAAAAAAAGCTACATGTTACTTATTGTTGCCGTATGTTGTACTGTATAATGTATCATTGTGTGTCTTGTAAGCCCATGAGGGCTGGGCACTGTCAAGTGCATGACACATTTAATAAAAATCAATCAATCATCAATCAATCATATTCCTTCTCAAACTACTTCCTACATGGTGCTAGTCTATCAAAATATCTTGGCTGTCATTGATTGTGTTGCATAGTGGTTTTCTGTACAGTGGACAAATTGTGATTTTTTTCAGTCACTTTGGACAAAACAAAAGCGTCTGCTAAATGACGTAATGTAAATGTAATGTAATAAAAAAAAAATATATATATATATTTTTTTTGCAAAATCTTCATAGTTCAACGAAAATAGTTTATGCTTTAAATCTAAAATGGTTCATGGATTACATTCTAATAACAAACCTATCAAATTAAAAGTCAAGCACGTTACCGTGGAAACAATTAAGCTTAGCCCAAAATCACAAATCAGAATGAGCGGGTCCCCGGTATATTTTCTATCTTGTAAGGGGTCCTTGGCTGAAAAACATTTGAGAACCTCTGCTGTACTGTACTGTACTGTACTGTACTCCACTATACTATACTGCACTGTACTGTACTGTACTGTACTCTAGTGGCACATCTAGCAGCGCTTGGCGAAAATTTGAAATGTTGTTCATCTTTCTAGGCTGTACATCTTCTTGGCTCCGGGGTTTGTAACATCTCTGAGAGAGATGTTCATTTTTATAGATATTGATCAAACTGTCCTCTTCTGCCCAGGAGACTAGAATACGTGAATGATTGAATTCTTCCATTTTTAAACAAATCCGTTTCATTTTGTGACCAAATTCACACAGATGAGAAATGGCAATGTTTCCCTGAGTGGCTGCTGTGTGCAGCATCATCTTCCTGTGACCCTATAATGATCATGATGATGACAGATCAGATCACACATGATGATAGAAGTGAGAGGGGAGCAGGCCAGGCGCCGCCTACTGGTTTACTAGTGGTTTTATTACTTTATTAGTTAGTCTGAAGTAATAATTACACTTCAGGGTTAAAGTGGGTGCATCTCGACTTCCGGTTTGGTGAGCATGTGAGTGAGAGGTGGCGTCTCGGGTTCTCCTGCCCGCTTATGCTTAAAACCTACTATTTCGTGCCCTATGCAAAGTTTGAATGTTGAATTAAGAATGGCTATCGTTTAACTACTTATCAAACGACATGCCAGCAAAGAAAGCTCCACCCGTAGAAACTGCTGCGCTTCAGAACATTGAAGTTGACGACTCTGGCGTTATCAGCATGCTGGCAGACTTAAGGATCGATATAATGACTAGCTTCGCATCAATGGAAGCGAAGCTAGATAAAATACAGTCTTCGGTGACAGAGCATGGACAACGTATCGATTCCCTTGAATCGAATGTCGACCTCCAAGACCAGCGTATCACTAAGCTGGAACAAAGGTGCGACGCCCTGGCTGAGAGCAACATGAGGCTGATGGCGAAAACGGCGGACCTGGAGGGACGTAGCCGTCGCAACAATATTAGAATCGTCGGCCTCCCCGAATCCATTGAGGGACCTCGACCTACTGAATTCTTCTCGGAGCTCCTAGTGGAATTGCTGGGGGACCAGACCCTCACCTCCCCTCCGGAGCTGGACCGAGCACATCGAGTGCTTACTGCTAGGCCGCCAAACGGAGCGAGACCGCGGCCTGTAATAATCAGAATACATCGATATCAAATCAAGGACCGGATCATCAGAGAGGCTCGTAAGCAACGTGGTAAAATACAATATCGAGGAGCAGCTGTGCACATCTTTGAAGATTACACCCCTGAAGTGCTTGAACAGCGCGTAAGGTATCGAAATATCATGGCGAAGCTGTATGGCCTTGGTCTCAAGCCGTCCTTGCTATATCCAGCGCGGCTACAGATCACACTTCAAAATGGAACCAAGAAACGGTTCACATCGTCAGAGGAGGCCGAAACCTTCGCAGTCAGTTATCGACAAGATTGAGGTTCTGTCTTCTTGTTTCCCTTTTTGCTTCTTTGAGTGGTTTGTTACTGGGTCGGAGGAGCTATCTAGCCTAGCCACGGCCGTCAACTTGAGACGAGCTAACGGAGCTAACCGCTACATTAGCCAGCACCATTCCACCACTCTGTCTGTGTTACTTCACTTCTCTGGAAACAAACCATAGCGTGCCTCCTGGGACCACACTCCGGTGCGGCCACATTTCTTCACTTCTCTACCTAAACGGGTCGGACTTCACAAAGCTTGACGTTTTCTACAACCTAGGCCTTGACTCTCGATATGGCCTACTTCGGACATGGTTCAGGCTAACTATGATGCTAACTAGTTGGCTAACACAGGACTACACAGTACTGGCCCTCTATCATAGGACATAAGGACATCAACCAAGAGGATTTTTCATTACTTCTAAAGCGGGACTGAGAGTGGTAAATCAGTCCACAGTGACAATGATTTGGATTTATTTTTTTCTCTCTTTCTTTCTTTGTTCCATTCTGTTTAATTTTCATATCACACTGAGTGCAGACTATTATTGAATAGGCCAGTATAATAGTTTCAGTTAATATTAGTTTAATAAAACCACTGTTGAATGTAAGATCTTTTTGGCCGTGGGCATGGGTGGGGGGGGGGGGGGGGGTAAAAGGCTGAAAACATTATAGGTACATAGTCTGTGATGCCAATGTAGGGGGGTATAGTGTGTGTGTGTGCGAGTATGTGGGTGCGCGCCTACATGTAACCCGGTCAGCCATAATGTTAAATCTTGACACTCATGAAATGATTCTACCGGCCAGTCCTCTAGTTGACTGATCCAGTTTACCTCTATTGGGGCCAGGGTATGAGTGCGGAAGTGTGTGTCCTATAGGCTGGCCAATCAAAGTGATCTACCTCTATCAGCGTTAATGTGGGTCGTGGTACATGCGTGGATATGTGGGTTTTACATGCTGGCCGATCTACAAACTATACACTAGAAAAAGAGAAATGAGAGGGGGGGGTGTGTGTGTGTGTGTGTGTGCGTGCGTGTGTGTGCGTGTGTGTGCGAGTGTGTGGGTGTGTGTGTTGTGTGTGTGTGTGTGGGCGTGTGTGTGTGTGTGTGGGTGTGTGCAGCCTACAGGCTGGCTGATTAACCTACCTCTGTCAGAATGATCAATTTTTCTTATTTTTCTTTTTTTCTTTTCTTATTAATGCTGATGTATGTGAGGGTATATTCGATTGTATGTGCATGTAGGGAAGTCACATGCCAACTGACTGACCTCCCTCTATCAATAGGACTTACCTCTATACCGATGTGTGCCTTGGTATGGGAAACTCATGCATCTACCTGTGCATGCAAACACCAGAGCGAGCACAGGGATGTAGATGTGTACCTACGGGGGTGTGTGTATCTTTTAGTGTGTATGCTTGTTGTTGGTTTTTTTTTTTTTTTTTTTTTTTTTTGGTGTTTGTGTGTGTGTGTGTGTGTGTGTGTGTGTGTGTGTGTGTGTGTGTGTGTGTGTGTGTGTATTTTCTTTATTTTTATTTTTTACTCTTACCTCCCTATTGTCTTGACAGGTTGTTCTGTCCTCTGGTCTATTTGGCATTGCTGGTGATACTGAGGATTACACATTCAATAACTGCTATGTTGTCCACAACCCTTACTCTGGTAAACTTTTGGGGCGAAACTTTGGAAGGGTAGTCCCTGGGACATGTCGGGAAAGATAGAAAGAATGCCGTCGTTGCAGAAAGGGAAGTTCAAGGTTTGTATGGGTTGGAGGGGGAGGGTTAGAGGGGGAGGGGGTAGGTGGAAGGGGTGGATGTCTTATGCTCATCCAATAGGGAAGGGGGGTGGGTCGGTGGTTTTTTTTTGTTGTTATTTTATTTTTATTTTTATTTTTTCGTTTGAAAGTTTTACTTTGAAAATGCTGCTTGTTTTGTGTTTCACTGCTCTCAAGTATTTCACTTCTCTTATATGTTTCCTGCATCGTGAGTCTGGCCTGTGTTATCCGAGGTTTCCATGGACCATTCCATGGCAGGCGTGACAGAGGCTCCGGCTGGTGGTGGGCAGGCAGTGAGGATCATCTCACTGAACACTGGTGGGTTAAATGGTGCGGTAAAACGCACAAAAATCTTGACACATATTAAGGACCAGAACGCTGACATAGCACTCATTCAGGAAACGCATTTATGTAACTCGGAACAGCGGAAATTGCATAGGCCCTGGATAGGACAGATTTTCCATTCAAGTTTTAATTTCAAGACAAGGGGCACTGCGATATTAATTAGGAAAAATGTAGATTTTGTTTCTAAAGATGTAGTTACTGATCCGAATGGTCGCTATGTCATCGTTTCTGGTACACTCTACCAGAAACCAGTGGTTTTAGTGTCTGTTTATGCCCCGAACTGGGACAACCAAAACTTTATGAAACTGTTGCTGGCTTCCATTCCATATCTGAATTCCCACTTACTCTTACTAGGAGGCGACATGAACTGTGTGACTGATACTCTCTTGGATAGGTCTAGTACGAAACCAGTGGCAGCTACTAGAATGGCCCAGACTCTCTCTGCTTTTATGGATCAGTACGGCTACATTGACCCGTGGAGATTTCTAAACCCATCTACAAGACAATATTCTTTCTTCTCCCATGCACATCGTTCATTTACGCGTATAGATTACTTTATTATTGATAAGTCACTTATTTCATCTATTCTATCCACTCACTACTCCCCAATAACTGTCTCTGACCATTCTACTGTGATCTTGGATCTCCACTTTAAATTGAAGCCTAAGGCATTCAGAACCTGGCGCTTAGACCCTCTCTTCCTTACCAATGCAAACAATTGCAAATATGTTTCTGAATCTATTGACTTTTTCTGTGAGACCAACCAAAATGAAGAGACTTCTGCATCTCTATTATGGGAAACCCTTAAGGCTTTCATTAGAGGGAAAATTATCTCATGTACACTACATATTAATAAACTTCGTAGAGCACGTCAAAAGGAGCTAGAAACGGCTATCGCTAACCTTGATATCTTGCTTTTAAACAATCAATCTTCTGGCGTATACAAGGATAGGCTGATACTGAAAACTGAGCTCGACCTCTTGTTAACTAGGGAGGCAGAACGCCTCCTCTTCCAGTCACGGGGTTCTACATACGAATACGGGGACAAGGCGGGCCGTCTCTTGGCTTATCAACTAAAAGCCAAACAAGCTTCAAATCAAATTACTCAAATACTTGATGAATCAGGCTCTGTTGTCTCTGACCCCATTATGATTAATAACACCTTTAAAACCTACTACTCTCAATTATACACGTCTGAACCTCCAAACGATGACACTCTTTTGACTTCTTTTTTTAATAAGTTATCCTTCCCTAAGATCTCGAGTAGCGATCAACAGATTCTCGATGCTCCGGTCAAACTGTGCGAAATTAAAGAAGCGATACAATCTATGCAGAGCGGTAAATCTCCAGGTCCAGACGGTTTCCCGGTTGAATTTTTCAAAATTTTTTCAACTCAATTAGCTCCATTACTTTTAGATATGTTTAATGATTCGTCTCGGCAGGGTTCTCTACCACCTACCCTCTCTCAAGCCTCTATCTCTTTGATCTTTAAAAAAGGTAAAGACCCACTGAGCTGCGCGTCATATCGTCCCATTTCACTGCTACCGGTAGATGTCAAGATACTTGCAAAAATCATCGCTTTGCGATTGGAGTCAGTTATGTCATCAATTATATCAGAAGACCAGACTGGATTTATAAAAGGGAGGCATTCTTTTACAAACATTCGGAGGCTTCTCAGTATCATCCACACTTCGTCATCTCTTACTGAGCCAGAAATGGTTGTGTCTCTGGATGCTGAAAAAGCCTTCGACAGGGTGGAGTGGGCCTATTTATTTTCCTCTTTACGGCATTTTGGTTTTGGAACTAACTTAATTTCTTTGATAAAACTACTTTACTCCTCCCCTCAGGCGGCAGTCTGCACCAATACTGAACGCTCAGACTTTTTCTCGCTTGCCCGGGGGACACGCCAGGGGTGTCCGCTTTCACCGCTATTGTTCGCCATCGCCATTGAACCCCTATCGATTGCTTTGAAGACTGAAGAGGGTTTGAAAGGGATCCAGAGGTGGGGCACGGAGCACAGGGTCTCGTTGTATGCTGATGACCTCCTTTTATATGTATGTGATCCCTTAGCCAGTATCCCACGCATCATGTCAGTCTTGAAATCCTTCGGTGCGATTTCGGGATACAAACTAAACATTCAAAAAAGTGAGTGCCTCCCTATTAATAAACCGGCCGACATAATTCCATCTACGTCAATACCTTTTAGATTATGCAACTCTGGTTTCAAATATCTCGGCATTCAAATCACTCGATCCATCCGTACATTACAGGATAAGAACCTGACTAACCTTACAGCCTCAGTTAAAGCAGACCTCCAAAGGTGGGATCGCCTGCCTCTTTCCCTGGCGGGTCGAGTCCAAACAGTTAAAATGAACATACTTCCTAGATATTTATATATTTTTCAATGTTTGCCCATTTTTCTTTCTAAATCGTTTTTCATTACCATCGATGGTATTCTCTCTTCTTTCATTTGGGCGGGCAAACACGCAAGAGCTGGCAAGTTGTTACTACAGGGGAACAGGTCCCATGGCGGACTGGGCTTACCAAACCTCATGGGCTACTACTGGGCGGCCAACGTGCATAAGATCATGCTCTGGTTCACCTCCCCCCAAAGTAGTTGGTGTCAGATTGAGGCCATGTCATGCCGTTCTACATCACTTCAGGCTCTCGCGTGTAGCACCCTACCCGTATCTTTCTCACAGTTCACTTCTAATCCTATCGTGATAAGCTCTCTTAAGATCTGGGCACAGGTCAGGCGTCATTTTGGTTGGTCTTCTTTACCTCAGGCGACTCCGGTTTGCAACAACCACCTATTTCTGCCTGCTAAGTCAGACCCTTACTATTCACTTTTAGAGGGAAGAGGTCTCCGCCACCTGGGAGACTTGTATATAGACGGTGTGTTTGCCAGCTTCGATCAACTTCATACTGTTTTTAACCTATCCTGTTCAGATTTTCTTCGCTACTTTCAGCTACGAAACTTCGGTAGAACCCACTCCCCTCTATTTCCTCAAATCCCGCCTCCCAGTGGAATAGATCTACTGCTTAAGGCAGACATTCTATCCAGGGGCCATGTCTCCTATTTCTATGATCTCCTCTCTCCAGTGAATGTGGTGGCCATCAATAAAAGCAGAGAGAGCTGGGAAAGTGAACTGCAGACGTCCTTCTCAGACAACTTCTGGGAGGAGGCCTTGCGAGGCGTCAACTCTTCTTCTAGTTCTGCCAGACTTAGCCTGATACAGTTTAAAGTAGTACACAGACTTCACTATAGTAAGGCCAAACTGGCTAAATTCTATCCAGATAAAGTGGTTGATGAATGTGAGAGATGCTCACAAGCACCTTGTAACTTGACTCATATGTTCTGGACTTGTCCCAAACTATCTGGTTTCTGGTACTCCTTTTTTAATATGTGTTCGGACATTCTGAAGGTGAGAATCTGTCCATCCCCTCATATTGCAATCTTTGGTAGACCACCGGATGAGCTAGATATGTCGGTCACCCAATCCAATGTTATCGCTTTTGCCTCGTTAATTGCTCGTAGGAGGATTCTTTTTCTTTGGAAAACCTCTCAGCCACCTTCATTTAAAGCTTGGCTTGAAGACATTTTATTTTTGCTTAAATTGGAAAAAATTAAATTCACCCTTCGGGGCTCCTCTGACAAATTTTATTCACATTGGAGACCGCTGATCGAATACGTAGATGGTCTTCCCCCAGACGACGTGGCTCCATAGAACAAGGGCCTGGGCCCTCCCAGGGATGGACGAATACCTTGCTGCCTGCCCACCACACTCACAGCCGCGCAGTGTTTTTTTTTGGCCTCATGAGAGCGAAATAGGCCAACTTGAACTTGACCCAGATGCTTGCAAGTATAAACTTTGACAACTTGAGTTATTACTGTTTTCACTGTTATATTACCCCCTACTGTATGTACGTGTATATATGCATGTACATATGAATATGTGTACGTATGTATATTATTATTCTTATTTTATTTTATTTTATTATCTAATTTTATTTATTTTTTCTGTTGGAATGGGACTGGGTTGTGGGGAGGCAAAGGAGGGTGGATGTGTTGGTTGCGATGTTTCAATGTGAAAAAAAAAAGAAAAAGAAAATTACACTGGTTACTGTACTGTAATGCCAATGCTCCCTGCTCAAAAATAAATATTATAAAAAAAAAAAAGAAGTGAGAGGGAAGAGATCAGATCACACATGATGATAGAAGTGAGAGGGAAGAGATCAGATCACATTTGTCTTCATTATTGTAAAGTAAGACAGGAGTCCAGATGAGAGATTTCACTATCCAGTCAGCTGGGTTGTTTAGATGAAGATGTACCACTGTAGAACAATAACAACAACAATCAAACATTATATTCATAATTTTTATTATTCATGTTGATTAATTGATAAGAACCATTATTTGAGGTAGATATGACTGGGTTGTCATAAATCAATGAATAAATAAATGAATAAATAAAAATTGTTACAATGAAAACACCAATATCCACTAATATTACAAGTATAATAGTTATTGTACAAAGTATAAAAGTGACACAAATTATAATAAGTAGAAACAGAGCGTTCCTTTCTAGCCTACCGTGCCTCGTCGTCCTCCTCCTTCTCGTCGTCGTCCTCATCACGAGTTTCTACTGGCCCTCGTTGGTTTGCCCTCGAGGTCTCACCCGCTTCGGGGGGAGTGGCTGGGTGTCGGGGGGAGTGGCTGGGTGTCAGGGCTGGGGGGTCTTAGGGTTCTGATCCGAATCACAAACTTTGAACCCATTCTCACTCTGAGCGCGTAGCATATTGACGCTTTGTCCCGTCCCTTGGAGCTAACCTCTCCCAGACCCTAAACCTAACCTCTCCCACCCCCCACGCCTAAACCTAACCTCCCCCAGACCCTAAACCTAACCTCTCCCACCCCCCATGCCTAAGCCTAACCTCCCCCAGACCCTAACCCTAAACCTAACCTCTCCCACCCCCCACGCCTAAACCTAACCTCCCCCCAGACCCTAATGGGGGAGCAGTTGACTAATGGGGGCGCAGTTGCCATAAGCGTCAAAGATGACTTCCATGGGTTTACATTGAGTTTAGTCGGAAAGCCCAAGTCGTTTCATGGGTCGCTCAAGGGTGCCATGTTAGTAACAAGCGACGCACAAGGGACGGGACAAAGCGTCAATATGCTACGTGCTCGGAGTGAGAACGTGTTGAAACTTTGTATATAGCAGAGTGGAGTATTGGCCTTGGCAGAGGTCTATGCTGAACGTGTGCACCAGTGGCAGAATGTGATCTAAAAACGGTCCTTGTTGTCATTTGAACGTCCTCAGGGTCCTATACGAGGAATCAGTGTGACGTCACGACGACAACAAACTTGACTTCCGAGGGACCGTGCAAATCCATGCGCGTCCCCCCATGTGAATACATGCATCCGCGCTAGGTGCTAGCTGTTAGCTGTTAGCTAACGTTAGTTGTGTGGCAAAAAAACACCACTGACTGACCAGTTCGATATAACGGCCCACCAGCTGTGATATCTGTTAGCTAGTTGTTGCTATTTATAACAATATTGTGACTCTAAAATGTCGTTTTTAGCTATGCGGTGACACTGTCATGGAGGCGACTCTCGTTACGCTCCTCTCTTCTGCGCGTACTCGTTTTTCCCCCAGTGACGCTGTTTGTTTTGCAAAATGCTGATCGGCTGATCCCTCGTATTATAGGCACAAGCCTGTCGATGTATTAGGCCTAGAGCCACAGAGTGATTTGTAGACAAGCAGCAAGATTTAGAACTCAGCTCTCTGACTGGTACGCAGTGTAAGGATTTTAGAAGTGGTGTAATGTGGTTCTGACTGGTACGCAGTGTAAGGATTTTAGAAGTGGTGTAATGTGGTTCTGACTGGTACGCAGTGTGAGGATTTTAGAACTGGTGTAATGTGGTGGTATTTCCTACTTTTCATCAGGACCCTGGAAGCGGCAAACTGAGTAAGTTGGAGTTGCCAAAAGAGCTTCTTTTGAAAGCTCTGTGAACAGACCATTGCAGTGATCTAGACCAGTGATACTCAACTGGCGGCCCGCGGCCCACATGCGGCCCGCGGGCGCCCCCTGTGTGGCCCGCGATGGAATTGCAAAAAAAAAAAAAAAAAAAAAGTGCACCTGAACGCAACATGCAAGATACCCGCTGAATAAGTGTCTAAATGTTCATGTAATTCTGGCCAATACTCCACTTCTGTTATAGCATTTCAGTCTGGAATATGGAATATCTTTCAGTAATCTATGATTTAGCTGCTAAATTGTCAAATACCGCCGTCTGCTCGCTACCCAGGCACTTATGTATGTACTTAACCTAACTAACCTAACCTAAGTAACTATCCGGTGTGCACAACATTGTCAGACTAAACTCCGTCTGACACCTACAATCCGCTACAGAAAAATGTATATTGATTGTTTATTAACTGGCCCCTGGCCTTCTATCACTTCACGAAAGTGGCCCCCGGGCAAAGCAAGTTGAGTATCCCTGATCTAGTGGAAATGACTTGTTGTTTGGACAGTATTCCTAAGTAAGTCTTGCAATATTTTTCACATGGTAGTAAGGTGACAAAGTTACTGATGTGACAGTTTCACTTCCTCCACCAGGCATTGCTCACTGCCTAAGCAGCTTAAAGGAGAAGTTAACCGAACTTCACACATCTGAAAACTGTCAACAGTTTTGCAGACATTCATTTAGTTTGACAGTTGATTTGAGTTGTGGACCAGTGATCTAATTTGTGCATGAATGACATCTCTGGTCCACAAGTTACCTTACGGTTTTCGGAAATGTATGAAATCATGCTGTGCAAAATAAATCAGTATTGTTTTTCGGTTAAGTTCTCCTTTAAGACATCACATTTCCTGTGTTAACTGCTCACTCTGTGTGTGTGTGTGTGTGTGTGTGTGTGTGTGTGTGTGTGTGTGTGTGTGTGTGTGTGTGCGTGTGCGTGTGTGTGTGTGCACGCTTGTGTGCGTGTGTGTGCGCGTGTGTTACTGCTGCAATTTCCCTGCTGCCACTTGCTGAGAGCTGGCTAACAGACAGACGCCCTGACAGCAGCGTCACTACAGATGCCAGGCCAGAGCAGGTGAGATCTCACACAGAATGGACCAAGAGGAGAGAGGAGAGAGGGAGGATGAGATGGTGGAGATGGAGGAGGAGATGGTGGAGATGGACCAGGATTCAGACACTTTGGTTGACCAGCAGCCTGAAGGAGGTACATCTGAAATACTTACAACTGAATATGTAACTGGTGACAGGGGTAACAAGTAGACAATGGTGAAATATATATATTTTTTCATATTACGCAAGTTTAGATGTTGAAGAACACACTGAATAATTATATTAACCAACAACAGTTTTAGTTTCACTAAGTACGAAGCTTGTTCAGCAGCTTTCAGAGAGTACGGACGTTTCAATGAAACGTCCACTTGGAGTCAAGGATGAACTGATTACATTTTGGTGGTCAAAGTTCAAGGTCGCTGTGAGCTCATGGCCGCTCGTCTCATGCTCGTTAACATGATATCTCAGGAACGCCTTGACGGAATTCCATCTAATTTGCCTCAAACGTCCACTTGGACTCAACGATCAACTGATTACATTTTGCTGGTCAAAGGTCAAGGTCACTGTGACCCCACGAACGCCATTTTCAAGCTCGGTAACGCCAAATATCAGTAACACCTTGACGGAATTTCTGCACATTTGGCTCAAACGTCAAAGTCTGGACAGTCATGGATGTCGACTGCTCACTTGTTGGTGGAGGCATATACCCGCAGTGTGGTCCTTCTATTTTTTTTATTGTGTGTGTGTGTGTGTGTGTGTGTGTGATAAGCACTACAGGACCTCACCGGCTGTGCATAAAAATGAATGCTGTAAATTGTACAAGGAACCCTCTAACCTCTCAAAATATGAATGTTTAGCCTACATTATGAATTGACCACACAGCAGTTAGTCTACTTTGTGTTCCACATGACCAACACACTGCAGCAGTGAAGACATGATGCTGTGAGGACGTGTCACCTCTGTGTTACACTGTGGAGACATGATGCTGTGAGGACGTGTCACCTCTGTGTTACACTGTGGTGCAGCAGTGAAGACATGATGCTGTGAGGACGTGTCACCTCTGTGTTACACTGTGGTCATTATTCCTGTCAGAGAAGCCGTTATTGTTGTTTTAGTGTTTTCTTTCCATGAACTGAGTTTAACTACAGCATCCTAAATAACCTAGCATGAACAACAGTAATGATATCAAGACAAATCCTTTCAACCATATCACCCAGCCCAATTTTTGGTAGTATACAGCCCCCCTGGACAAAAATGCACCAGCTGCCCCTGGATAAGGGGTAGCTGTATGCCAAATTGATGCCTATGAATGAGACCGGGCTGGAATAAACACACCAAACAAACCGCTCAGAACTAGGGTTGAGTACCGAAACCCGGTACGACTATGGTACCAGTACCTTTACAACCGGTACCGAATTGCAACACAGATTTACAGAAGGTGCCTCATGCACCTTCCGGTGCCACATGCACCTTCATGAACATTATCGTTTGGAGCCCGCCGCTTGAAATCGGTTCAGGCACCATTTAGGCACCGGTACCATTTTAAAAGTACCGGTATCGGAAAAATACGAAACGATACCCATCCCTACTCAGAACATGTTTGTTGTGTATATGATGTATGTGCATTCTGCCTCTGCAGGATCACACAGCGTCCAGAGGAGCAGAGCTGCTGCAGTGACTCTGGGCCTGCTGGGTCTTCTGCTGCTGACTGGGATCATCATCCTGTCCATCTGCTGTGAGGCTCTCATTTTTATTTCATAACCTCATATCTCGAGTCATTCTAGGCATCTTTAAAGTCTTGTTTATTGACCCTTTTCGGTTATATATTACTTATTACCGGCTCACCGGCTCCCAGACCATCAGCATCGGAACTGCCCAGGGTGGCGTCCTCTCTCCATACTTCTTCTCCCTGTACACCAACAGCTGCATCTCCAACCATCAGTCCGTCAAGCTCCTGAAATTTGCAGATGACACCACCCTCTTATAGGGCTCCTTTCTAATGGTGATGAGTCTGAGTACAGGCAGGAGATCGATGACTTGGTTCAACCAATACAACCTGGAGCTCAATGCTCGAAAGACAGTGGAGATGGTGGTGTGGACTACAGCAAGAACTCAGCCCCACCTTCCCCCGTCACCCTGGGTTCAATCATCTGCTGGGACCTGAAATGGGAGCTGAACATCAGAGGTCGAGCTCAGACTTTTATTTATTTTACCTTTATTTAACCAGGTTAGTCTCATTGAGATTAAAAACCTCTTTTGCAAGATAGACCTGGCCAAGAGGCAGCACAGGATTACAGACATACAGTTACATAACATATCACCACAACATTTGCATATAAGCAACTGAACTAACAACCAAAGATTAAAAGAAAAGAAAAAAGTACAACATATTTCACATTGATAGCATGATTCAATCTACTCTAATCATGACACTTACAGACCTGCATTTCGTTTGCCTCCATGACTTTTAACATCACTTTAAAACTGTCTAATGAGACAAGCTCCTGTAGATTCAGTGTTTCTTGAAGCTCATTCCAGGCCAGAGGGGCAGACAAATGGAAGGCCTTTTGGCCAAACTCAGTCCGAGCCTTTGGTACGGTCAGCAGGACTCTATTTTGAGAACGTAACTGATAAGTGCTGTTTTCCTGCAGGGTGATTAGCGAGCATATATACGGTGGGAGCTGTCCCAGAATGGCCTTGTAAATGAAGAGGAAGCAGTGACTCAACCTGCGCAAGGTTAAGGAGGGCCATTCTACCTTCATATACAGAGAGCAACAGTGTGTTAAAGGTCTAAAGTTAGTAGGGGTGGGCGGATCGATCCCAAAATATCGATACTCCCGATACCTGAGTCTCGTTTTGAAGATCGATCCTGACATCAAAAGATCGATACTGAACACAGCTTTTGTGCGTGCATTCATGCAGGGCTTCTCCGCCTCGGATTTGCTGTTGTCGTGTCATCACATGTGCACTGAAACAGAGTATACGTGCCTGGGCCAATAATAGTGCTTGAACGATATGCAGGGCGGGTCTTGTAAAGGAAGGCAAGCAGCAGAGCACAGAGTGGGATTGAAATCCGACGCGCACAATCGCATACAAACAAACACACATGCCATTACGTGATGGCTCAAAGGAACAGGAGCAGATCGTTTGGAGTTATTTTACATCAGTAAATGACAATGTTGTGAAGTGTGACGTAGCCGCATGCAGGCTGTCCACTACTGTGGGACCACTAGCCTACTACCAACATGTTTAAGCATCTGAAACAAGAAAGAGAGCTCTGACCTGCAGAAAAGAAGGGAGGAGGAGGAGGGAAATATCAGACAGACCCCCCCCCCCCTCAACACAGAGATAGACTCCACGGGCAGTCTTTTCACAGAGGAAAATAATATCCAGGTAGGCTATATATAGTAGT
Organism: Poromitra crassiceps; assembly: GCF_964638095.1. Taxonomy (NCBI): domain Eukaryota; kingdom Metazoa; phylum Chordata; class Actinopteri; order Beryciformes; family Melamphaidae; genus Poromitra; species Poromitra crassiceps. Next base: position 2,962,994 of record NC_139652.1, read on the forward strand.
TAAATTAATATTAAGGATCTTCAGCATTGGTTAATGTTACATTTTCAAACTGTATCGGTCATAATTTATAGTGGTTGATAAATTGATAAACCTATTGATAAACCTCATAAATAATGACACACTGCTCTCCCCTACATGAAAGTTCATAAGCCATATTTAATAATAAAAAGGATCGATATCGGTATCGATATCGGCAATTCTGGACCAGTATTACTTGGTATCGGATCGACACCAAATTTTGCAGTATCGCCCACCCCTAAAAGTTAGTGATAAACCTAAGGTTAAGGAGGGCCATTCTACCTTCATATACAGAGAGCAACGGTGTGTTAAAGGTCTAAAGTTAGTGATAAACCTAAGGTTAAGGAGGGCCATTCTACCTTCATATACAGAGAGCAACGGTGTGTTAAAGGTCTAAAGTTAGTGATAAACCTAAGGTTAAGGAGGGCCATTCTACCTTCATATACAGAGAGCAACGGTGTGTTAAAGGTCTAAAGTTAGTGATAAACCTAAGGTTAAGGAGGGCCATTCTACCTTCATATACAGAGAGCAAGGTTAAGGAGGGCCATTCTACCTTCATATACAGAGAGCAATGGTGTGTTAAAGGTCTAAAGTTAGTGATAAACCTAAGGTTAAGGAGGGCCATTCTACCTTCATATACAGAGAGCAACGGTGTGTTAAAGGTCTAAAGTTAGTGATAAACCTAAGGTTAAGGAGGGCCATTCTACCTTCATATACAGAGAGCAAGGTTAAGGAGGGCCATTCTACCTTCATATACAGAGAGCAACGGTGTGTTAAAGGTCTAAAGTTAGTGATAAACCTAAGGTTAAGGAGGGCCATTCTACCTTCATATACAGAGAGCAACGGTGTGTTAAAGGTCTAAAGTTAGTGATAAACCTAAGGTTAAGGAGGGCCATTCTACCTTCATATACAGAGAGCAAGGTTAAGGAGGGCCATTCTACCTTCATATACAGAGAGCAATGGTGTGTTAAAGGTCTAAAGTTAGTGATAAACCTAAGGTTAAGGAGGGCCATTCTACCTTCATATACAGAGAGCAACGGTGTGTTAAAGGTCTAAAGTTAGTGATAAACCTAAGGTTAAGGAGGGCCATTCTACCTTCATATACAGAGAGCAAGGTTAAGGAGGGCCATTCTACCTTCATATACAGAGAGCAACGGTGTGTTAAAGGTCTAAAGTTAGTGATAAACCTAAGGTTAAGGAGGGCCATTCTACCTTCATATACAGAGAGCAACGGTGTGTTAAAGGTCTAAAGTTAGTGATAAACCTAAGGTTAAGGAGGGCCATTCTACCTTCATATACAGAGAGCAATGGTGTGTTAAAGGTCTAAAGTTAGTGATAAACCTAAGGTTAAGGAGGGCCATTCTACCTTCATATACAGAGAGCAACGGTGTGTTAAAGGTCTAAAGTTAGTGATAAACCTAAGGTTAAGGAGGGCCATTCTACCTTCATATACAGAGAGCAAGGTTAAGGAGGGCCATTCTACCTTCATATACAGAGAGCAACGGTGTGTTAAAGGTCTAAAGTTAGTGATAAACCTAAGGTTAAGGAGGGCCATTCTACCTTCATATACAGAGAGCAACGGTGTGTTAAAGGTCTAAAGTTAGTGATAAACCTAAGGTTAAGGAGGGCCATTCTACCTTCATATACAGAGAGCAACGGTGTGTTAAAGGTCTAAAGTTAGTGATAAACCTAAGGTTAAGGAGGGCCATTCTACCTTCATATACAGAGAGCAACGGTGTGTTAAAGGTCTAAAGTTAGTGATAAACCTAAGGTTAAGGAGGGCCATTCTACCTTCATATACAGAGAGCAAGGTTAAGGAGGGCCATTCTACCTTCATATACAGAGAGCAACGGTGTGTTAAAGGTCTAAAGTTAGTGATAAACCTGAGCGCCCCATGGTAAACTGTGTCCAGCTTACGTAGTGCTGCCACAGGAGCATGCATGTATAGAATATCTCCGTAGTCAATTATCGGCAGGAAGGTAGCCAAGACAAGCTGCTTTCTTGCCTCAAAAGAAAAACAAGCCTTATTGCGAAAATAAAAACCTTCAAGCAGCGTTGGTGCTTTTCTAAACCTCCACCATCGAGTCCATCCTCACATCCTCCATCACCGTCTGGTATGCTGCTGCTGCCCACAAGGACATATCCAGACTGCGACGCATCATACGCCGTGCTGAAAAGGTGGTCAGATGCAGCCTGCCATCCCTACAGGATCTACACACTGGCAGGACGCTAAAAAGCGGCCTTGGAAAATCATGGCTGACCTCTCCCACCCAGGTCTTAAACTGTTCAAAGCCCTCCCCCTGGCAGAAGACTGATGTCTGGCAGTACAGAACCTCTCATCACATGGACAGCTTTTTCCCAACTGCTATCTGCCTCTTCAACGAGACCCGAAAGCCCCCACAAATCAACTGCTATCCACCTCTTCAACGAGACCCGAAAGCCCCACAAATCAACTGCTATCCACCTCTTCAACGAGACCCGAAAGCCCCACAAATCAACTGCTATCCGCCTCTTCAACGAGACCCGAAAGCCCCCACAAATCAACTGCTATCCGCCTCTTCAACGAGACCCGAAAGCCCCCACAAATCAACTGCTATCCACCTCTTCAACGAGACCCGAAAGCCCCCACAAATCAACTGCTATCCACCTCTTCAACGAGACCCGAAAGCCCCACAAATCAACTGCTATCCGCCTCTTCAACGAGACCCGAAAGCCCCCACAAATCAACTGCTATCCGCCTCTTCAACGAGACCCGAAAGCCCCCACAAATCAACTGCTATCCGCCTCTTCAACGAGACCCGAAAGCCCCCACAAATCAACTGCTATCCGCCTCTTCAACGAGCCCCGAAAGCCCCACAAATCAACTGCTATCCGCCTCTTCAATGAGACCCGAAAGCCCCCACAAATCAACTGCTATCCGCCTCTTCAACGAGACCCGAAAGCCCCCACAAATCAACTGCTATCCGCCTCTTCAACGAGCCCCGAAAGCCCCACAAATCAACTGCTATCCGCCTCTTCAATGAGACCCGAAAGCCCCCACAAATCAACTGCTATCCGCCTCTTCAACGAGCCCCGAAAGCCCCACAAATCAACTGCTATCCGCCTCTTCAACGAGACCCGAAAGCCCCCACAAATCAACTGCTATCCGCCTCTTCAACGAGACCCGAAAGCCCCCACAAATCAACTGCTATCCGCCTCTTCAACGAGACCCGAAAGCCCCACAAATCAGGACTTCATCAGTCGCAAGAGTTGAGAGTTCAGCTGCAGTGGATGAAGCCACCATGTTTGGCCTGGAGTAAACAGCGTAGGATGGCTGGATATTTAGCTGATTTGGAGAAAGTGCTGTGCTCTATCTGGTAACACTGGAAACCACATAATAGCCTTGTTGTCCACAAGCTGGTACCCTACAGAGAAAGATAATGTAACTGAAGTAGAGAATGTAACTTAATTTAACTGAATGGAACTTTTTTCATATCTCCATTCGTGCCAGAGTTTAAACCCACTGCTGTATTTGCCAGTGTGTGTGTATGTGCCAGCTTTGCCTTTACTTTTAAGCAGAAGGGTTTGAAGTTGTTGAAAATGACCCCCTTCCGTTTTTCTTTTTTCAGTCACTGTAGAGAGACACACATTGGAACTGGAAAGAGACCAGCTCAACATCAGCTATAACCAGTTATTGACCCATTACCAGAATCTCACTCAAGAGAGAAACCAGTTACAGACTGAAGTGAAATTGATGAAGATGAAAATTGCAGGTAAGATAGGATTTAAAATACATAGTAAATACGAAATTCTAATCAATAAATCTGACGTTGAATAAATTGAAATGTGTTACTAAATCAGTTCTTTGACTATAAGGGAAGTTGTGTTGTGAAGGATGGGTAAGACGTGCCGACAGTTGCTACTATAAATCTACTGAGAAGAAAACTTGGACAAACAGCAGATTGGACTGTCAGAGCAGAGGATCAGATCTGGTGGTCATAAACAGCAGAGAGGAACAGGTGTGTGTATGTTTGTGTGTTTTGGGGTGTGACATTGTGTTGGTTTGTCCGTAGTTTAGCCTGGTTAACCATCCTGATCACGTGAACTCATATTCTGTTTTGTTCCAAGGATTTCAGCGATTTCCAGAAATTACAAAGTTCCCGGGCCAATCAGGGGCCTGCCGGTGTCTATCTGCTTATATTAATACCGAGATTATAATGATACAAAGTGGGTTGAAAATCGGCAAAGCCATCCTTTGAAGGAGAATTTTGGTATTTTCCAACCTAACCCCATTCTCATATCTGTTCATGTATTTTATCAGACATATCGGAAACCTACCGGTCACGTTTCAATAACAGTCCATGTACAAACACAATGTCAATACAGCGCTGTGGAGTGCGTAGTCACCGGCTGGCTCACTGCACAAGCCTCGGGGCAGAGGACCAGGAGGCTGCCTCCGGGAAGACGGCAGTTTCCCAGCCAAGGCAGAGCGCTGCTTGCCGCCTTGGAGCGGCGACTAGCCGCGGGAAATAATGATATTCCCTGGAATACGAGTTTAACGAGCCAATTACATGTTCTTTGCATTCTACATTAAATACAGACATTACTGTTTTATTTAATAGACTCGGTAACAACAATTAAACAAGAACAAGGTTTCTCGGTGGAAAATGTCTTTTCACTGTGGATGGGTAGAAGTCCAGACTGATACATAGAGCGAAACAAAACGAGAGGTCACGTGATCAGGGTGCAAACAGTACCGGTGCAATACAGTGTCTGTTTGCCTTTGTGTTTATGTGTATTTCTGTTTGTGTGTTTATGTATTTGGCTATGGAGTCAGCTGTCAGTTGAAGCAGCAAACTTGATAGCCAAATACTGCGAGATAGCAGCAAGATCTTCAGACAGGATGAGGTTTGGATTAGCAGTGTTTGGGCCCAGAACCACAGGAGTGTAGGAGACCATCTCCTTCATCTTCTTCGAGGTGTTTGGCCTCGTCTATCAGAGCTCCTGAGACCAGCTGTGGACTTGCAATACCGAGCTTGACCACCATGTTAAATTTGCTTCATGGTCCAGAGCTCTTCCTGGGGACACGAGTAAACTACAGCATAAGCTGTAAGTAAGTTTAGGGAGCACGGTGGTGCAGAGGTAAGCGCTGTTGCCTCAAAGCTAGAAGGTCCTGGGTTCGATTCCCACCTGGGACGCTGTGAGCGCTGAAGGAGTGCGTGCCCGTCCGCATGTCCTCGAGTGCCCGCCGCCCAGGTGGGGTCGTCAAAAGGGCCTTTCTGTGTGGAGTTTGCATGTTCTCCCCATGCCCCCTGGGGGTTTCCTTCATATAGGAACCCCACACGAAAACAAGCAATATCCTGGTCACTGACGTGGTGCCTCCTCTGGTCGTTAAGGGCGCCTGTTCAGAGGGAGGGGAACTGGTTGGAATAGCGTGATCCTCCCACGTGCTATGTCCTACCGGTGAAGCTTCCCCTGTCAGGTGAAAAGAAGCGGCTGGCTACTGCCCATGTCTCGGAGGAAGCATGGAGCCAGTTTCGGCTCTCTCTAGATTGGCAGAGGGTGGAGCAGCAAACAGGATAAATAAATAAAAAAATTAGCACTAACGGGGGATAAAATTAGATAAAAAAATGTTTTACAGCATAAGCATGCGAAAGATTGTCTTCCTGATTGAACCTTTGCTAAGCTACATTATACAATTAGCTACAATTAGCTACATACTACAATTATATATAGGAACAAAATCAATTAACTTGTTTTAAGAACAGAGAAATAATTGTGGCCTCTTTTGCCAAATTATCAGGAATTTGTCAGTAAGTTGAATGGGGATGGAGCTTCCTGGATTGGTCTGTATCGTATACGGAGACAGATGTGGGTGTGGGTGTGGGTGGACGGATCACCACTGACAACAACGTGAGATATTTTATTCTATTTTTATTTTTATTTTTATTCAATGCAATGAAAGTCACTGTTTATAATGAATAGAGTGGATGTGGATTACAGTAATTTAAAAAAATCTCTAAAAGAGAACAGAAGAAAATCTCAAATGTGGGAGTCAAAACAAATCAAATCTAACTTTAACTTAAAGGATAAGTTCATCCAAAATTCAGTAATTATTTACTCACCCCATGCCGTCAGAAGTCTTTTATAGTCCACAGAACATTTGTGGAGTTTCACAGCAAAGCACCGTTGCAGTAAACAGTTGAAGTGTTAAAAATGTTTTTAAAAAAAGTGGGCGGGGGATGCGTGCATATTGCTCATCTGGAGTAATTCAAAAGTCTCCACACGCCCTGAGATGGCAAGTTGACTTGAAAAGACATCATTGACACCTGTAGCAGAAGGTGGGTCTTTTCAGGTCAACTTGGCATCTCAGGGCTTGTGGAAACTTGAATTACGCCACACGATCAGTATGGAAGCATCCCCCCCCCTCTTTTTTTAACGTTAGAAAGTTGGTCACCATCTACTTCAATTGTTTAGGAGAATGCGGCAATGGTGTTTTGCTGTGAAACTCCATGAGTGTTTTGTGGATTAAAACAACGTAACTTGTCCTTCAGCATGGGGGTGAGTAGATAATCACTGGATTTTCATTTTTGGGTGAACTGTTCCTTTAAGATAAGCATGATTAATGATCACATGCAAATGAAAAGAAAACCTCAGCGAGAGATGGGATTACTAAACACATTTTACACTCATTAAATCAAATTATTCTTTATTAAAAAAAAAAAAAAAAAACTTTTAAAAGCTGAAGGTTTAAACCAGAAGGTTTATATACCTCGTCTCTGGTAAAAAAAAAAAAAAAAAAACTTGTTCTTGACTATGACTTTTGATGTGATTTCATGTGAGATTCAATACATTATTTCAAAATGTAAAATGATCAATAGTTGCAGCTCTATAAAAAGGGGAATGTTTGTTCTGCAGCTACTGGGCGGCAAATACAACTCTCGGGCACCAAGCATCATGCTGCGATCAGCAAGGACGCTGGACACGAGACTGGTCTCATGAATCAAAATACTGGATGTGTGAGACATAGATTTCATACGTTCTTTGTTGATAGGTTGCTGTGTAGTGTCATAGACATTGTGACATAATCATAGTGATGTCATAGTAGACATTGTGACATCAGTGATGCATAAACTGAATTGTGACGTTATCTGTGATTAATCAGTCATCACTGCACTCGACGGTGAATCAACATCCATCTTACATAATAGGGTGGGGGGGGGGGGCTTGTTGGGCATCACACAAACACAATCAGCATCCACCATCCTATGAGATCATAAACATTGTGACATCATCAGTGATGTCATAGGCATTGTGACATAATCAGTGATGTCATAGTAGACAGTGATGAAATAGACTGAATTTCTATGTTTACGAGGCGGGGGGCCGGAGAGCTTTTACGAGGTGTTGGGGACAGAATGTAGGGAAACAGTGGATGAATGAATCCAGAAGGATGCGGTAATGCAACATAAAGGATGCCAACTGCCATAAAACACCACAGAAGAAGTAGAGGCAATGCCGTTGATGTCGAGTGACAGCTCATGTACAGAATGTATGGAAACAGTGGATGGATAAATCCAGAAGGAGGCGGTAATGCAACATAAAGGATGCCAACTGCCATCAGAATCAGAATAACTTTATTGATCCCCGGGGAAGAATTAGGTCATGGTTGCTCACGCTCAGATAGGGAAGAATATAAACATAGACATTATACGAAGCATAGAATAGACAAAACACACACACACACAAACGCACACGCAACACAATAAAAATAGAAGTTAGGTCGCCTATATACACAAAAGTGTCACCAATACCTCCTACAATCCTTGTCAAGTACCATTGAATAGAAGTGAAAATGTGAGATACATAATATTATCTTACAGTATATACAGCAGTGAGTGATTGTAATAATTATAATAAACAATAAGGTGCATTAGGTCCAGTCAGTAAAAAAACATTTGTAACAGTGTGGATAGTTGATTATTGCACAAATTGCAGTATTTAGCAGTTATTGCATTGGGTTTTATTGCACAATCAGATATACATTAAAGTGTGTTGGTGTTTTATGTTATTTATAATTTTTTTCCTATGTAAAAACCACAGACAGTGATGCCATCAAAGATTTATCACATCACTGGTGACATCACAATTCCATTTATGACATCACTGATGATGTTACAATGTCTATGATATGCCCGTGTTACTCATTGCGCAGCTCATGCGGCGTCAAGCTTTAATTGGCGGTTCGCAGCCAATACACTTTAATTCAACATGGAATATTGCATCATCATCTTTATTTCTCAAAAGTGATCTATTGATTTTTTCTGACCAAGCATGTTAAAGATGCAATATGTAAACTTTGGTAAGATTATTACATTAACATAGACGTATGACCTGTCCTGTCTTTAAACTGGCTGGTAATGTTCTGAATGTCTGCAGTGAAGTGAAATATCTTGGTCACGTGATCACAGACCAACTGACAGATGACGAGGACATTTATCGTCAGTGTCGTATGTTGTATGTGCGAGCAAATGTATTGGCACGTAAATGTGGTTGTTGCACTGATGGAGTGAAGCTGACTCTGTTTACAGCGTATTGTTCACCTTTGTACACTGCACATCTGTGGTTGAACTATAAAAAAGCCAGCCTTCAGAGACTGCAAGTGGCATATAATGATGCTCTGAGAATACTGCTAAAAAGGCCCAGATGGACTAGTGCGAGTGAGATGTTTGTGAGTGCTGGAGTGAACACACTGCAAGCTGTCTTGAGAAATGTAATGTACAGGTTTATCTGTCGGTTAAATGATTCTGAAAATCAACTTGTGGTGGTACTGGTGAACATTGCGTACAGTGCCACACGCTGCACGTCTCAGCTTTGGGAGCACTGGTATAGGTGTCTTTTAAAATGAGTCACTAGACTATTTTTATTTTGTGTTTTCTTTTAATCTTTTTTGTATTGTGTGTATTTGATTGTATTTTTGTATGGACCTTGAGTCTGGAATAAAGCATATCTATCTATCTATCTATCTATCTATCTATCTATCTATCTATCTATCTATTAAATTATCTCAAAATGAGTAGATATGTCATACTTTTTTTGTCTACTTACATTATCTTAAATGTTTCCAACAATGTCCCAACCCAGAGAGATCCTCAATTCTATTCAAAGACACGGAGCGTTTCACATCAACGCATGTAGATGTAGATCACCTCTTTCCCGAAAACGCTGATAAAAGGAAGGAGAAACGTTCCTACTGACGGAGGAGCGGGGGACATAAAACACCAGCGCACAGGACATTGCTTTTTTCCCCCACGTAGGCTAAATTAAGCTTCTCTGGTGACCAAAACATTAATTTGTTAGCAAGCACAGTCACACCTTTCAATAAAGTAAGTGATGAAAATCCGTTGTTTGGTTGCTGAAGAAAGGAAGATGCCTTTTCTGCGATAGCAAGCTAACGCGGCTAATGCTGCCATCCCACAATTCCTTGCGGCTGTTGAGTCATCAACACACGACCTTTGTCATTGTTTTGAGAGAAAGGTTTCAGGAGAGTGACCCCCAGTGGCCAAAAATTACATGCTGCACGTTTAATGAGTTGAATCCCAAAGATTTTGGCAATAAATTGGTATAAAACGCTATAGCTGAATACTAATCCGGAGAGGTGCGCTTCACACAGTGCAGCCCCTCTTGCCTGCCAGCAGGGACTGAGCACTTTTCTGCCTGTTCCCCCGGGTGGGTGGAGTCAGTACTTGAATGTTAAAACGGGCTATGCCACAGCGTGCATATTGATAATATGCAAATGATCATAATGTCAGCCGGTGACTTCTAGCAACTTTCAGAGCAGCCAACAGTCCTTGGAAAAGCTGGCAACACTGCTTCACTTATGATGTCACTCTGGGCCCTATCTATACAGGCGCCTATTTGCGCTTGCGCACCTGTTTTGCGCATCCCCACCTCACAGGGGCATATTTTAATGATTTATACAGAAACATAACTGTTTAAAAATTATATCATTTTTTGGGTAGACGTGACCTCCCTGTTTTTAAGTTAAAACAGCCCCAAAATATGGTGAGGATGCAATTACTCGGGGGGGGGGGGGGGGGGGGGCACAAGCACAGATTAGAGAGAGGCGTGCCAAATAATTTATGCACGGCGCAAACGGGATTTGGGCGGTGTTAACCACCAGAATTATTCACGGTGTGGCCTGGCAATGCCTGGGCGTTGCATCAATTAAACCAGATTTCCGTCTTGCACTCCCTGTAATACAGTTTGCGTGAGGCATGCTGTAATTCTCCCCATGCGTAATTTGGATAGGTTATTATCCCTATCTCATAACAACACCATCACATCATATACCTGTTAAAAACATCTGTGTTTTGATGCAATTCGGGTTATTTTGTTGACTGGGGTGGGACAATACAAACATGTTTGCAACGGGTAAACGGCGGAGACAAAAGAAAAGATTGGAGAATTTACAGTGGGCTCAATTAAAACTCTGTGATATTGAGCTGCCGACAGAGGACAGAGAGAGATGGAGAGAGCTTGTGACAGATCGTCTGTGGTGCCAACGACCCTCGGTGAATAGGGCTACTGTCTGCCTTTCCGAAGCCCTGCCACTCCAAACGTTAACTTCCATTATTCGGACTGGCGGTCGTTCACCTTAGAAGCCGCAATGCCGACCTTAGGTTTAGGCGTGGGGGTGGGAGAGGTTAGGTTTTGGGTTAGGGTCTGGGGGAGGTTAGGTTTGGCGTGAAAAACGGGGAATATAGAACCCGGGGAACATAGACATGATCCCTTTCTGAGTGCCGATATTTCGGAGTGGCAGAACGTCGGAGTGGCAGCACGTCGGAGTGGAAGCATGTAACCGGTGAATAGCCTATTGCAAGTAGGCTACAATGTACACGTTTTCTTAATTAATTTACCATAACCCCTCCTTGCGATGTGGTAAAAGTTTCTCAGTGAATTATAGTTGATTGCCTCACCGAATAATCTGCTGGTTACCCAATTTTAGCAGCAGAATTTGATGTCCTGGGGGGTACGTCGGTAGCCTGGTAAACCGCCCGTCACGTGAACTCACATTTCATTTGGTTCTCCGTGACGGTCTGGACCCGCACAGGCAGTTTAAGATGATTGGTCGAGCCATGCCGGCCATTGCCGGGCCGACGAATCAGCGGCGGCCGTAGGCGGGCAGGCTCGTCTGGGCAAGTAGTGGGTACATGGTCTTTGTAGTTCTTTTCACTCGTCAACATCGCGGAAGTGACAGGCAGTGAATGAAATTGAATGTAATGTTCCCAATTCTATGTATTAAATTCTAAAAAACGACCTCAACATTTGGGAAGGCTAAGCCACACAACTAGTTCGTTATAATCTAACTAAATGCTTCGAAGGTGACTTTACGACCGCGAGGACTCAATCAATGAATACCACGGAGATCATCCACAGGCACCTTCCGCGATCTGATTGGTTGAAGTTAACACCCACCAGCGGTGATAGACAGATGGGTCATCCAATCACCTGCCAAGTAGCTTGGACAAAGTGCCCGCCTCCGTCAGCGGGTCTGGTGACTTCAAACCCAGATCGACTGGTTTAGTGAAACCTATGTGGAGCTATACCGTCCATCTGGCAACGTCAGGTTAGTACGTCGGTGCGTAATGACCTTTCTGAGATTATGGTGCGATCAAGCGCACCGAGTGTTTTAGCGCTTAAGAGGTGCTTTTCAAAGCTCTCAGCGCAAAGTAAGTCCGCGCTGCTGACGATAGGATAATGCCATCTATCCCCACATTTTAACGCTGAAACGCCTGGTTTCACATGTGGCACGCCTATGCCCAGTACAATTAGAACAGGCATGCGCTTCTCCACGCCCCCAATTTGCATTGCGCACAACGTTAAACGAGCGCAAACGCTAAATTACCGCTTTTGCGAAGATAGGGCCCAGTGTCTATGACATCATGAGTATGGCATCATCACAATTCAGTCTATGGCATCACTGATGGGGAGTGACGACCCATACGAACACAATCACCAACACAACCACCCCAGCTGCTCTCCCTGTGTGAATGTGTGTGAAGCAGAAGCTGCCAGCCCTCCCTGAACAAATCAAGGTAAAAACAGGATCATGTGTGTGTGGTTTAATTGAGTTCAATAGGTGAATATCAAACCATGAAGATCATGATGCTCATTTCCTATTCATGGTTCCTGATTGCAGCTCATCATCTGTCAGTGTGATTATTTTACCGTCTGTTTGACTCGGCGCACCGGCAGAGAAACTAAATCCCACCTCTGATCACGCTGTGAGCCAATCACTTCTAATTTCCCTATTACATGGTAAAGTATTGACTTATGGGAAATAACTTAATTTGAGCGTACCACAGTGTAGCTGTGATTTTAAACTTTACCCTTATACCATAAAGCCTCTAATTTTAAACCCTTCTTATTATTTATTAAATTGACAAGGAGGAAAATGGTATAGTAAAAATATAGTATTTATTACAAAAAGCTGGATTTAAGTAAAAGAAATTAAATACAATGAAATTAGTTCACCATGAACACTTTGTGTTCTTTTAGCACCTAGTTATAGGTTAAACAAAATTATACAGGCTTCACTAGCCTGGTATTAGCCCAATACGTGAATTACAATACCAAAATAATAATAATCAAAAAACACGTAAGTGCCCTTTAAACCTCTTTTGTTATATCTTATTACCTTTTAAAGCTATCGCTAAATTATGATCAGCTATTATTGACTCCTAGAGTATTAATTAGCTTTCATGAATAAATCACAAACAACCTGGTAACTTAGCTGCTGTAGCCTACATGTGTGGGCCCACAACATAAATACACAACAGCCGGCAATACAAAAAGAAACAAAATAAACCCCCTGGTTGCAGGCCTGAGCGCTTGGGTGCTGTGTGTTTGAGTACCTGCTTTAGGTTTCTTCACTCTCCCGAGCAGTGCATGGTTTGAGTTACTCACGCCAAATGAAAAGTCACAGAAACGGTCTCCTCTTTACTGTCTGAGCAAATGGTCCCCCTCTCATGGAGTGAACACAGTCCGGGTGGCCGTGGCGATGTAGAGAGAAACGGCTGGTCTCTCGCTTCCCACGCTGCCAGAGGTGCAACCGAGGATCCGCCCGGTGCGCTGTCTGGGGTAGTCCACGCTTCAGTCGGCTTCATGAAGCATTAAAGCCTCGCTAGCCTAGCATGCTAACTAGCCTTAGCGGAGCAGCAAAAGTAAATTGAGATGGGCTCCCAAAAGTCTGATAGTCTGGCCCAAAACCTTTGACTGGAATACAGGCTCGTCACAAATCTGTGAGACTACATATAGCTTACTTATTTATTGCACTTAGTTCACTAGTTGGTCGCTACGTGAGGAGAAAAGATGGCAGGTTGCACACCCAGACTCCAGTGATCAGAAAGAACGCACGGTCGCTCACCCATGCACGTCAATGCTCTTTTCTTCAACCCGCCCCCTCACCAATCACCACCAATCACAACACCAGAAAGGCGATGGCCATCTACAGTACATAAGCCTATCGGTGGAGATAAAAATGCAGACAAGATAGGCTGTCAACAACCTAGGATCTGTTGTCACTTTCTTAAAGTGACATGACCAGTTAGTTTTAGCTTGACACAGACTAAAGTTGCATCAACTGTAATGTACACATTTTTAATAAGGGATATTTTAACTGTGGGGAGTGGGGATTTTAATTCTAATGATTTTGGCGATATTCAATTATATTTATGCTAGTGCTTTTAATTCTGGGAATATAACCACCAGGCGGTTACAGATAGATAGATAAACTGTACTGTAATGCATACATCTGAACTGTTTTCTGTCTCCGACTCGACTAAAATTTTACTTTTAAAATGTTTCCGCCTAATAAAGTTGAAGTTGTCTGTGTGTGTGTGTGTCTGTCTTCTATGCACGCCCACACCGCAAGTCCGATTGGGCTGAACATGTGCATGGTGTAACACCCAGCTGCTCTGTCATCATCTTCATGTTATGTTATGGTTGTTACCCTCGGACTTACCTTGCTTTTGGCCTAGCTGTGAGCTAGTGGTTTTTTGTTATTTTTGTATTTATTTATTTTTAATATCCCCCCCCCCCCCCCCCCAATTTTCTATCCCATTTCTATCCCCCATTAGTGCTAATTTAATTTATTTATCCTGGTTGCTGCTCCACCCTCTGCCGATCTGGGGAGAGCCGTAACTGGCTCCATGCTTCCTCCGCGACATGGGCAGTTAGCCATCCGCTTCTTTTCACCTGAGAGAGGAAGCTTCACCGGTAGGACATAGCACGTGGGAGGTTCACGCTATTCCAACCAGTTCCCCTCCCTCTGAACAGGCGCCCTTAACGACCAGAGGAGGCACCACATTAGCAACCAGGATATCGCATGTTTTGGTGAGGGGTTCCTATATGAAGGAAACCCCCGGGAGGCACGTGGAGAACATGCAAACTCCACACAGAAAGGCCCTTTTGACGACCCCACCCGGGCGGTGGGCACTCGAGGACATGTGGACGGGCACGCATTCCTTCAGCGCTCACAGCGTCCCAGGTGGGAATCGAACCCAGGACCTTCGAGCTGTGAGGCGACAGCGCTTACCACTGCACCACCGTACCCCCCTTTTAGGTATTTTTGTATTTAAAGTTCCAGTAAAGTCTTGTTTTGCACCTGAACCTCGTCTGTTGTCTGGCTGCTTTCCCAAGTCTGCATTTGGGTCCACACACCTCTGCATATCTGACACATGGAGGTGGGGTTATGATCCGGGGAAGGTCATGGGCAGGTTGTAAAGTCCTGGAGCCACCTGGAAAGTCATGGAAAGCACCTGTGAAACACCTCACACCCCTGGGTCGGATTGTGCTGAACATTTGCATGGCGGTGAGTTATGACCCATGAACAGTCATAGGCAGGTTGCGTACTCCTGGAAACCATCTGGACACCACCATCAATTCCGGCCAAGCAAAAGGCGCAGTTGTATTACAGTCTTGGGAAAGACTGCTTTTTCTTAAGCCCCCGATAAATGGAATAGGCTCCAGAACACTCTAAAATTGGAGCGATTGGTCTCTTTAGAGTCTTTTAGAGTGCTCCTTGAGGGTACCCTGCATGGAGAATGCTCGTTTTACTTGATGTACCTTTATGTTTTTGTTTTGATTGTCTATATCTATGTCTGTCTGTAATTCTGCAACCTCTGTAAACATTTTTTTTTTTTTTGCAACAGGGCTCCTTTGAAAATGAGAGCATGCTCTTGAGTCTTAAGGGTCTCACCCCTGTATGAATAAAGGTTAAGATCTGAACTATGACTGACTATATGCAGAAACACAGAGGATGCTGGACCACTGCTGCTGACTTACAACCCACACCAGCATTCTCCTCCTTTAAGCCACTCATGTTCTGTTTATACCCCTCCTTCGCTACGGGGGCTCAAAAGTCGCTCATCCCGATCGCGACCCTTCTCGTCCCTGGCACCACAATGGTGGAATGAGCTCCCTCCTATGGTCAGGACGGCCGCTTCACTGCCAATCTTTCGGCAAAAACTTAAAACACACCTTTTCAGGCTCCATCTGGGCCCTTCTTGAACTAACATCTTTCTCTCTCTCTCTCTCTTCCTAAAAAAAACTAAAACTAAACTTTAACACTATTCCTTCAGAAGTTGTAGTTGTCATAGACTGTGTTGCATAATTGATTGCTCTATTGCTGACAAAATGTGTTATTGTAACTTAAGTCGCTTTGGATAAAAGTGTCTGCCAAATGACGTAATGCAATGCACCCCCAACCAAAGCAGCACAAGCTTCTGTACAAACTGTCACTTTGATTCAGGTGTAACACTCGCCTGTTTTAGCATCTTTGAAAATAGCAGCAAGGTCACGTCTCCAAAATCCAAACACCAGAAAATTTAATTGATCGCTTGTTCGTTTCCCATTAAAAAATTCCTGATGAAGACCGCAACTTGTTTTTCTCTCTCGTGTTCCCGAGGCTAGCTTCAAACGGCATTTGTGAATTTGAATGAGTCTAATGAGCGACTGCAATTAGTGTTTGTTAAACCGAATGCAGTCGCTACAGTACCTTATTAGCAGAGCAGCATTTAATGAGCAGCAACACATCACTCTAATTGCCAGGATAAACAAAATGAGAGGAGAGAAAAATTACCTTTAAAGACAAAGAATTTGTGCTGTTTCATTCCCCACTGGCTGGTGTGATATGAGGCCCACATCCACTCAGAGGAATAGAATATAACTTCATAATACACATAAAAGAAAAAGCACATCACTGAGAAAATACAATAAGTAAATAACTTATTGTGGCTCAGTGATTAGCGCTGTTGCCTCACAGAAAGGTCCCGGGTTCGAACCCCGGTCCGTCCCAGGTCCTTTCTGTGTGGAGTTTGCATGTTCTCCCCGTGTTCATGTTGGTTTCCTCTGGGTGCTCGGGTTTCCTCCCACCATCAAAGAGTATGTTAGGGTTAAAGGCACTAAATGTGATTCATATATGAATGTGATATTCATATATATGCCCGCAAACCGCTATTATATCTAGCGAGAGAGGCAAGTTATATTGTTTTGAGGAGTGAATGAAGCCACGCCCCCTCTCTTTACAGCGGGCGTCCGTCTGCTCCTTCATGCAGGTGCGGACTGCATAATCGGGCGCTTCAGGCAGATGCCCGGTGGCCTGGCCTGGCATGGCCTGCAAAAAAAATAATAATAATTGTGTGTGCAGGCCAGGCCACTCACTGAACAGCAGGCCAGTATGTATAAGTGTTCCTAGTTTCGCAGATTGCAGGCAGGCAGGCTGCAGGCAGCCAGGCAGGGAGGAATGAGTTAACTTTTCAGTCAGAAGCTGCTGAGACCCCAGCCTGGGTGGGCGGGGCTTGCTGTTCGATGGTGCCAAAATGGAGAAGGAAAGAGGTGCATAGAGGTGGAAAGCAAGGAGCCTATGTTGTGTCTTGGCCTAAACTACAATATCAGTGGTAGAGAATTGTCTATTGCCTCTAGAATATTCGAGAGAAATTATATTAACACTAATTTGTATTTATTTATTTATATTAGGCTATATAAAAAATCCCATTGGTCAAATGTAAACAGTAGTTCAAGTTCAAGTTCAAGTTCTTTATTAGTGTCCCGAAAGGGCAAATTGGTTTACAGCAGGCAGTAGTGCAGGCAAACAAAACAACAACAGACATGTGACTGACAACATAGCATGGGACAACCTAACTTGAGCAAGTCTGGTGCAAACAAAAAAAGAAAGAATTGAATAGAAAAAAATGGAACGAAATTATCAGTAAAGTCAACGGGACAAATACTGACATTAAAATGCAACCAACTCTGGTGGATGGATAATAAGACATCCTCACAGAGACAAGAAGTAAACAATAAAAGTGCCATCTTAAATAAAAATAAAAATCATATAATCATAAAATCATAAAAGTGCCATCATAAAAGTGCCATCATAAAGTGCCAGTGCAAGTGTCAGTATCAGGAACTGAAACATCACGTACGATTTCTACCTACCTCTGGCAACATTGACTGCTCGGATCGAGGCAGGGACGAAGGAATGTTTGTACCTATTTTTTGTAGTCCTAGGGGCACGAAAACGAAGGCCAGAAGGCAGTAGTCGGGCACTGTCGGAACAGATGGTCAGGGCTTTCTTGAGGAGCTGTCGATTATAGAAGAGATTGAGGCTTTCCAGCTGGATGCCGATAATTTTGGAAGCGGTTTTCACTATTCTCCAAAGAGAGTTCTTATCTTTGATAGCGAGGTTACCGTACCAACAGATAGAGGAGAAGGAAATGACCGAATGAATGTAGGCACTATAATACAGTTTCATCAGGTTTTTGTCGACATTGAACATGGCTAGTTTCCTAAGACAGTAAAGGCGTTGCTGGCCCTTCTTGCACAGCATGTCAGTGTTTACATCAAATTTCAGTTTAATGTCAATAATCGTGCCCAGATACTTGTAACTGGATACGATCTCCACTGGTTGGCCATGGACGACACTGTTCTGGGTAGAACAGGAGCTACGTCTAAATGTAAGGCCCCGCAGGGCGTACATTACGGTGTTGCGTCAGCACGTATGGGTTACGCTGCCAGGAAGTGTTCAAAGCACAGAGCGCCTCGGCTTTCATGAGAAGCCTTCCCGAGTCTGTTTGGCGAGGCAGCGTCCTCGTGTCCTTTCTTGGCGTGAACCTGCGGCCTGTGACAAGATGTAAGTAGATATTTTAACTGTGTATGTGAACGCTGTTTTTAGTTGCATTGGGAGGTGCAATAATGTAAATGTCATGTCACGTTATAGTGGGCGCATTGGCTGCTAGTGCGAGGACGCCATTCGTGGGACAGCCAGCGCTGTGTGTTTGCGGGCTCACCGGTACGTTCATATTATGTGCCTTAAATGTATCTTTATTGTGTGTGTCATGCTGGGGGCTGTTGCAATTATTTGATGTATTTCAATGTATTTCTCTGTGTTGTTGGTAGGGCACGGAGGTCCTCACTGTTAATTCATCCTGTTGATTCCTGGCATTGCACAACGGAGGCAATACATGCGGTATGTTAGTCTGTCATACATTAAGATCCGCGGGTCTCATGCTCAATACTATGTGGAAATGCAGTTTGAGAAATGACATTGTTTTATAATGTTGTGCTTTGCTTTGTTTTCTGTTTTTGTGTAGGAGATCTATGTCACTGTTTTTTAGAGTTGTTAATGTATTAAACTAGTGTTTTAAAGCTGATTTGCCAACCAGACCTGTGTCAAAATAAACCACAGTGAATTGAGAAAAGTGAATTTACTCTGCGTCTTCCTTTCTGGAAAAGCCATTGGGCAACTGGTAGTCGGAGTCGGATAGTTAAGTAGCTAGCTACATAGCGATTGTACTGCAGTGCTTATCGTGTTTTTAGTTCCTCTGCTCGATTTCTACGTTGCATTTCCGAGGGTCGTTGCCATCTTTTTGATTGTGAGAGAGTTTTGTGAGTTGTATTGGCATTAACGCTAGCAGCTAATGCAAACATGCTGTCACGACTGCGCGGTGTGTTAAAACCCCGAGCTTCTGCAGTGGGGAAGGAGAACCTTAGCGTTACCCCGAAAGCAACCAACAGAACCGTGCTGGGAGCCCTGCAGCGGAACAACCAGCACAGCCAACCCCAGACGAACCAGCGTGCCTCCAAAAAGAAACCCTCATCACAGGTTTCCTCGACGCCACCCACCTTCCGGATCCATGTGGACAGGCCTGATGGAGCCTGTGCAACGAAGCAAGTGGCCCCCAAAGCTGAGTCTCCCCTGACCATCGACAATGCTGTGGCCCGGCCCCGACGGTGCCTCTTTCTGGAGCTGCAAACTGTGGCTACTCCCTCAAGGTCTCCAGACATCATGAGTACACCTCAGCTAGAGATGATGAAGATGGAAAGGCAGATGGTGGAGGACAAAAGCAGAATGAACGAGCTTCAGAAGGAGCTTGATCTGCAAATAGATACGGTCGTAACCAAGACTGCCATAATCAAACAGAAAGATGACCATATCCTCCAATTAGAACAACTTGTTGATAAGATGAAGGGACAGCGGGAGGACCGGGAGGAGGTGACCAGTGGAGAAACACTTGAGCTGGAGACCAAGAACAGCAGGTTACAAACGCGACTGGATGAGGTGATACAGGAAAATCAAGACCTCAGGAGGGACTCTAAACATCTGGAGCATGAACTGGATGCAAAGACAAAAGAGAATGAAGTTCTCTTTCTCCAGATGAAAAGAGTGTCTACGCAGCTGGCCACCTCCAAGGCTGAGGTTAAGACATGGACCAGCACTCTGGAATCTGCTCAGGTGGAGTGGAGCAGTCTACAGTATAAACTCAGCCATACTACAACTCAGAAGGAGCTCCTGGATGAGAAAAATCGGATCCTACAGGGCAGGATTGCCAAGTTGGAGGGTGAATTGAGCAGAGTCACAGAGGAGGAGATTGGCGAGGGCATGGGCCCCGTAATGGAGATAGAAAAGGACAATGCCATCCTCAGTTTGAGGAAGGAAGTAGAAAAAATGAGTGACTCTCTGAAAAAGGCAGAGGAACAAGTTGGGTCTCAGGCAGCGATGCTCGTCAGACACCAGCAGGAGAGTGCTGATCAGAAAGAAGATCTGCGGCAACAAGTGGCTGCCTCTCAGGCTAAGTACAAGGAGGCAGTGAGTTGCTACAACAGCAACAAACGGCTCCTCCAGCATGAGATCAAAGATCTGAAAATGCGGATGGAAAGCATGTCTGGCTGCCTGAAGAACGCGGAGGAGGCGGGTCTGGCTAAAGACCAGCTGTTGATTGATAATCAGCAGGAGCATGCTCAACAGATAGAGGAGCACAGAGCAAAGTACAAGGAGGCAGTGAGTTGCTACAACAGCAACAAACGGCTCCTCCAGCATGAGATCAAAGATCTGAAAATGCGGATGGAAAGCATGTCTGGCTGCCTGAAGAACGCGGAGGAGGCGGGTCTGGCTAAAGACCAGCTGTTGATTGATAATCAGCAGGAGCATGCTCAACAGATAAAGGAGCACAGAGCAAAGTACAAGGAGGCAGTGAGTTGCTACAACAGCAACAAACGGCTCCTCCAGCTAAGCCAGGAGCGGGTGGCTGCACTACAGCGCACCTTCGAAGTTGAGGAACTCGAAGTCGCAAACGTCACGAAAAGGAACAAGCAGCTGGAGGACGATCTATCTGACGCAGAAAGTGAGGTGCAATACCTCTTGAGGCGTTTGGAAAAACAGGCTGCACGAGGGGAGACCACAGTGACAGCCCGGGCCTCTGTCTCTTTTGACCCTCAGCGTTCTCAATTCGAGGTCTCATCGGGTGTGAAAATTCAAACCCGACCACGACGCCGACCCCACTAAGTTGAAGCCTGGGCCGGCGAGCGCAGCAAGAGAGACTGCCTCCTCCTGAAACACCACAAGCCAGCTGTCTCACCGAGCCTGAGGCCACGCCCCGCCAACCAGGAAGTATCTTGGGACTATGGAAAGTTGGCCTTTCGCAAAGTTAGATATTTATGACCTTAGCGTCAAACAAATGTTGAGTGAGGATGCAGCCTCCTGGGAAGATAGCTGCCATGTGTTCATGTCGTCTACAGGGGAAAAACAAATCTGCCATGCTCTGAGTGACTGTGGCGACCATGTTGTCGCAATGAACAGAAGACGCATCGCCTTCTCTGCGAACAAAATTGGCAGCAGAAGGTCTACTCATCACACACAGGGTATCCAGGTGGATTCAAACAGGCAACTGTAACAGTTGCCCAATGGCTTTTCCAGAAAGGAAGACGCAGAGTAAATTAACTTTTCTCAATTCACTGTGGTTTATTTTGACACAGGTCTGGTTGGCAAATCAGCTTTAAAACACTAGTTTAATACATTAAGAACTGGAATGATGAAAGCTCCTGTGAGACCCTCCGGGGCCTACTGGAATCCACAGACTGGGACATGTTCACAGAGTCCTCTGCCGACATTAATGAGATGACTGACGTGGTTACTAGTTGGTCCTTGTACTGTGAAGATACTGTGATTCCTGATAAAATTATTAAAGTGTACCCGAATTCTAAACCGTGGATTTCCAAATCCCTCAAACTACTCCTCCAGAGGAAGAATACACCCTTCAGAGAGGGAAACACTTTGGAATTGCGAAGTGTGCAAAAATAAATAAAAAGAGAGGTAAGGGTCGGTAAAATGAAATACAAAGAAAAAATAGAAGCTCAACTTAGAGCAAACAACCTTGGCTCTGCCTGGGATGGCATGAAAACCATCACAGGGTTGAAAAAAAGCGGTAGGAAGAAGGTAATGTTAGACAATTATAACTGTGATCAACTACTGGCTCAAAGCCTCAACGATTTTTATGTTCGGTTTGATTCCCACGATTTTAGCGAAAATCACTCTGAGATCAGAAACAGACTTCTGTCTGCACCCCTCTCTAGCCCTTTTTTTAACTCATTGAGTGCCATTGACGTCTTTCGACGTCCAATTAAATAGTGACGTAGAGTGCCAAGGACGTCTTTCGACGTCCAATGCGTTTTTTGACGGTGGGACGTCGATCAAAGCCTTCTGCAACTCCTGTACAAATATTGTAGCTATTGGAGGTCTATAACCTATTTTACCGACCCAGTAGGTGGCGACAGTGCTCTCCAGATTACAGAAAGGTCCTGAAAACAGGAGGAAAAAGCAGTGATCAAAGAGAAACCGATGCATGCTGCAGCCAGAGCCATATAGATTGCTCTGTCTGCAGCTGACGTTGTCTGCGAGAACCGCAGTCAATCCGCGCACACAACTGAGCTCCTCTGCCTCTGTCTGTCTGTCTGCATAGTTTCTTCACACGATTAGCCGCCAGAAAGGCAGCACCCGACGCCGAAGGGCCAAACCTTTCCCTGCAGTCCGGGTTTGGCATTTCCTTGTTGCGCTGGGAGCTGCCCGGCGCACACAAACGGAGCGCTCCGAAAATAGACTGGGTGCATGAGGCTGTGTTTAGTGTGGGGAGGAGTTTGCAGTTGAGGGGGGGAGAGGGGGGTGGGGCACGCAGAGCAGCACACAACTACACCACATCACTACATCAGAAAATATTATCTTCAGACTCAGTGAATGTGCTTGAAATGCTGCATTTCACAAAAGGCGGAATAACTCAGCTTCTAATTTGAAAAGTGCCTTTTTGCTCAAAACAGCCTATCTTCTCCGGCTCATAACTAAAGAACGGAAAATGGGATCAATAAACTTTTTTTTGCAGATGATAGAAGAGAGTCTGATCGTTCTTTGTACGTGTTCGGTGTTTACATAGTAATATCACACAATATTCTGTGGGCCTCGAGAAATCACTGAAAATGCTCTGAAACTCTGGCACTGGGAGCGTCCGTTCTCCAAAAGTGGCTGGCACTCAATGAGTTAATACGAATGGTCTGCACTTTGCCACGTTTTAGTGCAGTGCGATACACAGGGAAAAGATGTACACAGTTATGATCGGAAGCACCCAGGGGCGGGAGGGCTCCAGATTTATATGCATCTTTGACATTTCCATAGCACATGTCTAGGATTTTATTGGATGTAGTCGGGCAGGTGACATACTGTTGAAAGTCTCTGAGTGTCTTTTTCAAAGAGCAGTGGTTCATGTCGCCCAGGATCAGATTAGGTGCGTCTGGGGAGATTAGTTGTAGTTTCTGTACAACCCGGAGTATATGCTCACAGGCGCTAGCTTCATTAGCCTTTGGGTGGATATATACGACTGTAATAAATATCTGTGGAAACTCCCTCGGCAGGTAAGCTGGCCGCAGAGAGACAGAGAGCAACTCGACGTCGGGAGTACACACACTCTCCCTAACAATGACAGATTTAACACTGCACCATCGTTCATTAATATATAAGCATACCCCGCCGCCATGACTTGCCCGTGACTGAGGCATCCCTGTCCAGACGAAAAGGTGACCCGAAGCCATCGATCTCCAGGTCGGTGGCTGAGTCCCGTTCGGATAGCCATGTCTCCGTGAAGGCTAAAATGCATGAGTCTCTGAAGTCGTGGTTGCAGCGGACCAGCGCCTGTAATTCCTCGGATTTGTTCCGGAGGGACTGCGCATTGGAGAGGATGATAGAAGGTAGCGGGATGCGGGAAAGGGGTTGTTTTTTCCTCAGACGAGTGCCTCCTCGCCTCCCTCGTTTTCTAATCATCCGCGGTGATCCTCGTTTTCTAGTCGTACGCGGTAGTGGCTAAACTGAAAGTATGGGTTGGATTGCTTTTGAGGTTTTCTTCACAAAAGTGGAGAAGGAGGCAGAAGCAGCACTAGCACTGCAAACATGTAGGCTATATGCTTATTGCTTTCACATTAATGTGCTTCATGGGATTATCAGTACCACTGCACAATACAGTTTAAAGTAGAGATGAAGCAGTTTGATTTTTTTGTATTTGCATTTAACCTCAGACGAGACAAGACAGGACACTGCACTCTTCCTTAAATTAAGTTTGCTGTGAAGCTTTTGTACAGAGGAAAAGTTTGTGTGTCTGTGTGTGTGTGTGTGTGTGTGTGTGTGTGTGTGTGTGTGTGTGTGCGCGCGCGCGCGCTTTACGCACGAGGGTGGCTGCATAGGAGAGATTTATTTGCTCTGACTATATTATATTGAGGAGCTGAAATCGGATGATTTTGACTTGGGAAATAGCTGTGCTGTGTTGACTGCTGTTGGAGACAGACAGGTTATTGAGCTAGGCTGTGTTTGGTGCGGTGCCTTAATTGAATATTTTTGCACGCAGGAGGAACCTTTAGGGGTTCTTCAGCTTGTCGCTGTGCAGGAACCCCTAGGTGCTTTGAGGAACCTTCAAGAAAAGGTTCTTCGAGGAACCCATTCTTGGGGTTACTTGAGGAACCTTTTGAAGCTCTTTGAGGAACCTTTATAATTTCTGCTGTAATGTTCATAATAATAATAATATAATTGATTGTGATGAAACCGCTGTCTTTTAAGCAAAGTTTTATTTTTTAGAATTGCAATAAACAAATAAATAAACACATACATCACACAGGGGTAAGACACTAACAATTATGTCGGGGATTAAATATAGGGATAAAATACAATAACTTCAAAAAACACATGATAAATAAAATACAGTGACGGTCAACAAAAACATTCCCAAGTGACACACACACACACACACCGACACCGTTTTACCTCGCAGCAATGATGCACAATAAACATTAACCAGTCAGATAAGCTGCAAGTCACCAAAAGACACGTTTTTTGTGACAAGCCAAGGGATCAAGGTGAATGTAGCCCAGTGTGCCAGACAGTGATCAGTTGCCATGTCAACACTGTGTTGAGAAACACAGGCCCGAACCTAAACCATGACATTTGTTTACATGGCCTGACCCATACAATACCTTGCATTTCAAACTCCAGAACAAAAGGAGTCAACATATTTCCAGTTGCCCAAGGTCATTCAGCATATCCCTGCAGCACATGAATACATAACATTGCTGTTGGGTGAAAAGTTTGTCATCAAAGTGTCAACTTTTCAGGAACTAAGAAATACAGCCGTGTTGGCATGACCACTATCCTCCCAGGTAAGGCTACTTACTAATAGGAGTAGCAATTGAATAGCATAAGAAATAATTACATCCAGGAAATAAACAGAGTTTGAAGAAATGGAGGGCAGCATATCTTAACTCAGTGATACTGTGTATCCAAACGTGAGATTTTAGTATAGAGTGCAAGCACATGAATACGTATAGTATTGTGTGGAACATTTGATGCAAATGAATCTCAAACTTTGTACAATAACATCTGACTTGTGACATTTAGAGCAAGGAATTTGCCATTTTAATGACACTTGGTGGCACTCTTTTGGCCTCCAACCCAACCATGCACGGTCTTTCTCAGGGTCTCTGGATATTTCACTCCAAAGAGGAAATAGATACCCAGTAGGGCACCAACTCCTTCGGAGATGTCGTCTGGCCGCGAGATGTTAACTCCATCCATGTGGACAGAGATCTCACAATCTGCACTGAACGGGTTCCCATTCAGCAGCATCACTTCACCACCTATGAAAAGAACACAACCAATACAGTATCTGACATATGATATTTACAATGTGGTGTTCAAGCACTTTTTTTTAGTGCAGTTGCACCTTAAATCTCGTTTCTATTGCATATGCATCGTGTATGGGTGGTTAGGCATTAAAGCTGCATTCAGCGATGCTTTTGTGTTAAAATAAGTGTTAAATGGCTGTATATTCTGACAGCAATCACTGAAATAGAGTGTTTGGTCAGTGACTTGAAACCCCCAACCCCCCGCTGTCCTCTATCTCTCTCCTGTAGTCCTGCAGGCTGGGCGGACGTAGCTCCACAACCGTAACTCGTAGAGACTCACAGCATTGGATTCGGGGTGAAAAAATACTATAGTCCTTTATGCAAGTCCTGCTTCATCGCTGCGACGAGGTGGATGGTCTTGGTGGTTCCCAGGTCATTCCCGCCGCAGTGAATCAGCAGGACATCAGGTGGCACAGCCCTTCATCCAAGGGAGTTGTGGAAAAACCGGGGGAAGTTCCTCCAAACCAGGCCACCTCAGCCAAACCACTCAACCCGGGCATCTAGGCCCAGGTCGATCCTGAGGGTCCGCTCTGCATCCATCTCCCCAGTGAATGTAGCTGCTGCCAAATATCCATATTTTGGGTCCTGTTGATTGTAAAATGAAAATAACATAAAATTTACTTTGTTTGAAACCTTGTGCTGTTGTGTTATTAAAATTCAAATATTTCATTTTTTTTTTTACCATGTATTCTATGTATGTGAGTGTAATGGATGTATCTTATTCATTAGTGTTAAAAACATAGTTATTAACTCAGTTTATAGCCTTGTCAAATGGACAAATATGTTGGTAACACTTTATTTAGATAGTACACCTACAGAGTATTTGTTCCAACAGCTTGTTAGTTGACATTCAACAAATGAAGTGTTTGGCTGATGCTTTATCTACTGTATAATAGATGTTTTACCAGCTTATTAGTTGACATTCAACAAATGAAGTGTTTGGCTGATGCTTTATCTATAATAGATGTTTTACCAGCTTATTAGTTGAGATTCAACAGATTCTGTTTGCTTCCCGTTCCACACCACTGACCTATGTTTCACACATCTGCTATTAACTATAGATCATCTGTTCAATCTGTTGAAATGTTACAAATATTCAGTGCAATCTGTGGGTGGAATATCCAAATAAAGTGTTACCAAGACAGTGCTGAAATCACAATGGGCAAGATTTGATTTCCATGTCTGATTTCCTGATAATCCATAATGTTTAACATTGTGCTTTGGTGTTACAAACTCATGGAGAGTGAAAAAAGGTGACAAATACCTGGGCAGACACAAAACCACTCAAAACCATTGATTTAATGTTAGGTACATTTTAGATCCTTGACTCTAGACTTTGCATGATACTTACTATTGTTGGCCTCTGTGGAGGAAGTGGGGCGGGTTGATGTCATTGCCAGCTTGTCTAAAATGAGGATAACAAGAAATCATATAGAGTTAACACTAGAATCTATTATGAGGAAAAACAGTGTTGCTAAACGTTACAAATTGCTAAGATGTTGCATGCATGAGCTATGTTAAGCTAACTTTAGCGTTAGCATATGCATGCAACATGCTAGCTAAAGCATAACAGACTGCATTGCAACGTTACGTTTGCGCCTAGAAGTAAATTATTTGGCTGTCCGCCAAGTTTTGGAAGTTCAATAATAGGCAAATGAAAATCACAGTATATTTTTAACACATTGAGTGCCAGCCATTTTTTCAATCCTGTAGGTAAGTTGTGCCAGGTTTTTTTTTGAGGATTCTGGCTCATTTTACAAGAGCCGAGAATTATTTTCTGTTAAGAATTCGTGAACACCAATCATCTAAAAATAACTAATAGAATGTGTGCTTTCTCTGTCTAAAAGAGTTAGTTTGCAGAGTTAGTAGTTATGTAGATATTAGCCGTTGAGTACAGCATGGTTTCAGAGATTTTCAGAGAGTTTGGAGATAAATGGATTTTTAGAACCAAAGAGAGAGAGAGAGAGAGAGAGAGAGAGTGTGTGTGTGTCTCCAAACTCCTCCCTCCGTCTGTGCTGCGGAGTGCTCTGCTCGTTTCTGACTGTAAAATCGCCAAGCCATTTCCGCGGGAGGCGGCTGCTTTTGGTCCACGGGTCCCGTGGCTGTGGCTTTCTTTCTGTCTCTGTCTGGAGAGAACTGTCGCCACTTAGTGGTCGGTAAAATAGATTATACACATTCTCTTGCTCCAATAGTGATCTCGAAGATGTAAAAGGGGTTGATTGATGTCCCACCGTCAAAAAAAAAAATGTTTATGTAAGACGAGATAGCTCGTCTATGGCACTTAACCGCTGGATTATGTAAGACGAGATATCTCGGCTATGGCACTCAACGTGTTAAATATGACTAATGTTACGTGGTTGGTTGCTTACATTCAGCTATCAGTTGGTCCAGTCCACTGCAGAAAGTCAGCGTAGTGAAATCTGGCGTAGCTACGGAGAAAACTCAGAGAGGGGGCAGTAACCTCAGAATGAGGTTTCAACCCAAAAGAGCTACTGCGCAAACTCTGCTTCACTGATCTGGCAGGATTTTGGCTTCAATACACATACAGGGCGGAGATAGGGGGGGACTGCCCCCTAGTCCGATACCTCACGAGTCCGATACCTCACGAGTCCGACACCTCATGGTTTTGGGTTAGGGTCTGGGGGAGGTTAGGTTTAGGCGTGGGGGTGGGAGAGGTTAGGTTTTGGGTTAGGGTCTGGGGGAAGTTAGCCTCTTTTTTCGGACTCGTGAGGTGTCGGACTCGTGAGGTATCGGACTCGTGCCATGGCACCAGATAGGGACGCTCTCTCCATTCATATATCTCAGTGGTTCTGATGTGCACTTCAATTCTTTGTAACACTTTAGTTTATTTGGATAGTCAGAGACAGAGTCTAGAGTGCTTGTAACATTTTAGCAACGTATTAGTTGACAGTCAACAATGTTTAACATATGATCTATAGAGTGTAATGTGACAATTCATGAACATACCTACATATTCTCAGAATAACTTAGTAGCTCCAGGTGATGAGAATCTGTGGAATGGGAAGCTAACAGAATCTGTTAACTCTTTCCCACCAGTCACGTGATTCCTCGTCTGTTACATGAGAGATTGCTCCAACCCCTCTGCTGATCCGGGGAGAGCCGTAGACTAGCACAAGCTTCCTCGGATAAATGTGCAGTCGCCAGCCGCTTCTTTTCACCTGACTGCGAGGAGTTGCATAGCCTTAACCCAGCTTCCACAATGGCTGTGGGTGACAGACTGGTTTTAATTTGTCTCGTGGTGATAGAGAAAATTTACATCACATTAGCCTTTATTTGGACAATCACTAGTTATTAATATATTCATATACATTTCCATTTTAGTTACATATAGTTATGACACAGACATACTTCATATTTAGATGACCTGTGTACATACACAGATAGACATCATATTTGGATAACCTGTGTACATACACAGACAGACGTATTTAGATAACTTGTACCTTACATTTGCAGCTCCTCTCTATCGCACACTGTGCCCTGTCACCGTGCCACGGTGCTCTCTACAGGGCCAGAATAACAGATAGGTTGAGTCTACAGAGTGGCCTTCCAGTGTGCGTCAAGACATGTAATCTGATGTGTGTCCTATAAGTATCTTTGACTTTCTGTTCAATGTATGTAAGCCTGTGTATCCATTCGTGAATATGCAAGAGTGCATCTCTTGGCCAAGAGTGCATCTCTTGCTCTTGGCCAAGATCTATGTCAAATACATCATATCAGACGACTTCTTATGACTCCTGGCTCCATCATTTCATTTCAACTAGTTTCCTTCAAGTGGTTCACTGTTTACCTTTTGGCTGTGGAATTTCATTCTCTATCACGTGGCGTCGAAAAATTTTGTTAAAGGCAGAAAAAGGAGTATTTTGAGGAGAAAAGGTTGCTGCTTCACATGAACTGTTTGCATTTTTGAGTTACAAAGTCGTGTTAATTTCACGGATTTCTGTGCGATGGGGTCAGTCCTCTTTACTTCTGTATCTGCAAACCTCCTGATCTTCTCCTCACTGTGTGATGAGGTTGGTGTCCTTTACTTCTGTATCTGCAAACCTCCTGATCTTCTCCTCACTGTGTGATGAGGTTGGTGTCCTTTACTTCTCCTGATGCTTTCCTCAGCAGAGACAGACTAAAGCTGCTTTTTAATTCCTGCTTTGTTCTGACAGAAGAGCAGCATCCCTACTCTGTCACTTATTGTTTTCCTCCAATTACCCGTTAGCATGTTGGCATTCTCTCTCACACCCACCCCCCCCCCACTCTCTCTCCCTCTCTCCCCCCACTCTCTCTCTCTCTCTCTCCCCCCTCTCTCTCTCTCCCTCTCTCCCCCTCTCACACTCACCAACCCCCCCCCTCCCCACTCTCTCTCTCCCTCTCTCCCCCCGCTCTCTCCCTCTCTCTCTCTCCCCCTCTCACTCTCTCACACTCACCAACCCCCCCCTCCCCCCACTCTCTCCCTCTCTCTCTCTCCCCCTCTCACTCTCTCACACTCACCAACCCCCCCCCCCCCTCCCCCCACCCCACTCTCTCTCTCCCTCTCTCCCCCCGCTCTCTCTCTCTCTCTCTCCCCCTCTCTGTCCTCCTCTCTCTCTGCCTGAGCGGGAGTACACGGCGTTCTTTCTGGCACCTTTTGGGAAATTAATTCATTTTTGCTAAAGTGTCTTAATAATTACAGTGACATCAAGGTTAATTGCCTAATCTCTATTGCTATGGAGGCATCCCATTGAAATCAAATCCCCACACAATCTGTTCTAGAAACAGCAGCCAGAAGATCCCCGTTACTAGAGGGAAGGCTGTGACCTAAATACAGCCCCCCCCCCCCTCAACCCCCCACACACACACCTTTTTTCCTCCTAAACATCCACCAGGTACCTGAGTGGGAACTCAGGTACCTGAGTGGGAGTTCAGGTACCTGAGTGGGAGCGAGCTCAGCTACCTGAGTGGGAACTCAGGTACCTGAGTGCTCAGGTACGCTCCAATGTTGTTGTTTTGCCTTTTTTGTGCCTTTGCTTTTGCACAGTGGAGGCGTGGTGAAGGGGTTTACAGTTACACACAACGCCATGTTGCTACTGTGACATTGAGGCAAAAAGCGATGTATATTCTGGAGTAAAAATAATCATTACCTGCACTTTATCATTTAGTATTTTTGCAAAATATAGATGATCCACTCTGGAAAATATAAGTTATTATCTAAAAAAAAAGTTCCACATTTAGTTTTAATTTTGAGCTCGCAATTATTTTATGGGTAGATGTCACCCCCCTCTCTCTCTCTCTTTTTTTTTGTTTTTTTTACTTTTCTCTTTCTTTCTTCAAATGATGGATATCTCATTTTGCCTGCAAGGATGTCTTGTTCTTCAAATGCTATTTGCAGTTTTTCCACAAACGTTTCAACACATTTCCTGAAACTGTGGCTCGACCCTTTTTATGTTTGTAAACAGCAATTACGTATTTTGTGGGAGGAGCCGAACTGGTTGCAGAAAGTTACAACTAGCGGTTCAGCTGTCGTAGTATGGAAGGTTTAATAAGCTAACTCTTCCAATGGGGTGAGGTTTCCTGACCCGTACTCACGCTCAGGATGGGTCTAGGATCCAACTACATCGCCAAAGTTGCAGTGCCGCACACAGGGGCGTAGCTATGGGTGGGCCTAGGCCCATCCAATCACGAGACTTTAAAACTTCCTAAATGGCTGATATTACTGTCTTTCAGAGGCTACGTATTGGGCTCATTTTTAGAGAAAGAGTGAGTGATGCTATCATATGAAACTAGAAGACCTAAGACCTGCACTGGAGCCAACGCTGTCATGTTCACTTGAAGGGGGCTAAATAATGACCTCTTCAAATAATGCTCTAAATTTAGGCTAGGTCAGGGAAAAAGTGGCATGTCCATTTTGAAAAGGGTCCCTTAACCTCTCACCTCAATATATCGGAATGAGAATGGGTTGTAGCAGGACCTATGAGTATTCCCTTTGCATACATGCCCATTTTCTGCTAATCTCATGCAGTTTTGTAAAAAAAAAACATGCAATTTTGAATTTTTTTTCATGCAGTATAATTATTTTCCCATCTATTCTTTTTGAATATTTTTTGCATACTGGAGTCCCTAAACCGTTTTGGAATTGCATAAATTGGGTCTGAGTGGAAAACTGAGACTCTTGTTATTAGAAAATAACTGTAGGATAGTAGAAATGATTTGATCCTGCTGCCATGCTAGCATTAGTTATGTCAGCATGTATTTTGAGCTGAGCTAAGTGCTGTTTGAATCGTCTACCCAAAAGGCTTGGTCAGTGTCAAAAGTGGGGTTTTGCTAGGTGTCAAAAGGGCGTAAGTGCAATTACACCCTTTTGACAGCAAAACAAACTTTGAATGACATTGCAGTAAGACTTCTGTGACCCTTTGAACAAATCAAACGGCCTGTCATGTTACCTAAAGAGCAGGCGGACCATGTGTCCCAGGACACATGACTTATTGATGTGTCCTGGCTGGGACACATTCAAAGAACTGTAAACCCCTGTAAAACTCTTACTATTAGACCTCATCTTGACCAGTTCACACTCCTAACCTTATAGAATAACATTTGAATCTATAGGCCTAAGTATTTAATGGGAATATTAACATTCATCTAATTGACCTAGAATATGAATTGGAATGTATAATAGTATAAATTATGTTATCATGCTGCAAAGCTAGCATGTTAGGATCCTCCAGTCTACCCACAAGGCTTGGTCAGTGTCAAAAGTGGCCCAGCAAACATTCTCACATATACCGACCGTCTTCTGCACGTCAAACCAAGGCCCGGGCCGATGATGCGGCTGCCCATACAGCGTTGCCAGACGTACGATAATTATCGTATTTGTACGATAATTTCGACCTCTGTACGATGTACGATCAATAATCCCAAAATCCCCCAAATGTACGATAATTTCATCATTTTGTGACACTCAGTCGAATCCTACGTCTATCACTCTATCTGTTTATACATCTCTTCACACAACATCTTTGCAGCCAATAAGTGCTTGAACGTGAGGCACGTGATGTGAACCTGAGTCATGATTGGTTGGGAGGGAGAAGGAAATAGAACCCGGCACGGCCGTGCACAACCTGAAAACCATAAACACAGTAGGTGCGCGTCATAGAGCAGAATGCGGGAAGAGTCTTGGAAACGATCAAATAAAACGAGTGGTGCCGACCAGGAGGAATGTGACGACAGGGGAGAGCCGGGAGAGGAGCCGCCTGGACAGCCAAAAAGTAAGCACAGAACACACATGTACCGGACTGAATGGTAAAGTGACACTTTATTCACTGGCTGGGTCAAAGCTGTTGCAGGGTGTGACTAAAGCTTTTTGTCGTTGTTGCAACGCAGGCTGAGATTACAGTGTTGAAAAATCATGCCAAGTCCAAAAAGTAGCCTGTGTCAGCCACAGTCCCCCCGACATAGGCGCGCCGCGCTGGGGGGGGTGTGTGTACGATAATTTCACTCCAAAAACGATAATTTTGACCCTCTGGTACGATAATTCAACATTTGCCATCTGGCAACACTGCACCACGGAGACGTAAGATACATCTTAACTAGTAGACCCTAAAGTCCATACTAACCAAAATAGTGTCGCGGAAAATGACGTTTTCACTTCCTGTAGCCAATCAGTGAAAAGCACGGTGGAAACTGTGTTTATTTACGGTTGTTTAAGTAAGTGGAGTGAAAACAGGACATGTTGCCCACCGCAAATTAGTGCTTTCATATTTCATCAACACTAATCAAATGAGAACGTTATTGAGTAACGTTCGTTTAGGTTCATATTACTGTTAACGTTTATCTGTGAGCTCTTCATCAGTATTGTAGGCTAATTTACCACCATCCTGCCTCACTAAATTGTTGCGGTTATTTTAATTTGTATGCAGTGCTGCAGCTTGTGGGAAACAAAAGCGTGAGTCATAAATATCAACGGGTGTAATAATTGATCACGGAGAGCGCGTTGCGGACGCAAAACCACGATGCGCCAAGTTGCAATCCGTGCCAACTGCTATTTTACGGAGGACTTTACACCTAGTAAGACGTAGGTGTAAATTTTAAGTTCTAACTTATGCCTACGTTGTAACTATTTCACTTGGTGCAACCCAAATATTTTTAGTAGTGTGTAAACTCTGACTTAAGGCCCAATTGGTAACTGTCTGCCTTTCCGAAACCCTGCCACTCCGAACGTTAACTTCCATTATTCGGACTGGCGGTCCTTCACCTTTTTTTCATAGGTCCCACCATTACGAAAATTTCTGCCTTCATTATTCGAAATGTGGGCCCTTCCTCTTTTTTCTAAAGGATCCACCATTCTGAAGTTTGGATATTGTGGAATATGGCACAAAAGTGCAGACATTTCAGTCGCACACTGTGCGTCTCAGCAGCGCAGCAGTAGCCTATTAGAACTGGGCTTTTACTGATGCTTTCTGAAGGCTATTTACTTGATTAGACTTCTATTTTCGTTAGGATATAATTTTTTTCGTTGTTTAATTGTTTTCAGTTAATCAGGCAAGCTTATCCTATTGGAATTTATAATTATTTCGTATGACATTTTACACAGCTGCAGGGCGCATGGAGGGACAACAGAATTTTAGGCTATGTTCCCGCGGGCATGTCAGCATGTGTGTGCGCTGCTCTCTAAGCAGGGTGTGTGCGTTGTGCACCCGCCTACAGAGACACATAGCCTATTACTATCTTGCACATTGTGGGGTTAGAGGGAGCACCAACAACATCTTTGAACAACACGTCTTTATTTTAATTTTGTTGGGCTCCACAAACATTTCGAGGATTCGAGGCAACCCATTTAGCAGCATCTGAGAGAGGTGCCTGTCTGAACGAGGTTCAGGTGCCTGAACGTGAACTGGAAGTCAAATCAAGTTCGGAGTGGCGGACCTTATGAAAATCGGAGTGGCGGGATTTCTGAGTGGCAATATTTCTGAGTGCCGATATTTCTGAGTGGCGGAACGTCGGAGTGGCAGCACGTCGGAATGGCGGCATGTAACCGGCCCAATTATACTCCATTTTCATCCGTAAATAAGGGCGTCCGTTTCAAACGGTGTAATCGTCACTGCCCACATACTTCCATGCGTCTTTCACGTCGGCGTGGATTTTGAGCAACACAGCCACTAGATGGCAGTAGAGAGTCAAAACATTTTGCGCGTGTGTACATTTCTGTCAATGGTCCCGCGGTGGCGCGTTGTTGTCATCATCATCTGGCTGCGGTGGACAGATGTTGGCAGGTGTTGTAACTTAATAGGCTGCCTACTAGTGATGCGCGGGTCAGGGTTTTTTAAGGCCCGCCCCAACCCAACCCGTCATTGGAGCCAGTCCGCCCCGCCCAGCCCGTTAAAATATCTGAAAATTCCGAACCCAGCCCACCCATCAGCCCACAACGGCCAATTTAATGTAATATGTCTCCGGACTCAGGAGGAGCACAGCGGAGCTTCCAAGGTGTGCAAAGTAACTCTGTCTCTCTCCCCCCCCCCCCTCTCTCTCTCACACACACACACACACACACACAGACACTCACATGCTGCCCTGCGCGACAACAGTTGTAGCCTAGGCCTGCTCTGGATGAGTTGCGCTGCTGCTTTCATGTCGGTCTTTCTTCAATTAATCCATGGTCTTCAGATAGCGCGACCGACTACGCTTCCCCAAAGTGCGGATGGCATGACCGCAGTGTTTCAAATGGAGGTAGCAGGTATAGAGGTAGGCACTAGGCAGTCTACAGAAACAGTTCTTATTCTTCCCCATTTATTTTAATTACCTCATGCGCTCTCAATTGGCCATGTTGCAGTACTGTAGTAGGCTACTAAACGTAGTAGTGCAGCAGCAGGTGCGCACACGGCTTGCAGATACGGCCAGACTCGCTGTCTGATTTCTTTTAATTACCTCATGCGCACTCAATTGTTCACAGCCTACTCACGTTGCAGTAAAGTTGACAAATAGATCACAGTCGAGTCCACAACAGAAAATCTGCGGTGGCATTAGTTTTATGGACACTTCAAATAATAATTACAGCGAATAATCCTTCCAAAATGTTTGTTTTGAGACCACATAGGCTACCTCATTAAAGCGTTTCTTTACTCCATGTAGGCTATAGAGAGTGCAGCAGGAGTCTGTCTGATTGTGTGTACCTACGTGTGAGAGAGAGTTAACGTCTTTAAGGTTAATTACTCTGCGTGTTTCACTGCTCTCAATTATTTAATAATGTTGCTTTGTCACGTTCTGAGCCTGCCCCGCCTGCACCCGCGATATTTTCATAATTTGCCAACCCAGCCCGCCTGCGGGGCGGCCCAGCCCGCAGGACCCGGCGGGTTCTGGGTGACCCGCGCATCACTACTACCTACACTGAACCTAAATAAGGAATCACAAGGGTACATCATCGCAATGGCAACGGTGGAGGAGGTCATTACAATGTACCTATTGAGAAAGAGACAAAAAAAGCTACGTTCTAAACGGAGGCGGAATGTGCGCCCATTAAATACATCAAGGCACGTAGATGGCGAATTCTATTCCCTCGTATTGCCAATGAGAGAAATCGACGACGAACGTCGTTTTCAATACTTTCGGATGTCCGTCGAGGCATTTGACAACTTGCTTCGCCGGGTGGCTCCCCACATCCAACATGGGAACTCACACAGTGCGCCTGTGAGTGAGGCTGAGCGGCTAGCTGTCACCATCCGCTTTTTGGCTTCAGGGATCAGCCAGCAAGCTTTGGCAGCAAGCTACAAGCTGCGCTCTGCTACTGTGAGCTGCATTGTCCGGGAGGTGTGTCATGCACTATGGACGGGGTCAGCTCGCCATTCCGAAGTGTCGCATTCCGATCATTGACTTCTATGCTTTCGGAGAGGCGGCCCTTTTTTATCTCCAAAAAATGTTTCGCCGAGAGGTTAGGCTTAGGCGTGGGGGGTGGGAGAGGTTAGGTTTAGGGTTAGGATCAGGGGGAGGGTTCTTTCGCAATGGCGAGACAGATCTCAATTTTGTCGGAATGCCGGTATTCGGAGTGCCGACATTTCGGAATGCCGAGGTGTCCCCACTATGGACTGTGCTCAAAGACGAGTTTGTGGCTTTTCCAGAGGGAGGACAGTGGGAAGCAATCAGGAAAGAGGTGTCCCTGGCGAGGTAACATCATACATATGTTTGTCATTTCTGACTAGCTCGCATAACTTCTCTTCGAATCGTTCCGCCATGTTTTCAATGCCTCTTCTTCTTCCTCGTATCCCGCTGTTCTCACTTGAACTATTGGCCACACTGCCCCCATGATTTCCGGTGGTACAGTGGTGGTACTACTCTGTTTCGTCCGCAAAGCTTAGCTTTCAGATGACGGACAGAAAACGGACGAAATGAACGCAGAGTACGGACAGAAGGCTCTGTCCGTCTCCGTCTCCGTCTTTAACGTTGAGTATAATTGGGCCTTTAGTGAGACTTTACGTTCAAACTAGCTTACGTTTCAACTTACGCACAGCTGGTGCAATCCACTGCTGGTCACTTACTGCAACATAGTTGCGCATATAGACACACTCTAGTCCACTTATCTCTGGTGTGCTCTCTGGGAGCTAATGTAATTTATTTATTTCTATATGAATAGTTAATTTGCATAAACAGATTTAAAGCCATTCTTAAAATCAGCCAAATAGACAACACATGCTGATATGCCATGGCATATCAAAGTGCAAATCATTAGGTGAAAGTTGTAAGCCGTAATTATGATCTACAATAAGATGAAATATTAAAAGATAAAATGCTTATGATATAAATATATATAGGCCCAATAAGAGGCACAAGAGAAACAAACCATTAATAGGCTATATTGCT
Organism: Poromitra crassiceps; assembly: GCF_964638095.1. Taxonomy (NCBI): domain Eukaryota; kingdom Metazoa; phylum Chordata; class Actinopteri; order Beryciformes; family Melamphaidae; genus Poromitra; species Poromitra crassiceps. The sequence goes on from NC_139652.1 coordinate 3,000,380, forward strand.
TTGTCCTACCTTTCCTGTCTTCTCGGACTTACAGTATAGGGAGATGCTGCTTTATCTTCAAAATAATCGTGTCAATCTACAATAGGCTATCGAAAAAACATGTCAGAGGTGTCGGAGGCGATGCGAGTGAGGTGCCAAAAATGTACATTCACACTTCAAGTTTGATACTCTTTGATTGAATGGTGATAAGAACATAGCCTAATTGACACACAGTGAGTGCAGACAGAGATCATTTTTAATGGCAGAAATCGGTAACGACAGAATCCATGGTTAATCACAGACAGCATTTGGCAGCGAGAGGAGGGGGGGGGGAGAGGCACACCGCTGACTGAAGTGAATAGGCCTTGATTAATAGGCGACATGATGTTTCAGGTGCAATATTATAATACACATGACATGACAGTTATCATGCTGCAAAGGTATCCCACAAGGATGTAGTGATGTAAAAAAAAAAATGTTCAAAAGTAAAGAAGACAATTTACGCAAATAATCTACGCAAACCCTGACCCATCTTTAAGTCCAGTGCCCCCACTTGCTTAGTGGCGAGAAGTCACTGAGAAGTGCACACATATTAAGCACCTTATCCCACACAAATTATTTCCAAAGCCGAAATGCCTGACCGCCGTCCAACTGAAGTGCGTGGTTTCCCCCTGTTGTGACAAGGGGAGATAATGGTTGTTTGCAGTGAATGAGTTTGGAAAAGATATGTAGACCTAACTTATAGGCCTGTATTTCGTTGTAAAAAAATCTTTTTGGATGATCTCTCCTGTGTCAATAAAGTATGTTTTCCCCGTGCACCTCCCTGCCTCAAGTCATTGGAAATGTTTAGAACATTGGAAAAATCATAATCTACCAGCCAACACTGGAATTTTAATGTCTGTGATTAATTATTTCAATGTGGTCATGAATGGGCTGTTAATCGTCATTTACGATATTTATTTATTTATATATGCTCATTTGCAAAAACAGCCCAATAGACAACACATGCTGATATGCCATAGGCTATCAAAGTGAAAATGATTAGGTGAAAGTTGTAGGCCTAATTATGATCTACAATAAGAACAAATATTAAAAATTAAATACGATACAAATATATAAATGAAATAAAATCATATAGGCCCAATAAAAGGCAAGATAAACAAACCCATCATAGGCTATGTTGTTTTCATTGTACCTTTCCTGTGTTCTTGGACTTAGCCACCTTATTTCTAGCTGCCATGATGCCTGATGGGTGCTTCTTCCGCTTCCGGTGTAATACACTGTTTTACAGTCTATGGTTTTAACTTGACAAAAAAAACATCTATGAGGATTTTACCCTTTTACAGCAGAGCCATTCTGCTCTACAGCCGTGTCGTTCGGGTGCTGGGATAACGTAATGCATTGTGGGTAGTCGGCTACTAACTGTGGCTAATGTTAGCGGCTAGCTAGCTATGTTACATGGCAGTAAAACGCCACCAAATTGATTTAACTTTTAACTGCAGCCAGAGTATAACAAAGGAAATGGTAAGCTGCAACAATGAGTCACGTTAAACCGGACCTTGTACCCACGATTATTTTTTACAGTGGGGCATTAAAAAATAAGGTGGATAGATAGTATTCTGTTACATCACCACACGGCCATGGTAGGAAAACAACAGGTGATTGTGATCAATTGTAGTTTGTAGTAGTGTATTTATTTGCACAGTAAAAACAAGACAATAAAATATACACATCAATGACAGCTGTACAATAGAAAGGATACTGTGCAGGGAGAGGTAAAAAAGCCCAGGGGGCTTATAGGGAACCTCCACCTAAATAAACAAAAATATACATTACATTGTAGTCAAGGAAGTATAGGTAGGATGTGAATGATGTAAGTGTGTGTGTGTGTGTGTGTGTGTGTGTGTGTGTGTGTGTGTGTGTGTGTGTGTGTGTGTGTGTGTGCGTGTGCGTGTGTGTGCGTGCGTGGGGGAGAGAGAGAGAGAGTACAGGTTAAAATACCAAACACTGATTACAGAAGATACATTATAATACAGGAGTTTACAATGTAATTATCAAATGTTCCTTCAAACTTTTTTTGTAATTTTTTAGAGAAGACATATTTGACAGATGGATGAAATTATTCCATAGTTGCACACCTCTATATTTGATAGAAAATTGACCTCTGGATGTAAGAAATTTGGGAAGATGAAGATGCGAAATTTGGCGAGTAGAGTATGCGTGAGACAAGGAATTTTTTATAAAGTAGGTCTTGAATTGTACAGGAATATTTCCTTCACTAGAATGGATTTTATATATAAAAAGACATATTTGAAAAGTATTTATATTATAGATATTCAGGATCTGGAGCTTCTGAAATAGAGGGTCAGATGAGGCGCGTGACTCTGATCGCGATGCGATTCTAACAAATCGCTTCTGAAGAAGAAATATTTTGTGCAGATTAGTTTGGAAAGTGCTTGCCCATACTAGATTACAGTAAGAAAGATAGGGGTAAATTAGGCTGTAGTAAAGGGTGAGAAGACAGCTAGTGGTAACAAGGTGGCTAATTCTTCTTATTATGCCAAGAGATTTATTAATTTTCTAATAGACCCAGTCGATTTGTTCTCTCCAATTCAAATTTTCGTCGATATACACTCCAAGGAATCGTGTGGATGATGTCTTCGGCATTTCTATAGAATTAATTGAAATTTTTGATAAATCTTCAGAGTATTTTTTTTTTCCCACTGAAAATGATAAAATTTGATTTTTTGATATTCAATTAACAGGTGATTACAATCAAGTGACAATTACAGCCAATGAGCTGTGTGTATTGTATCGCCATATTGGTAGGAAAAAGGCTTGTGACATCTTCGGAATACTATGAATAGGGAGATGCTGCTTTATCCTCAAATCTGCATAATAATGTCAATGGAATGAAAAGAAAAAATCTAGGCTACAATAGGCTATCATAACATGTTGGTGCTATGGACACGATTGCGATGGGATGTGAGTGCCAAAATGCGACATTTACACTTCAAGTTGTACTCTTTGATTGAATGGTGATAAGAACATAATTGACACACATAATTAGCAAGCAGATGACAGAGATTACAGAGAATTTTTAATGGCAGAAATGGGTTAGAATTAAGTAGAGAATCCATGGTGACAGGCTGCCTGTGTGTGTGCGCATTTGGCACAGTGGCAAGATGAGGGGATGAAAGGCACACAGTGCACAGCGGTGTGCCTCGGTGCTGCTGACTTAAGTGAATACAGTGAGTAATACATGTTTCAGGTGCAATGTTATAATACACATAACATTCTCGCACCAAATCCCACTTTTTCCCCCCTCCATCTCTGAATCGGACCAGTTTTATTTCCTTTTTTCCCCTCTGTCATGCATTTACTGTAGCCAGCAACATGTTGCCACTCTTTTTCTTTTGAATTGATAATCAGGCTCGTTTATATGCGCTGTAACTTCATGTTGTGATTTGACCATTGGTTACATTTGAGTATGCAGGGGACGGGATATGGGGCAGATCTCTGTGCGTAATCACTGTGGCAGCTGCTGGTAACGGGGAATTGCGTCCAGGTGTGCGCGCCGTCACTGATAGGTTAGTCATTCTTTTCAACAGTCGTAGGAATCCTTAGTAGGGATTCTACGCAAGGTTTGATAGATGAGACCCCAGGACAGTGGGGATGGAAGTGGTGCCAGCTGGGACAGTGGTGTAGTCACAGTAGTTGTAGAAGTTGTCAACTGGGACACAGGTCTGTCAACCAGGACAGTTTGTAATGGTTGTGTTGTTGTCGTCATCTGGGACAGTAGTTGTCTTTGTCAACCGGCTCAATGGGAATCTAACGCTACGTTCACACGGAGAACCTACGCCTTGCCTTGCCTCAACCCACGCCTACGCCTGCAGACCTTGAGCTGGGCGTGAACCTATTACACGCTTTTGCGATCACACCGCACGCCTATTCCACGTTCACCTGAGCCGAGTCCTCGCCTCTCCTCTCTCCCGACTGTATTTTTTCCACGTGTGGTCCCGAATTATCATAGGTAAAATAAATCTGATAGGCTATATTTAATGTTCTATTGATGCTGGATATGTATAACCAGATCTGACTCTGACTTTTTAGAGAGGTAGTCTTGCAATATGTGCTGGCACAACAACATTGTCCATCTTGCTTCTTCGGTTGCTATTCTCTCTCCTGAAGATTTGTTTGCCAACGGGGAGAAAGCCCCACGTGATAGCCACCCGTCAATCACTCTCTCTCTCTCTCTCTCTCTCTCTCTCTGCTCAACATTGTTGTAGTAACTCCATTTTATTTTGAAATTCAGTTGACTTTGCCATTTCCCACGGATATTGTCGCGTTTTTCTTTCATGGATTGACAGAAGAAGCCTGCCTGCACGCGCCTAGTCGGCTTGAAAATAGAACTCACGCCTAAAAGATAAAATCGGCAAGGCGTGGGTACACGCAGGGTTCACGCTCAGGCGCCCTGTGTACACAGCCTCGTTGACTAAAACGGACGCCTATTTAAAAGCGTGGGTAAAGGCAAGGCGTAAGCAAGGCTTGGGTCGCCGGTGTGTTTGCTGATAAAGTCATCAATCATCATTATCTTGATTGGTTTCCCAAATCTGATTTGGGAGTGTGTCCGCACTGCCACAAATCTGATTCTCAAGTCGGATCTATGTGTCCAGACCTAAACAGCCTATCTGCATGGGTTGCTATGGTAACGACGTGGGCGTCAGTAAATACGTACGTTGGTGACGTGGTTTTCCTGCGCCTCTTTCTCAAGGATATGATAGAAGATCTCTTTGCATCCATCTCCACATTCTCCCAGTGACTTATAGAGTTCCCGCGTTGAGCCGGCCCAACTTAAAAAAAAAAAACATAGGCTATAATATTATAGGCTGTGTGTGGTAGTTGAAACATAGTTTCAATTTGACGTTTATTTATGTTTGTAGTTCAAACAAAAACATAAATACTGTAGGCTACATACAGAACGACACAAAAGGCTGTTATTTACCCTTTGTCGCCACCTGGACGCTGGCCTATAAGTCCTCTCACTCCTCCTCAGCCTGCGGAAAGCAAGAAAGCAGGGCCTTCGTCACCCTGGAGATGAATCGTCACGGTGGGAACGCTGCAAGAAAAGCAACTGAAGTTGAGTAAAATGGTCACTCTTCTCAACATTAGGAAATATAATATGAAGCTGAAATAATACATCTGTACAGATCCAATTTGGCCTCATAGCTGACTTTTCCTCTTGTACCTCGTCAGCTGGGTCAGTTGCCGGGAGTGGAAGCCCCGTGATTGGGCACAGTGGTGGTCGTCGCAGTCATGTTGTCAGCTGGGACAGCCTCCAGCAGGTATGGTTACGGTACAGAACAGAACAGAAGAGTATCTGCACAGAACACAGAATTTGTAGACCTGAGCTGCCTGTCTGCTCAGTCTACTCTAGTCTAGACAGTGGTCTAGGGGGGCATCAGTGCTGGGTGCTGGCTGGTGCGATGCAGGGCTCGGCAGCTGGGACACTCCTGATAGCTTTCCTCCAGCACGGCGCCAGGGGGGCATGTCACACGGACTCCCACACTGAAAACGGAGGGCTGGCGTCTGTCAGTGCTGCGCTCCTGCCGGTCTCTCTATCATGCATGGAATTAACCATCACATACATTTATATTAGCACAACTAATGGATGGATAACTTTGTTCAGTACCGTCTATAATACTGTATGTACCCAGCCTAAATGCGGAGCGCAGCAATTCAACGTTAATATTCGAGTCTGGGGAGAGACTAATAAAAAGATAACATGTGCTCAGCAAATCCTTTCCTGAATAAAGGTTAAAAGAGTTTCGGAATCTCACTTGTAATCAGTCTGCATCTCCGAGAAGATCTCAGTGAATTCCCTGCTGACCTCCTCTCGCACCCGTGCCTCCAGCAGGATGATCTCCGCTCTCTCTTTCTCCAGCTGCGCCTGCAGCTCCTGCAGCAGCGTCACCTGGCGTTGAGGGGGAAAACAGCGGGGAGATGAGGATGTGCAGGTCTCAATGTTTTTTATCTACATAACATATTTTTAGCAAACGAAATCTTCATTTTAAAATCATTTTTGTTGGCGTTTATTTCAGAAGGGAACGAGGCGAGGCGAGCCTCAACGCTCCTTAACTAATTTGGTTCGGGTTTGAATTTACATTCAGAAATAAAACAGCAATAAAACACAAAAACAAAGGCTATGATGCAATCATCCAAGAGATGTATTTTATCGATATAAGGGCGTCTTCTTTACTCGACTTAACGTTGAGTAAATCATGCGGCGACAGCGAGACTGTGCATACTCGAACGTAACTCGTCCAAAACTTTATCGTGTCGTTTACCAAGAACTTGCAATCATGTCGGTGGGGGGACATTTTATTGTCCCTCCATTTCAAAACTCATTCCGGTGAGCCTGCAGAATCAGAGTCAAGATCCAGCAGGATCCACTCGATATTTACACTGAGGTGTAAATACCGAGCATATTTTGTCCAGGTCCAGACCTAACCACTGAAATAACAAAGTTCTGCAAGTGGAAAGTTCCCGCGTTGAGCCGGCCCAACTTAAAAAAAAACAAACATAGGCTATAATATTACAGGCTGTGTGTGGTAGTTGAAACATAGTTTCAAGTTGACGTTTATTTATGTTTGTAGTTCAAACAAAAACATAAATACTGTAGGCTACATACAGAACGACACAAAAGGCTGTTATTTACCCTTTGTCGCCACCTGGACGCTGGCCTATAAGTCCTCTCACTCCTCCTCAGCCTGCGGAAAGCAAGAAAGCAGGGCCTTCGTCACCCTGGAGATGAATCGTCACGGTGGGAACGCTGCAAGAAAAGCAACTGAAGTTGAGTAAAATGGTCACTCTTCTCAACATTAGGAAATATAATATGAAGCTGAAATAATACATCTGTACAGATCCAATTTGGCCTCATAGCTGACTTTTCCTCTTGTACCTCGTCAGCTGGGTCAGTCGTCCGGAGTGGAAGCCCCGTGATTGGGCACAGTGGTGGTCGTCGCAGTCATGTTGTCAGCTGGGACAGTTTGAGTGTCAGCTGAGGCAGTGTTGGTGCTCGTCACTGCAGTAGTCGCCATGTTGTCAGCCTTCATAGAGGAAGGACTCTTTGACACTGCAAGAAGTATGACAATCAATCAATCAATACATCAATTAATCATTCCTATCATCCTTCCCTCCATCAAGCACCTGTCCATCCACTTGTTTTGTCTGTTAACAGCGCTACGACCCACACACACACACACACACACACTTACCAAGAGCTGGTGGCGTCCTCCGGGTGCCTCATGGTGAGGAAGATGGACCGCAGAGCATCGCTGGGTGTGGTCCTCAGCTTTGGATCTACTCGCAGCGTCCCCTCCATGAGGCTGAGGAACGCTGACACAACCCATGAAAATCATACTTAACAGCACCAATTAGATACGCATTAGTACAATATCATGGTAGGATTTTAGCATATCTGTGGGTGCTGGCTGTCCTTCACTACAATGAGCAGGCAGGGCTGAGCTGACATCACATGGCTGTTGAACTGCTACTAAGACTCTTCTTGCTGGAGAGGTTGCAGCAGTGGTTGCAGCAGCAGGCTCCTCCAACACTGCCACCTTGCCTGGCCTGGTCTGCTTTGCCTTCTTAGTCTTCTTTTCTGTGTATATAGGCGACCTCAGGAAATTGGTGTCTGTGAAGTTGTCTCCACGCCTCATTTTTGGCTGTGGAACTGTTGGTGATTCCTCATCTCAAGGCAACGGAAAAGTACTCTGCATCTAAGTACTAGATCCTGGACGGAGGTGTCAAACGCGATGGACTCCACTCTTGCAAGACGTGATCTGCGGTCAATGTTAATTTTGATGATGTCATGTGGGATTATCTTCCCGACATTGGTGGGAATGGACTGCATCGCGAAGAGCTAGCTCAAAATAGCCTGGAGTTAGAAGCGTCTCTACGGCAGTCGGTCACTGGGACAAAGGTCATTTTTGACATATGTGCTTCTTGTTCTCCAGCATGTTGGCCACTGTCTTCTCCATGTCGAAATAATCAAAAGAAGATGCCTCTCCCAGCACACTGATAGCAGACCTGCCAACCTTGAGAAAATATTTTGAGTACCATACACCGGCGCCCGAGCGTAGCAACTCGGTGTCCACCCGCTATGCCGACCTTAGGTTTAGGCGTGGGGGGTGGGAGAGGTTAGGTTTAGGGTCTGGGGGAGGTTAGGTTTAGGCGTGGGGGGTGGGAGAGGTTAGGGTCTGGGGGAGGTTAGGTTTAGGCATGGGGGGAGGTTAGGTTTAGGCGTGGGGGCTGGGAGAGCTTATAGCTCAAGCCGGTCCACCGACACGCTGCACGCTGCCTAGCTCAGCTGGTTCTGCCACAGTGTGTTTTGGGCACACACAAGTCAAACATTTGAGTACACCTGCTTATGCTTTTAGTATAAGCAGTCAGTTTAAGGCACTTAAAAAAATAAAAAAATAGGCACTTCAAAATAAAGAGAGAGAGAATTGGATTGCAATTCCATTGAGTGAATTTGAATGATTAGGATGTATTTACTGTTTTGGTGTAATCGGCATGCCTGTTCAAGTGACACATAAAAAGCCTGTCAGTGATATTCAGGCCTACCATTACCTTTCTGTGAATTAATAAACAAGATTAATTGGTCATGTAAACACTAAGGGCCCTATCTTCGGGGTCCACCCGCGATGCTGACCACCCGCTATGCCGACCACCCGCAATGCCGACCTTAGGTTTAGGCGTGGGGGTGGGAGAGGTTAGGTTTTGGGTTAGGGTCTGGGGGAGGTTAGGTTTAGGCATGGCATGGGGGGAGGTTAGGTTTGGCGTGGGGGCTGGGAGAGGTTAGGCTTTGGGTTAGGGTCTGGGGGAGGTTAAGTTTAGGCATGGGGGGAGGTTAGGTTTGGCGTGGGGGCTGGGAGAGGTTAGCTCCACCGACACGCTGCACGCCGCCTCGCTCAGCTGGTTCTGCTTGTGGGCTATCGGCATTGCGACCTGTCGGCACATAGACGCGGCACCCTATCTTCGCAAAAGCGGTAATTTAGCGCCGTGCGCAATGCAAATTAAGGGCGTGCACAAGCGCATGCCTGTTATAATTGTACTGGACATACAGTAGGCGTGCCACATACCAAAGCAGGCGTTTCAGTGAAAGAATGTGGGGATAAATGGCATTATCCTATCGTCAGCAACATCATAAAAGCACCTCTTACGCGCTAAATACCCCGCTGCGCTAGCGCGCACCATAATCTCCGTGCTGTGCAGCACAGTGCAGAGTAAAATTCCTTTTGGAGATGTCATTACGCACAGCCTTGCCACGCCAGGACATCAAATTCTGCTGTTAAAATGGGGTATTAGCAGATTATTCAGTGAGGCAATCAACTATAACTCACTGAGAAACTTTTATCACATCGCAAAGAGGGAAATTAATTGAGAAAACTTGTTGGACAATGAACATAGGCTATTTACCTTCATAGCCCGGAGGGTCGTTGGCGCCACAGACGATCTGTCAATAAGCTCCCTCTGTCCTCGCACGAGTGAGTACACTATTACGCATGGAGAGAATTACAGCATATTGCATGCCTCGCGCAAACACCGATTGCGAGACGGGAATCTGATTGGTTTTGATTGACGTAATGCCCAGCATTGCCTGGCCACGCCTGTGAATAATTTATTTTGCTTAAGACCACCCAAATCCCGTTGCTGCAGCTTTGCTCCGACATCCGTGAAAAATAGAAGCCTTGCGTATCTTTTTCGGAGATGCTGATACGGCATCGGAGCCGATACGTTTCCACTCTAATCATTGTGTCAACTCCCACCTACTCCGCTGCGTTGCGTGTCTACTCCGTCCCAGCTCCGACGATCCGGAGCTCTCCGAAAAAGATACGCAGAGCTTCTATTTTTCACGGATGACGGAGCAAAGCTGCAGCAAGTTGGGCGGAGCCAGGCATGAAATCAACAGGGCAGAGGTGTTTACAGCATTCAATATCAAGCCAGAGGACAAACATGTATGAGGAAAAGTTCATCATTGAAGTGGAAAACCACAAAATAATATATGACACGACCCATCCTTTTTACAAGGACAACACCAAGTGGAATGTAGGCGTTGCGGGAGCACCAACATCTTTGAACAACACGTCTTTATTTTAATTTTGTTGGGCTCCACAATCATTTCGAGGATTCGAGGCAACCCATTTAGCAGCATCTGAGAGAGGTGCCTGTCTGAACGAGGTTTAGTTTAGTTTAGTTTATTAAAGGATCCCCATTAGAAGGACATGACTGCACCTCTAATCTTCCTGGGGTCCTGAACACAGAGAATACAAACATATAAAACGATTAATATATATATATATATATATATATATATATACACTCAACATAACAGAGGATAAAAAGAAAATCAGACGACAAAAAGAACATCTAACAACTCAAACTAATAAGGTCAACAAATATACAACTGAGTGAAAATATGAAATTACGTGTTAACAGATAACAGTACAATTAAACACACTAGACAGAGAAAAAACATAAAATAAACCACTAAAGATAGACAGGTCAGCTGCCTGAACGTGAACTGGAAGTCAAATCAAATTCGGAGTGGCGGACCTTATGAAAATCGGAGTGGCGGGATTTCAGAGTGGCAATATTTCTGAGTGCCGATATTTCTGAGTGGCGGAACGTCGGAGTGGCAGCACGTCGGAATGGCGGCATGTAACCCACCGCACTGACATCACCGGTGATGTCACTGACATCATGTCAGTGCCAGTGTAGTCTCTCCCCAGACTCAAATATTACGTTGAATCGCTGCGCTCCGCATACTACATAAGTGAGTCTGTGCCAGTTCACAGCCACTCAGTGTTGCCAGATGGCAAATGTTGAATTATCGTACCAGAGGGTCAAAATTATCGTTTTTGGAGTGAAATTATCGTACGCCCCCTCCCCAGCGCGGCGCGGCCTTGGCGCGCCTATGTCGGGGGAGCTGCGGCTGATCACTGGCTACTTTTTGGACTTGGCATGATTTTTCAACACTGTGATCTCAGCCTGCGTCAGAGTCCTGCACCGGGTCGGGGTTCCGCGGGGCCCCGCCGGGTACCCGCAAAAAAACGCAGGGGGCGGGTAAAAAATACACTTCTGTAAATTGGTGGGTCGGGCGGCGGGTAAAAATTAATAAATGCGGCCGGGCGGCGGGTGGAACAACGACAACGTATGAGCCTTGTGTGTTTTTCTGTTACACTCAGATGGAGGCAGGGGGTGTGTCTGGCAGGCAGGGGGTGTGTCTGGCAGGGGGGGTGTCTGGCAGCTGGTCTGACTCGAACAGGAGAAAAGTTTCTGTCCACGTTTTCGCAGTTTGTTTACATAACCGGCATCGTTTCAAGTATGCGCATACTGTGCAATGTGTGACGCTATATGGACTGCACAAAACATTCAAAACTCAGCTGCGGTCAAGGTGATTGATTGGAGACAATACGAGTCGGACAGATAATATAGTAGGCTAACGTTAGCTTCCAGTCAAACATACACACTGGCTGTTTTCATAGCAACAGGCAAGAACATGTCATGGATGGATAGCGTGAAAGTGGAGAGGTCTCATCCCAACGTGGATTTACGTTCCTCCAACAGCAATCATAAAGGCAGTATGGATTATACCGGACATATTGGAAATAGCTGGTAAGTCACTTTGCTTGCTGTAACTGTCTGTGTGTCTGATAGCAGAGCTATCCAGCTGGTTAGTGAGCTAGCAGCTGCTAAAAGCTAATTAACGTACATCAGCTGACGAGTCTCGGCCAGAAAGACTGCTGTTCGCCTCTCGTGTGAAACGGTGGCAGTTTCGTTTGGTTCACTACAAAATGTTTGCACTGCAGATTAACGGTTATTATATATATGCGGTTCCGGGTCGGGGGACGGGTCTCATGTCTGCGGGGCGGGGTGGGTTGCGGTCAGTGATGGGCAAGCTACTTGGAAAATGTAGTAAGCTAAGCTATCAGTTACTCTCAATTAAATATAGCTAAACTACATTGAAGCTATCCCCAGAGAAATGTAGCAAGCTAAGCTACGAGCAACATGGCAAAAGCAGCTTGCTACATCAAAGCTACTTTTTTCTCACATTGAATTAACTTCATGTACAGTAGGTTCAAGGTTCAAGGTTCAAGTTTATTTGTCTCCCTTGGGAGAAATTTGTCTTGGAGACAGAGATCCAAGCTGCGTACAGACATTTAACACAGATACATCAGATACAAAAACATAAGACATAATTGCATAGTTGCAACGTGAAATTGCATACACCCTTGTGCATTTCAAGTCCCTTAGGAAGGAGCATCTAGTTATCGTTGAGTAGCTTAATTGAGAGAGAACAACTTGTTGTAGAACAACTTTCAACCAAACAAATAGGCAGGTAAAAGAAATTATCATTTTGATTGTTTATTATATTATAAAACACACTGAAACTCTCACTGGCACAATATTCAAAAACAGACAATAAAACCTGAAAGTCTTCTTCATCACTGCCAGTGGCTCCCTCTGGCTCTGCCATCTTTCAAAGTTCGTTGCTGATGTGACTTCGCCAGCACATGACATATTTTGCCCTACCCTTAACCAATCGTCAGTCTTCATTGCCTAAACCCAACCCAGTCAGAGGCAGAGTAGTGCGGGTCTTGCTGCAAGAGAGGCAAGGATGCTAAAAAGCAAGGATGAAACAACAACACTGTCTTGTTGTCCGTCATAATGGAACTGGAAGTGCTTTATTGGCTACACAGGCACACTTGACATATGCAATGTCTCCTCCTGTTTAATCCAAACCGCAGCAGAAATCTCCACTGCGTGCTTTGCTCATGGATTTTCTCTGGCGAGTAGCTTGTAGCTTTTGCGGGAAGCTACAAGCTACTTGGGTCTATAAATAGCTTAGCTACTGAAAAAGCTACTTGGTTCAAAAGTAGTGAAGCTACCACCAAGCTACTGAGAAATGTAGTTAAGCTATGTAGCTTCACTACTTGTAGCAAGCTACTGCCCAACACTGGTTGCGGTACTGATTGATCATATGTGCGGGTTCGCGGAGCGGGGTCGGTACTGCACGTCGCGGGGCCGGGCGGAACCGGGTCTTGAAAATCAGACCCGCGCAGGACTCTGGCCTGCGTTGCAACAACAACAAAACACCCTGCACGTATTGGCTGCAAATATGTTGTTTGAAGAGATGATTGTATAAACAGATAGAGTGATAGACGTAGGATTCGTCTAAGTGTCACAAAATGATGAAATTATCGTACATTTGGGGGATTTTGGGATTATTGATCGTACAGAGGTGGAAATTATCGTACAAATACGATAATTATCGTACGTCTGGCAACGCTGCAGCCACTGCTGGTTTTGAAGGCGGGTTGAAATTGAATGAGTGACAGGTCGTAGCACCGATGAGAGAGCGGTTCGAAAAATGGGCTGCGCCTCCCGTGTTGTCTGATCGCAAAGTCGCAAAGCCTCCCATAACCAGTACTCTGAGGGAAAGTGCCCCAGACCCAGAGAGAGCTCTGCAGCATGCAGCAACGTAGTGTATCAGCGTATAGAACTCTCATGGGTCTGGCATCAAAACTAGTGCCAGTGCGACCAGCCCTTTGAGCAGGCACGCGACATGTGTCTAGCAGTGTGACGACATAGCAGTACGTTCACGAGACGTTCACAACGGTATGCAAGCTCAAACCAGGTCAACTATATACCAAGCCAAAACAACTTCCAGTCCATTGACCTCTGACCTGCACCAGCCTATACTGCTTTCCATTGATCCAGAGGGCAGATGTGGCTCTGTGTGAGTGGAGGAAATCCTTTTATTGACGGCCGCTGCTGGCCGATCTCTCGCTCACCCACTCGCTCATTTCCACCAATCAGCAGTGACCTCAGGGTGACTAACAAGGTCGGAGGCGTCGATGGATCGCTCCCATATTTACTCACATAACCAGATCATGAGCTCCAGAGATGAATTACCCCGCAAACTGTTCAAGACAAGTCTCGTGGATATTCATTCAACGTTTGATTCATATATTTATAATGCAGGGCGACTTGATTAGGCAGCGGCACACAAAAGGGGGGGGGGCGTGTTTGTGAATACAAAACAGGAATTATGAGAGAGGGAGAAGAAAGAGAATGTGAGGCTGACTGAATGTTGAGTTGGATAAGAGGAAGAATCTTTCCATTAGGATTGTCTGTTTATTTCAAACAAACAATTAGGCACCTTTTAGTGATTGGCCCCGGCTATAGCCACGCCCCCTTTTAGCTAGTGGTCGGGGGAAAGTTATTGAGTTCGTCCTTGGCCCGTGAACCAGCCTTCCTAGAAAGTTTCGTGGTGTTACGTGAATCTGTTTGAAAGTTAGCTGTGGCTTTTTGTGATTGGACACATCCATAGCCACGCCCCCTTTTTGGCCAGTGGCCGTGGGAAAGTTCATCATTTCTAAATTGGCCCATGACCAACCTTTCTCCTTGCTTTGAAGAGGATTTCTCACAGTAAAGAGCTTCTGTCGTTGCTGCTGTTTAAACACCGCACCCGCACCCCCCCCCCCCCAAAGAAAATATAATACAAATTATATCGCAGCTAATTCCACCACAAATGCTTATACAGTCACACAGAAACTGTATAGCTTTATGCATTTGAAGTTTATTGGAAATGGGAACAACGAACCAGTGCAAATATAAAAATTACAATATTAATAATAAAAAAAAAATACAATACAATACAATACAATAAAATATTATATAAAGCAGTAAAACACAACAAATTACAAATAGTAAAATAAGTAGTAGTAAGAGTAAAATAAGAGTATTGCACACACACACAACTAAAGAAAATATGCAAAATGAATTGCAGTTGAGGCAATTTGGCAAATGACTGAGTCTGTAAAGTTCAATAGAGGGCACTGTCTACATTTGGAGTGGTCTAATCTGGCCTCAAATTGACTCTTGTTCAACTAAATTCTATAGCCTTACTCGCCTTGTCTTTCTAGCAGCAAAGGCATCTATTACATCAGCATAAGACAGCTGTTTTGAGACCACGTGATTTACACTTATGATGGCAAGCCCGCTCAGACGTTCTTGCCCCATCGTCGATCTCAGGTAGGTTTTGATTAGTTTGAGCTTTGAGAAGCTCCTTTCAGCAGCAGCCACTGTAACAGCTAGAGTGGCAGAGATTCTTAGAGCTACCCACATATTTGGGTAAATCTCTGTCAGCTTCTTGTCATGGAGGAAGGTCAAGAGTTCCATGTTTGTCATGTTTTGTGATGGAAATTGTGGAAAATTTTGCATTTCCAGAGCAAGTTAGGACATTAGGGTGTTCAGTGTTGTGTGTTTAATCTCTGGGAGATTCGCTTATCTTGCTTCTTGCTGCGCATCTCTGCTGCTGGAGTCAGTCAGTGGAGTGAGCATCAAAACAAACTGATGTCATGTCACCACTAAAACTGCTGCCTGCAGTGCAGGCTCAGAATCGCCCTTCCCCCACTCTGGGAAAAAGCTCCGAGGCAGGTAGAAGGGGGCGCGGCCGCGCAGGGGGTGGGGTGGTATGGATTAGGGACTATGGTGAAAGTGCTGCAGCCCAGGCAGCCAGAAAGCCAGAATTAGAAAAATGATTTCACTATTATTTAAAGACTTAAGACGTTGTTGTGCTTATTTTCTGTCTACAAAATAATAGTAGGCCTATTATCATGAAAAAGTATTTGAGAAAAAAATAAAATGTTTGTTTTTTGTACCCTCTCTGGCACCCCTAACGGCTCAAGCGCCCCTAGCATTTGCCTAGTTCGCCTAATGGACGGCACGCCACTGTCCGCAACCCTGCCGAGAATTGCATCCCCAACATATTTTGGTGCTGTTTTAACTTAGAAATCAGGGAGGTCACATCTACCAGACAATTATATCACTTTTAAACAGTTATATTTCTGTACAAATCATTACAATTATGCTCCCGTGAGGTGGGGATGCTTTTTTTTGCTGCTGGGCGGGGGAGCAAAACTTGGCAGAACACCTGGACAAATGTGCAAGTCGGACTGTTATCTTGCCTGCGTTAAGGCACGCGCAAACAGGTGCGCACGCGCTAATAGGGGATATCGCCTGTCGGAAGATAGGGCCCTCCATCTTTTCATCAGCCCGTTTGAGGAGTTGGAGTTTAATTTCCAGTCCTTCTTTTTCTACTTCAGAAGCAGACAACTGTTGCTCCATGGACTTAATCTTAACCTGAACATTCAATATGCAGATTATTATTGTATTATTATTGTACAAAAAGGAAACCGCTCGCACACTTGTCGGAATTTGCTCTCCCTTTCTAAGTTAAAAGAGCACCGAAATATGTTGGGCATGCAATTCTCGGCAGGGTTGCGGAAACGTTCACGGCACGTGTCTCAGGTGCAAATTAGAGCCATGCCAAAATCATCTGCGCCCCCCCAAAATGCCTGCGCAAACGGGATGGTGGTCCATGGCTCTAATATGGACTAAATTAAATGGGGGTCCATGGCTCTAATATGGACTAAATTAAATGGGGGTCCATGGCTCTAATATGGACTAAATTAAATGGTCGTCCATGGCTCTAATATGGATTAAATTAAATGGGGGTCCATGGCTATAATATGGACTAAATTAAATGGGGGTCCATGGCTCTAATATTGACTAAATTAAATGGTGGTCCATGGATCTAATATGGACTAAATTAAAGGAGGTCCATGGTTCTAATATGGACTAAATTAAATGGGGGTCCATGGCTCTAATATGGACTAAATTAAATGGGGGTCCATGGCTCTAATATGGACTAAATTAAATGGGGGTCCATGGCTCTAATATGGACTAAATTAAATGGGGGTCCATGGCTCTAATATGGACTACATTAAATGGTGGTCCATGGCTCTAATATGGACTAAATTAAATGGGGGTCCATGGCTCTAATATGAACTAAATTAAATGGGGGTCCATGGCTCTAATATGGACTAAATTAAATGGGGGTCCATGGCTCTAATATGGACTAAATTAAATGGGGGTCCATGGCTCTAATATGGACTAAATTAAATGGGGGTCCATGGCTCTAATATGGACTAAATTAAATGGAGGTCCATGGCTCTAATATGGACTAAATTAAATGGGGTCCATGGCTGTAATATGGACTAAATTAAATGGGGGTCCATGGCTATAATATGGACTAAATTAAATGGGGGTCCATGGCTCTAATATGGACTAAATTAAATGGGGGTCCATGGCTGTAATATGGACTAAATTAAATGGGGGTCCATGGCTCTAATATGGACTAAATTAAATGGGGGTCCATGACTCTATTATGGAATAAATTAGGGGTCTTTGATATGAAAAAGGCAATCACTGCTGTAACAGATCCACAGCTGAACCGCAGACCAGCTGCTCCTGAACGCCTCGTGCTGGATTTTAGGCTGCAGTGCCCTCTAGTGGTGGAGGACAAAAACACAAATATTGCAGTTTCAACTCTGGTGTGATCTGGATTTGTTGTTGTCTTGTGTTTACCTGGCAAGACAGACGACTATCCCTCAAGCTGCAGGAAGCCTCCCAGTAGCTCTGCTAGGACAGTTTGGGGTAAAGTGCCTTGCTCAAGGGCAACTCTTCCAGATCTGATCAGTTTACTCATTTGCCCTTTCCCCCCATTCTGTCCACCCCCCCCCCCCCCTTCATGTCCCCCCCCCCCCCCCCCCCCCTGTGACTGGACAGAGAGAAATATGAATGAAACATGAGCCAAGTAGTCTCCCTGATTGAAATTACGTCAAGACTTCACTACCCCCCCCCCCCTTCCTTCACTCACACACACACACACACACACAATGGCAGGTATACACACATTTTGATACAGTCTGCTGTTTTGGGGGTGACGATGATCAATGAGCGTTTATGGAGCTACTTGCCATTATGTGTTATGAGACAAGGCGCTGTTATTGTCACAATGTTGTGTGTGTGGGGTAGATAAAATGACACCATTTTGTAGAGGTATGAATATTTTATCCACTGAACTCATTAGACTGTGTTGTCCCTTTGGGGAGCGGGCGAGTTTGTTTTGTGCCAGTTTATTTACATGATGAATTAAACATTTCTGGGATTTAACAATACGAAAACAACACAGCTCCCAGATACTGACGACGAGGAGCAGAGCCTCAGGGTGGGGGCGGAGCCTCAGGGTGGGGGCGGAGCCTCAGGGTAGGCTATATTTACACTCCACATCATACGGCAGCAGCAGTGCTCCCATGGCCCACTTTACCATCGACCTTGCCGCTGCGTTGACTCACCACTCACAGCCAGAGGGCGCTCTTAAGAACTTAAACATATACTTCATTACTCTACTTAAGTAGGATTTTCAACTATCATGGACTTTCCCAGCAAGCAAGGACAAATCACTGTATCACTATCCAACTAATTTCACTCACCACTGAAATATCCATGAGGATAACTAATGGTTGCAATCAATCTCAAATAAATCACGTATTTCTCAGTCTGGTCTATTTTTTATCCAAAATCCGATCAGCACTTGCATGTGGAGAATCCGCGCTGATTAACAAACTGTTTATTCGTGGAGGTTGGACTACGAGGAGATGAATTGCGGGGGAATCCTGCAATTGTCTCACTTGCATATATTGTTGCCAGATTGTTTTGAGTGAGAGAGAATACACTGCGAAGCGTAAACTATACATTGGAGTTGGAAGTGAAATGTAGCATTGGGTGGCGTTAATGTGTTTCGGGGTTCTTCTTACACAGATTGTAGACGGTTAGGCCTTGGCCACACTGATCCGTCAGAAAATGGACAGAACGGATAGATCGATAGATTTATGTCCGTTGCATGTACAAGTAACCTACTTGTACAGCAGGTGGCGGTAAGCACCTTGAAGGTGTCAGCGACCCGCCTATAAACCGAGAGAAGAAGAAAGCTGGCGTCAGCTACCGCCTATAAACCGAGAGAAGAAGAAAGCTGGCGTCAGCTAGCTGTTAGCTCTGTGCGCTACGTTACTTATGTGGCAATAAAATGCCACCGAATGACCAGATTAGATGGTGAAATCAGACGGTGACACTGACTATCACGTTGTACAACAGCGGGATGGTGTACACAGCATTAATTATAACGTCCTTCACTGCCTCGGCCACCATCTTTGAAAAGTTGAAACAAATCTCAGAACGCCTCCTCTCGAGACCTCGACTCTGATTAGCTAAACGGACAGTGACTATCCGACCATCCGATACGTCCATCCAGAAAAAGTTCATCCCTCTTCAACTTTCTGTCCATCAAAACGTATGCAACTTTGCTGGATACGTACGCTTCTGAGTTCTCCACGGACAGTCGGACCGCTGTCATTGAAAATGAATGGAAGTGAACAGAGAAATGAACGCACACGGACAGACACCACGGATCAGTGTGGCCAAGGCCTTACACTGTGATGTCCGATCCACAAAGACTTGACGCCAACGTTTTAAATATAAAGCAAGTTTCTGCCATAACCCTACTACGGTATAGGCTATATTCGTGTCTCGTATCGCCTGCGTGTGCAGGAGCACAACGTTATAGCCTGGTGGAGACAGTTGTAAAATTTGAGGGAACCCTCAATGATTCTTCGAGATTAACACATTGACTGCCAGCCGTTTTTTTCTTGCTTTAGGTAGCTTCTGCCAAGCCGTTTTTTTGAGGATTGTGGCTCATTTTACAAGAGCCGAGGATTATTTTCTGCTTGGAGTTTGTGAACATACAATATCTCAAAAGTACTAATAGAATGTGTACTTTCTCTGTCTAAAAGAGTTAGTTTGTAGAGTTAGTAGTTATGTAAGCATTAGCAGTTGAATACAGCATGGTTTTAGCGTCAGAATAAATATTCAGAGATAAACGGCTTTTTGTGAAATTCGATAGAACTGTCACTTTAACCATTCATTTTTGGCATCAGTAAGACCTAAACAATAGTTTGAACAGTAATTTCCTCCATAACAGCAGTAAACTTCCCTCTGCTCAACTCCTCCCTCCTGTGGGCGTTCTTTTTTGTTGCAGCGCCATGTCACAAGCACTTTCCTACCTTTGCAAATGCACTTTCTCATACTCTCGACCTCTCAAATAAATTTCTGAATAGAAATTAAATTACTCTAAATTATAGCGAAAAAGAAACAAAAAAGAATGGGTTGAAAATCCCATTCTAAAAGCCTTTTAGAATGGGATTTGTTTCCAATTTGGTGTCGGACTAGGGGGCAGTCCCCGCTTGTCACCATTGCTTTGCTGCTGCTGTGCGGGTGTGTGCCTGTCTGTGCAGCCGCTCTTTGAGGAAGTCTGGTTGGACTCGCTCGCGTCTTGGAGTTTTGGTTGAGGGCTTTGATGAAGCTTTTGCGATTCTGGTCATATTATGCTGCGTGTTTCAAAGTGTGTCCCACCCGCAATCCACTATGCAAATCTGCAATCCCGCACCGCCAGCAATCAGCGCGAAAATGAAAGCGCCTTCGCCAATCCACCTTCATGAGAATGGCTTCAGTCACACTGCTTTTTGCTTGCCTTCCTCCTTCCTTGTCGCCACTTAGTGGGTCGGTGGAATGGGTTGTACACGTTGTACACGTCCAATACCTATATAAGAGATGTAAAAGGCTTAGATGCACAACCTACCGTCAAAAAAAAAAATCGATTTTTTTGACGAGTACACTCGTCGCTGGCAGTTAACAGCTGGATTGTGTTTGACGAGTACACTCGTCGCTGGCAATCAAGCTGTTAAGGTTTGAATGAAATTACCTTTTGTTTTCATTAAAACTGTCTCGGTCCATGTTTTGAAACGGTAGGTAGGCTATATTACTTCAAGATACGACTGATTACTTCAGCGAACACATAGAGTCTGTACTACCGGTATAGAGCTCGCGTTAGGAGCACGCTGATAGGCTTAGCTTGTAAACAACTACGGTTGTTCGTAGTGGACAAACATCATGACATTGCGTAACGTTATAGCCCCCAGATGTCCGTAGATTTTTGTGCCTGTTGATGAGCGATTTAAACACAGCGACAGAGCGATTCCAAAGGGTTGAATCGAGCGACAGAGAGAAAAATAAATATCTCGGTGTGAACACAGCTTGAGGGAGGATGGGCATGTGGGAAAAGCGACTGAAGTCAATACTGCACCCATTTAAAAAAGAAAACTGCTAGTGCTCACATGACTTAGTTATACATAAACAAATATGAAAATAGGGTCCAGGTTGAAAAATACCCGAATTCTCCTTTAAACTTTTAAACATATTTTCAAAAATTATACTTTTTCAGTATTTTCAACATTTTTGTTTTGACAACATTTAAATTAATTTACATTTTCCCAGAGTTCAACAGTGCCGCAGCAAGTAACAGTCGAATGTGATTTAGCGTTGATTTACTCGAACAAGGTCCCCATTAGCAATGTCAGCGCAGGTCTCAAGGGGAAAAAACAGACATGAAAACATTGAAAAGGGACAGTGGTTGGCTGGTTGCCAACCCAGTCCTGAGTTGCCCTGTCCTACAAGCTTTTATTCCAGCATGTGGCCTTTAATTGGTAGCCTGGTTAAAACCATCCTGGTCACGTGACCTCACATCCTGTTTCGCTCTACGTATCAGAACGAAACTGAATGTGATCACATGATCAGAATGGTTTACCAGGCTATTTAATTGAATCAGGTGTGCAAGAATAGAGCTGAAACAAAAACTTGGGCAGGGGAACTTGAGCGGTGTCCACCCGCTATGCCGACCTTAGGTTTAGGTGTGGCGGGTGGAAGAGGTTAGGTTTGGGTTAGGGTCTGCGGGAGGTTAGGTTTAGGCATGGGGGGTGGGAGAGGTTATGTTTAGGGGTGGGGAGAGGTTAGGTTTAGGCGTGGGGGCTGGGAGAGGTTAGCTCCAGCCGGTCCACCGACACGCTGCACGCCGCCTCGCTCAGCTGGTTCTGCTTGTGGGCTATCGGCATTGCGGGCTGTCGGCACATAGACGCGGCATCACTTGAGCACTGTGTTTGGAACCACTGTCCTATAGAGCTGCCACGATTAGTCGATCGTCAGAAAATGAATCGACAACTATTTTAACAACTAATCGATTAATCGTTTCGAGTACAATTTTAAGAGAAAACGTCTCTGAGTCCAGCTTCTTAAATGTGAATATTTTCTGGTTTCTTTACTCCTGTATGACAGTAAACTGATATTATCTTTGAGTTGTGGACAAAACAAGACATTTGAGGGCGTTATCTTGGACTTTGGGAAACACTGATCGTCATTTGCTACCATTTTCTGACATTTTATAATTTTTTAATCAATTAGTTAATCGATTAATTGAGAAAATAATCGACAGATTAATCGATTATGAAAATAATCGATAGTGGCAGGGGGACTGCCCCCTAGTCCGACACCTCACGAGACCGACACCTCATGGTTTTGGGTTAGGGTCTGGGGGAGGTTAGGTTTAGGCGTGGGGGTGGGAGAGGTTAGGTTTTGGGTTAGGGTCTGGAAACGGGGAATATAGAACCCGGGGAACATAGACATGATCCCCTGTCCAATGCCTCTTTTTTCGGACTTGTGAGGTGTCGGACTCGTGAGGTATCGGACTAGTGCCATGGCACCAGTGGCAGCCAGGGTAGGAAATACACTTTTTTATACGAGGGCTATTTTTGCCTATGTGAAATTATTTCAGGGGCATTTTGGATCATTTCCAGGGCAATTTGATCAAATATTGGGAAAAACGTTAGTTGCACCTATAGCCTGACAGACCAATCAATGACTCTTATCCAAGCATATTTTATTTCTAAAAGTTCATAAAGAATCACAGTTAAACATCGCCTTTTCCTATCTCAACACTGTTGATTGTCCGGCATGTTATTAATGTACTTGGCAAAAACATGAGTGAACTAGCTGGCCAGCTAGCCTGTGCTGCTTGTCACTGAGGTAAATAACGTTAGTAGTAGGACGGGGGTTGTACGGATGCCTAGTTGCCCATTTTCGAGTCACGCTTTGCAAATACAGAATAATGTTAAAATACAGGAAGTTTTAAACTCTTATTTTATGGGGCATTTAAAAGCCCCCGTCACCCCAGTTCCAAGGGCAATTCTAGACTTTTTACGGGCATTTTGCCCTGAGCCCCCCGTTCATTTCCTACCCTGGTGGCAGCCCTACTGTCCTATAGTGGCCTCAGGATTTGACTCCTCATTCCATATCGTCGCCTCACACACGGCCCCCAGAATTTCACTGCAGACTCCAATCTCAATGATCCGACTTTTTCATACATGTAGCAATCACAATAAAACAGCACGTGCCTTAAACCCACAGTTGTTTTCTGCCAAATTGGACTGTGTTCTTAAATTTAGCGTAGTTTCCAATTCTGAGATGTTTTTGTCATGCCAGAGCCTGCCTTGGCCTGTCTTTTCCATTGAAAATGGCTGTTGCTGTTCTTCCGCTTCCCAGTGGGGAAACAGCGCCAGCTCTGTTGTGGCTACGGGTGGAAACCCATAATTACACATCCGGAATACCAGGAATGACATGCTTTGGCATGCCAGAAAACAGTCGTTATTGCAAACTCTTAAGAAGACGAATATAGTTTTCAGTGGTTGGAGAGTGAATACGATTTGCTTGGTGGTTTCTGTTGGCAGTGGAGGTGAGTCAGGATTCTACGACAGAAACCTCCCTCTCTCCTCCCTGAATGCTGGGGCAGCACCAACCCGCCAGGCTTGACAGGAGGAAATGATTTCATTCAATCAAAATTTAATAAAGATTAATTCAATTATATCACTGTCTTTTTCCATCATGGAAGAGCCAAGAGGCTATTATTATTGGGATAATGCGCTTGACGTTTCTTGAGGAAATAGGTCCCTCCATACACTGGCGATGCAAATCACGTTCCAACAATCTCCACTGTGAATTTGAGCCAATTCAATTATTCCTCTTTCACTCTCAGCTCTCCTGGAAATATTTCAAAACTTGAGTAGCGCCAGACACTTTCACAGCATGTTCTGTCCATGTGAATATGCAATATCATGAAACAATATCATGAAGTTTGGGGGCACGGTGGAGCAGTGGTAGCGTTCTTGCTTCACACTCGCGCCTCGCAGCAAGAAGGTCCTGGGTTTGATTCCCGCCTGGGATGCTGTTGACCCTGGGGGTATGTCTCCCAATGCCCTCGCTACCTGGTACCCAGGTGGGCTATCTCATCGAAACAGACACTATTGGCCGGGTCTGCGGGTGGAAAGCCGGTGGGGTATGAGTCCTGGTCGCCGGGTTGTAAATGACCTTTTGATAGCTGTGGACCTCCACCATCAGGGATGTCATCTCTGGCGTCCCCCAGGGGTCAGTCTTGGGGCCCTTGCTCTTTCTACTCTACATGCTGCCC